>NC_090824.1:82150528-82481599 GCF_028021215.1 Eschrichtius robustus
AAAGAGGTGCTTTCAAGGATATGCATAAAAGGTGCTGTGTAACTCAGAGGTGAGAGAAATCAGGAAAGAAGGTGGATTATGAGCTAAGAATTGATGTGTGGAATGTGAAGAATATTCCAAGGGAATTGAATTGACTCCAAGGAACATATACAAATTGCAGTGAATAGATTCATTGTAGCTGGTGCATTCTATACCCAGTGCCCCAGTTGCCCAGGAGAGATCAGGAGGCAAGGCAATTCTAGCCATGCCCCTGACCACTCTGCCCTAGGTGCACTTGTCTTGCTTAGATCAGATTTCTGATGAGCCAGTGCTAGACCTCGAGGAAGGTAACAAGGTGAGAGGCTGCTGGTGGAACTGGGAAGTGTCCTTGGTACAGTCACCTGCAGAATCACTTTGGGGAAAGTGTGACGAAGATACAGAGGAAGTAGATGAAGAGAGGCAGTGAAGCTCGCATCACCTGGTAGAGATGGTCTGTAGTCATATAGTCTAAAAACTGAACACTCAAAAATGACGTGCTACAGCTGGATTGACCAGGAGTCTTCCATCTACCAAAGTTCTGCCCGTCAGCACCACCTCTGAGTTCCATTCCACATTGGGCTTTCCTTCCATTGATTCACTTAGGCACTTGGCTTCTCTGGGCCTCTGTTTCTCTATAAAGTGAAAGTATTCGGATCCCAAAGGTCCCATCTAGCCTCAACATTCTGTATATCTACGAGTAGCAGGAAACAAAGTTGGGAATTTTTGAAAAGTAGGAGGAGATGGAAAAATGTGTGTAGATTGTGAAGAATCTAGAACGCTAAGCCGAAAGGTCTGTATTTTATTCTCTGTGTGCTAGGGGGCCGTTGAAGATTTGAGCAGGAAAGTGATGTGATAAGAGCTATAAAATAAAAAGATGATACCGGCCACACGTACAGTGACCTGGGGGCAGGAGGGACAGTGCCTACAAGTGATGATTTAAGAAGCCGTGCAGTCATTTAAGGGAAAAGTGACAAGGATCTGAATTAGGATGCATTTTATGGGAAAAGCTATGAGAAGTTGAGTATGGATGACATTACAGAGGCCTAGTCTCCAGGATTTTGGTGCTGATTGAATGTAAGCTGCATGAAGGCAGAGCAGAGACCACCTCCGTTGTATTCACTGCCGTATTGCCAGCACTTGGCATGCAGTGGGTACACACTAAATATGTGTCCACGAATGAATATGAGTCATGAGATGTGGGAGGTTAAGATGACAGTGAGACTCAGAGCTTTAGTGACAGAAAGAACAGAGTACCATTAAAAGAAAAAGTGAGCACTGGAAGATGAACATGACTGTAAGATCTTGACTTCACTCTGGAACATACTGGGAATATACCTGAATAACGTGTCTAACAGGTGATGGATACTTGAGTCTAGTGCTCTTTGTTGGGCAACAGCCACAAAGCAATGAGTCGTGCAGCTATAATGAGATTGAAAATGGAGAATGAGAGGAGAGGAAGAAGAAAGCAGTGGAGGGAGCTGAGGGAGGGCAGGCAACATACCATAAGAGATAGGGGGGGAAAAAAAAAGAAAGGATAAGACCTAAAGTAGTACATGGCACTCAAGCTAAGGAAGAGAATTCCAAGGAGCTGATATCAGCAGTGTGAACTATTGTAAAGAGGCTGAAGAGGATGAGTATTGAATGTCAACCAGAGCTAAACTACACATAAAGAGATTGGAGACTGGGGACCAGAAGTGGCCCTGGGGTGACAGACTTGCCACTGCAGGACTGAAAGCAGCTTGAGGAGGAGTCTGACCTCTGTGCTTAAATCACATCATTCCTTACTAGTTCCATAGCCATTCTCGTGTATCCTGGTCAACTACATGTTTATCTCAGACCCAAACTTGCCCAGAAGACTCTCTCTCCACTCGAAGAGAGAAATAAATCTCAACACGTACTTTTTACAACGTTAAAGCATTTGTCTACTACTGTTGCGTTATTTTCCAGCCCCGGGGCCGGGGGGTTGTGGAGAGAGCAAATCAAGTTGCCGTTTGATTTAGTTTTGTGAGTGCACTCTTCTGTGAGGGGCTTAGGAGAGGATTAGAAAGGCACGACGTGTTCTGGAGTGTCGCCCTGCAGCCTGGGCATTAGCTGCACCCTGCCATTGTTCATCCTGTTCCCAGAAGGCCCTATCATAGCAGGACCTACACAGTTCTTCTTTTCCTCATGTTGCTTCATTGAAGCTCTTTTTTGTGTTCTTTTTGATGATAGCCATTCTGACAGGTGTGAGGTGCTATCTCATTGTGGTTTTGATTTGCATTTCTCTGATGATTAGTGATATTGAACACCTTCTCGGGTGCCTGTTGGCCATCTGCATTTCCTCTTTGGAAAAATGTCTGTTCAGTTCTTCATCAGTATTTCTGAGGTGGATAAAAGCTTGAGACTTTCTTATTAAGTATACAATAAAGAGATCAAGGGAGACGTGTGCTCGGATAATGGGTGTGTCATCTTCTTCACCAAACGAGGGGGATAGTTTTATTTTCATTAAGTGCAAAGTTTGTGAGGTATATATACAGTTTAGGTAAAAAAATATGTGAAGGACTTGGTTCTGGGGAAAGAGCATCTGGTCATTTTTAATATTGAATCCAAAGGTAAAGGGGAAAGAGTTGCTGAAGTAAAGCTAAGTTAGAGTATGAATTACTGTTGCTATAAATTACAATAAATAGAACCAGTGAAATGGGAGAAGACGTGAACACTACTATACTCCTCAAAAAAAAAAAAAAAAAAAAAAAAAGCAGTGAACAGGACAGCTTGTGAAAAGCTTTGTTTTTTCTTCCCATCATTTTGAAAGTTTCACTTTCTTCCTTACCCCTTTGCACCAGACAGACTTTTACCACTGGGAATCCTCCTTGTCTGTGTCCCAAGGTTATCTGAACACCAAGGTCACACTTAAGAAGGAAAGGTTATCAATTCAAGGGGCTTGAAATAGGAGTCCCATGGAATTACCCATAACATCTGTTTGAAAACAAAACCCTTGCAAATCATCACATCATGGAAATCACAGCCCATGATGAGAAAACTGCCAAGTTTATTGAGGTTGCGATTTAGACCACGCAAACAAAATGTGTCTGCGTCTCCAAGTGACTTTGGTTTGGAAATTGGAAGAATAGGGCATTCGATCAGCCTTCCTCACAAGCTCTTCCGTACTTTCCCCACTTCCAGTGGCAGAAACCTGGTTGGTGGTCTGAGCCAGGAAGGAAAGTGATATTTCAGTTTGGAAGAGAGAAGTAATTCTAAGTTTACTGTTTTAGAGTCATGATTTAGAAAAAATAAACTAAAAGAAGGGATGCCTTTTATTTAAAGTCAGTCAGTTTTCATTTTATCTGAATGATTTGCTTTCCCTTGTGCTTGAGTGTCTGTGATTACGTGGTCAGGACCTGACACACATCCCAGGCAGGCTGGGTGACATCCGTGTGTCCTGCCCTCTCCTCATGGCCTTTCCAGCAGCCATGGGATTGTAGGAAGAAAGGGACTGGATTCCCTGATGCTACTCTGCTTCCAAATCAGTCCTACATAATTCAGATTCTCAGGCCTGAACAAAGGTAATGCCTTTCCCCTGAGGATGCCCAAAAGCCACAATGCCAACTGCATGGCAATTTTGTTTATGGCAAAACTTTGAGTAGTTTTGGTATCACAGTGTTAGCATTTTGAAGGGTTTAAATGAGTAAAAGCCTCAGACTTTTCTATCCAGTGACTATGAAACACCTGTCCTAAAATTAACCAAGGTGATCAGTGATGACCAGGGGCTCCCCCTTTGAATGGTGATTCCGTTTACAGGATCAGTAGAAATAAGAAAAAGATGAAAGAGTGTTTTTTCAGAGAAAGGTGCTACCTGGATTACCTTATCTGCTCATGCTGCTGCCTTTTCTTATTTATTTATTTATTTACATACTTACTTACTTACTTATGGCTGCATTGGGTCTTCATTGCTGCATGTGGGCTTTCCCTAGTAGCGGCGAGCGGGGGCTACTCTTCGTTGCGGTGCACAGGCTTCTCATTGCGGTGGCTTCTCTTGTTGCAGAGCACGGGCTCTAGGTGCGCGGGCTTCAGTAGTTGTGGCACGTGGGCTCAGTAGTTGTGGCTGGTGGGCTCTAGAGCGCAGGCTCAGTAGTTGTGGCGCAGGGGCTTCATTTCTCCGCGGCATGTGGGATCTTCCCGGACCAGGGCTTGAACCCTTGTCCCCTGCATTAGCAGGCGGATTCTTAACCACTGCGCCACCAGGGAAGTCCTGGCTGCCTTTTCTTGAAAGAAAAAAAAAAAAAAAGAAAAGAAAAGAAAAAATGGCTGAAAATAATAATGGTGGGAGTGGGAGAGGGCCACGAGGGAAGTGAATTTCAACCACCTTTGGGGGAGAGGGCGAACCAGCTGAGTAGAGCCCAAGTAATGGCAGTTGGGTTTCTTTGTTTGGGGCAACTAATAATAGTCTTGATTTGGGCCTTTGGCGTCAGTGTATGTTTGTTTGTTGGTGTGTTTGTTTTGTAGTTTTCTACTCCTTGAGGCAGTCTGAAAAAAGGGGCAAGGGAGCAGAGTTAACATAGAATGTGAAACATATCTGCATATGATTAAGGTCTTACTTCTTCAGTTTGCTACTACCAAACCCCAAGGGAGACCAAAAGCCACGTGGGAGGAGGGGACTGATTCAGATGAGTTAGGCAGCTTTATCAGCATGTTGGTCAAGGGTCAGAGAGTCCTGAGCTGAACTCGAGATCATGGTTGAAATGGTATAAATATAATTTTTCTAGTTTTCCTGAGGGAAAAACAGTGGGAACTTAAGAAGAGGAGTTTACCATCCAATGTAATTGTTCTAGTTTTCCTGAAGGAAAAACAGTAGGAACTTAAGAAGAGGAGTTTACCATCCAAGGGTTTAATTTGGTTTTCATCAGAGTATGGCAAAACAGGCATGTTGGGGTCTGGGCTCAACTAACAGAGATAGAACTGGGTTGGAAATAAATCTCAGGAGGTTCTGAGAACCAGAAAAACATGGGAGAGGTCAGAGTGGAGATTATAGAGGTCTTTCACTCTCAAAATGCTGCTACCACATGAGAAGTATCTGCTTTTTAGTATAAGATCTAGGCTTATGAAGGAACTCAAGAAAATGAGAATGGAGTAAGAAAGTTCATATTTAATTCAATGAAGATGCCCATGTTCCTTCCCTTACTGATTTCAGAGATGGAACTTGAGTTAGACCTGTAATATGTTTAAAATCTAAGATTATTCACTAAAAGTTTTTTTTTTTTTTAAAGCAGTTGGTTTATCATATTACATGGAGAAGTATGAAAATACCATTTTCCACTAACTTCCATAAAGAAGGTCCGCAGACCTTCAGAAAAGAGATGCTCAGATAATTCATCAGGTTTCAGAGAAATAGTCAAACTTGTTAATCCCTTTAACTCAGTTATAATTATGAAGCAAAGTCCATTACACTTTTGGGTCATTGATGTGGGTGGCAAACCGTTCCCTGGGCTATGGCATCATCTCTTCTATGGGCTTATTTCGGGGCGTATTGGATGACCTGGATCAGAAGGTTCACTTCCTCTGCCCTTGGCTTTTGAGGCTGTTTTGGTGCAGTTGGCTTTCTGTGGGTCTTCTCCCTCATCAATATGGGATGCGTCCCACTTCTCCAGATGAGCCCCTCACAAAACAGCCATTGTTTCAAAAGCCATTCGCGTAACCCAAGCCCTGTCCTCGCATCAGTTACACTAGCTGAAGACTAAAACTTTTTTTTCCTCACTATGTCTTTCCTACTTATACCCTAAGAGAAAAATTAGAGAGTAGGATTGTTCTAGAAGGGGTAGCAGCCCTTAGAGGGACGACAAAGATAATGTTCTAGAAGAAAAACAGAGTCGAGGCAAAACAGTATGTCCCTTGCTTTTTCTCCCATTGACTAATCTAAGAGTAATAAGTTGCTTTACCTCCTGCTTTTCAAACACACACACACACACACACACACAAAGCATACCATATTCAGGTAACTGTGAGTCAAAGCTGAGAGATGGAGAAATAGAATCTTCAGCAAATGACTTACATACCTACCATCAAGCCTTGAATTATCAGGCAGTTTCAAACACAGCGTGAGTCGTCATCTCAAAAAGCTCTCCCCTTTGCTTTGAAAATACTCACATTATCATCTCAACAGCCACCACACTGAAAGCCCTCTCCACACTGAAGCACAGTGAAGAAAATTTAGGGAAGCCATAGAGGAACAACGGTTCCTTTACAAATTGCTGTACATCAGAAGAAAAGCTGAGGCAGGCATATAGTATTTTATTTTACACACCACAAACAAACAACCCCCAGACTTGCAATCCAGAGTTAACAAAAGCATTAAATCCATCGGGCTTTGAGAAGAGGCAATGTTTTTTCATATTTCTCCTCCGCTACCATTATTTACATAACAAATCACTGCGAAATGCAATCATGTCAGATGTTGGAAATAAACTCTTTGGGGTATAGCTATTTTTAAACAACCCATAGTTATAGGGATGTTTTAAAAACATGCAAAAGCTGAGTTTGTGTTTTAAATGGTAAGTGGTCTCATGAACTCAGTATTGTTAGGCTAACCTATGGAACAGAAAAAACTGTTTCAGCAGAGCCCGAAATCCCTCAGGAGTGATGTTGTTTTAAAGAGTTGCAAAGATTCAAGTTAGCCATAAATTGAAGCCTGGTATTTCCAGGCAGGTACGTGGAAATCTCTGGTGCTGGTTTTATCCACTTTGGAGAGCATTGAACTTCTCTTGCAAATATATTCAAAACATTTCCCCACCAGAAGATTTTATTTACTGACACCAGGAACAAGCATCCCTTCCCTACCCCCCTTCTTCACCCTCCCACCCCAGGGAATCAGAAGTCAGTAAAAAGAATGCTGCATTCTTGGGGATTATTTGCATGAGTGGATTATTTGCGGCACTCTCTGAGAGGTTATATTCATGCTCTCTATTCCACTTGTCCAAGCTTCCCACAAAAGATGTTTCCTCCAGTCTAGCGGGTCCCATGCTTGTCCCCGTGACCCCTGCAACATCCCTCACCCACACCAACACACCCCCACCAGCCACTCTTCCTCTCCAGCCTCATCTAGGCACTTGCTCACGGAGAAATAGAAGCTTCAACTTGAGCCTGGTGTCCTAGCTGTTTCCCTTTTCCTAGCCCACGTCAACACACACCTCCCAGAACTGCCCTAAGGTCCCACCTCTCCTGGTGAAACTTCCCAAGCTCCTATGATATTTCTGATGCATTATTAAGAATAAAAAAAATAGTATTAAATTAGTATTAACATTTATTTAACGCTGTCAGCCAGATTTGATGTTAACTATAGTCTCTTCTAGTTGTCATTAAAAAACAAAACAAAACAAAACAAAAACAACTTGAGGAAAGCACTGTTGTTATCTCCATTTTACAAATGAGGAAACTGAGCTCAGACAGGCTAGCTTTGTTTGATGTCAAAGGAGGACCCCAATGAGGACACGTTAAGAATTCAGTGTGGGGTTTTGCTGGCTTGGGCTGGAGGGGTTGAGCAAGAGATGAGAGAAAATAGAGATGAGGAAGTGTATGGATGGTATCACCCCACTCCTCAGAGAGGCAGGGCTTTCCTTAGACACACCCCTGTGGAAATCAGGTCCCCTCTGTTATTATGAATGCACTTGTCACTCTTTCTGTTCCCCTGTGGCATTTCTTACATATTTGAGAAATTACTTAGCTAATAAGAGAGGGCAAGTGCCTATTCTGCTCACTTTAGAATTCCCCCTGCTTAGCATGCAGTGGGTACTCAGTAAATACAGGTTAAATTCGTCCACAAAAGGAGAAGAACATTTAAAGGAGTTCCTCCTCCGTTAAATCATAAATGGAATGAAATGCATCTAGAGATGAAAACAAGATTTAAAAAGGAAAATCAAAAACAGAGTTGCCATATGATCATGCAGTCCCATTCCTGGGCATATATCCAGAGAAAACTCTAATTTGAAAAAATACATGCACCTCAATGTGTATAGCAGCACTAGTTATAATAGCCAAGACATGGAAGCAACGTAAATGTCCACTGACAAATGAATGGATAAAGAAGATGTGGTATACATATATACAATGGAATATTACTCAGCCATGAAAAAGAATGAAATAATGCCATTTGCAGCAACATGGATGGACATGGAGATTATCATACTAAGTAAAGTAAATCAGAGAAAGACAAATATCAGATAATATCACTTATCTGTGGAATCTTAAAAAATGATACAAATGAACTTATTTACAAAACAAAAAGAGACTCACAGACATAGAAAACAAACTTATGGTTACCAAAGTAGAAAGGGGAAGGAGGATAAATTAGGAGTTTGGGATTAACAGATACAAACTATATATAAAATAGATAAACAACAAGGTCCTACTGTATAGCACAGGGAATTATATTCAATATCTTGTCATAACTTATAATGGGAAGAATATATATATATAAAATAGATATTCAGTTTTATATATATATATATATATATATATAAAAAAGTGAATCACTTGGCTGTATACCAGAAACTAAAACAACATTGTAAATCAACTGTACTTCAATTTAAAAAAGAAAAGGAAACTCAAACTCTTCCTACCACTATCTCTAACCAAAAGAACAAGGCCAAAAATGTTATCAAGGGGAAAAGAAAAAACACACAAACTCATGAGAATGGAAGACATTCACTACCCTCTACAGTGAGTGTATAGCCAGGGTGATTTTTTTAAAATCTAATGGTCAGTGCCTAGTCAGATACAAGGATTATGAGGTTTTCATTTCTGTTGTCATTTGTTAGGCAGTCCATTTCTTTAGCCTTCCAGATTTGTTGAAATTTTGGGTAACCTATATTGCCTAGATAGAGAATGGTCAAAGTTCCCTTCACTTGTCCAGTTGCTTTTAAAAACAAAGACAACATTAAAACGGGTTGCAGAGAAAAGTTATCCTTATTTAGTTATTTCTTCTTTTCAGTCAGCATAAGGTCTCAACATAAGTGCAGGATTTGGATTCAACACTTCCTAACTTTGCCTCCTGGGAGAAATGTGCCACCCTTCATTTCTATGGGAGTATTTGTCTAAATCCCTTTTTCTTCTCACCACTGAGGTCTCAGACCTTGGAGAGTTGGATCTAGATGTAGAGTATGGTTTTATATGCCAGCAACAGAAGAGTCCTAACTATTTTCATCACTCATGGATCCCAGCCTTTAAGCAGATGAAAGGGTGATTTACATGAATTGGCAGGGGTCTAAGGATCCTTATTGCTTTTTTTTGTAAGCTGAGACAATAGGCCCAGTCCATAACGACACCAAATAAGGTGTCTTGGAATATGACTGCATCCATCTGCTTTCAGCTCATGCAATACAGGGAGAAGAAAACCAGTCCCAGGAAACTGGCCTCAAAGAAGGCATGGGCTGCTGACTTGATTCCCACGCAGTCTTCCTCAGTAGCCACGTACGGAGTTCTTAATATTCCTGAAAGTGTAAATTGGAAAGAAGTTTTCATTCTTAGAAAACAATTCCCTACTCCCCTTTCCCGGGGCCTGTGTTATTCACCAGCTAGAAACACTAGCAGCTGGAAGGTAGAAGACGGCTCGTCCAGTCCTCGTGGTTCTTTGCTCCGAAGAGCCAGAGGTTGACAGAACTTTTGCCTCCGTGTCTTCTTTAACTTAGTGGGAAGAACTGATAGTCTCATCAATTGCTGTACAGTCTTAGACTGGATGTTGCATAATGAGCTTTTGTTCTTGGATGTTTGGCTCGTTACATCAATGCTAAGTTAGAGTAAACCCTGAGGAAGCAGAGAAGGAAGTTTTCTTCAATTTGGCTGCTGTCCTCTTTGTGTTCTTACAAATCGTTATTTGGGTTTGTGACCAAGTGGCGAGCCACTACTTATTGTAAGAAAGCAATTATGAGCAAGCTTGCCATCCACCAGGCCTTTTCTCTAAGGGATGACAAAGCATTTGATGTGTATTGTAGCACATGTATAAAGGTGCCGGCAGATAAAGAGGTTTGCCTTAGGTCATCTTCCAAGAAATAGTATGTTTTACCTATTCCCCTCTTCACTGGAAATGCCATAAAGTACCATAGGGAGGAATTCTGAAATCCTTCAATAAAAGACTTAAGTAAAACTCTGAAAGTGTTCCTTTATTGTGTCAGTATTCCTAGTAGTCAGAGAACATGCTTTCTCTCCCCAAAATGTCATTAGGTTACTGAAAAAATTGTGGTTTGGTTAGGAGGAAGCATGAGCCAAGTGGTAGACCTAAATCCCTTCTTTTATCTGAGAATCGTGACACTACTGTAACCACAAATATTTATCTTTCATTCTCAGAGGAGACTGGTAGCCTCTTTGGATCATCCTCTGCAGAACGCAGTCGATCCTATGAGGAACCGTTATCCAGTTTGTTAGATCTTACAGCCAGACTAGACTCTGTTCACTACTGCAGAAACCCAGTGTGGAAAGAAAATTCTAAATGATAAAAAGTTAGAGAATTGAAATTCCCTTTGGATGACTTTCAGTGATCAAAATTTACCAAGTTAAGAATAAGAACTCCTGGCTGTGTTCAGGAAAGCTGTAAAAAGTACAATAGAAAGGATGCCTCATACTAGGTTTTATCATTCTCCATCCTAATTTTTCACTCAGGATTGTCTGAAAATCTATCCATATCAATAAATATGGATTTAATTCTTTTAATTGCTATGGACTCTTCCAGCGCATGAATGAACCATGTTTTGTTTATCCACACCCCTTTCTCTTTCTGTCATTATTAGTCACATCAGTCTGGAACTCCACTATAAAAAAGAGCCAGGAATCTGTGTATCTCTTCTTCTCCATTGGGACTTTGTAAGGATAAACAAGATAATAACATGGAATGACTAAGACTCTTCTGTTATGAAGTGGTGCAAATGTTGAAACTAATTCTACTTTCTTATCTACTGTGTTTTCCATTTAGAAGGACAAGATTCCTCAAGCATTCTTTCTTTCTGTTTAAATAATGCAGTAGTGATCATCCATATGTGAAAGTGATGGGAATGTAAAATTAGATCATTGTGATTAGCTGGGCCTTAGGGCCATAAACTCAGCCCAAAATAATGCTGCTGAGACCCAAGGACAGTCATTTTGTGGCTTATAAATGATAGTTTAAGCAGTTGAGTGGATGAGGTCCAGAATTCTCCGTGGTCCCTTGATGGACAGTAATGCTGCTTGGACCATAATTTTCCATCTTTCTTCTTGGAAAGACTGACTACAGGCCACTCAGTAAAATGAACCTTGGAAATAAGACTTCTGTCTCACACCATTTACTCACAAAAGAGAGCTTTAAAAATAAACACAAACCCAGAGCCTAATGGAGACATGGCAACAAGCCTGAGGGAAATGCCATCCCTTCAGCCTCTCTTTTCATTCTCTTTTTACTTTTATTTAGCTTTAGGACAGGGCAAATGCATCCGTTGTAGTCAGACATATGGGTTTTCTGAACTTGTCGATCTAGAAGGTAGTTGAAAGAGATAAGAATGGAGTAACTTTGGATATTAACTTTGGATATTCCAAAGTGAATGGAATAACTTTGGATATTACCTTTGGATATTCCAAAGTGAATGGATAACTTTGGAAAGAGCTGGCACTAAGAAGACTGGGATGGCATACAGAATAGTATTTCTACAGCTTATTGCTATCTGGAAACTACCTGGAACATTTCAGTGAAACCATTCTGTGTTCATCACCTAGTGTTCTAATACAAGGTCAGCCTCTCTTGGTTCCTACACAAAAATTCCAAAGTAAACTCATAGGTTGGCCTGACTTAGAAATGGAACAAAGTATTGGAGTCCATTGTCAAGAAATTTGGACTCAACAGTGAATTAGGAAGAATGTCAAGGGGGAGACCACCCTTGTGCTTCTCACTGCTTCCCTATTTCTCATGAATTTGGTCTGCGTCTCCCTGGGATCCTTCGATTGTGTTTTTGCTCTCTTTTTACTAAATCTTTCTTCAGTTTGATCTGATGGCATCAACTCTTTCCATCAGTTTCTGAGCATACCCTCTTGGTCTGTTTCCTTTTTTTTTTTTTCTTTTTTTCTTTTAATATCAGGGAAACATTTTTTTCCTAGGGAATTCAACTGCTTCAATCTTGTTCAACATCTTCACCATTGGCATTTAGCCTCGCAGGTTGCAGTAAGCAGGGCCCCCCGAGGGTCTCCCATTCTCCTTAGAGTGCTTTGTCTCCAGTGCACTGCAAGCCCTTGACATTCCGCCACCTCATTTCTCCTCCCACTATCCTTGTGAAATAAGCAGCCAACAGGCCCTCTTGACACAGGAGGGAAGGGATGCTCTGAGAGACACTCCTTTTCCAGGGACCACACTGCTAAGCTGGTGATAGATTTTGACATCCAGAGGGAGAGTCAGCTCCCTTGGGTCTCTCCTTGAGTTATTTCTGACTACTATTACAAATTTGTTTCCGTCATTCAACTTTTGCTATCCAAACAGACCTTATCCACTAATTCCTTGGCCTTTGCTTATTACCAATGTTTTTATACCTCTCAAGACTACTTACTCTAAACAACAACTCCCAGGTTGATTTCGCATGTCAGATCTAATACAATTTGCAAAAAGATTACTGAGTACCTAATCGTCACTGTTCATACCTTCTGTATAGGCCCACAGTGTGTTGGATATTGGGCCAGGCAAAGACAAGAGACAGCTCCCTGGCTTGCAGATCCCGCAGCCTAGGCTGGAGAGCCAATCTTGAACAGACGCCTATACCATAGGGCAATTGCAATGCATAGAATAACAGCAAATTCATTCAGCCCATGTTGAGAGCATACAGTGTGTCAGGTTCTATGCCAGGCACGGTTTGTATAGTCATGAACAAAATAAAGAAACTTACAATAAACAAGAGAAAGAGACAAAAAAGCAAATAACTAACCCAGTGGATACTACAAATTATGAAATGCTGAGGTTTGATAGGGGGCAGAGTTTTAGGAAACCTACCTTCAAAGAATGTAAAGGACTCTCTGCAGTGGTGACATTTAAGCCAGGGAAGGATCTAGTCATGGGAAGTGTAGGAGTACAGCTGTCACAAGCAGAAGGAATATCATGGGATGCAGCCTGGGGTGGGTAAGAGCACGGCATACTGAGAAGCTAAAATGGGCCAGTACGGCTGGAACTAGGGCAAGCTGCCCATGCAGAACCCTGGAGGCCATGAGAAGGGATTTGGATTTTATTCAGTATTCAGTGGGAAGGTTTAGAAGAGTTTGTCAAAGGAAAGTGACATGACTGCCTTTGTGTTTTAAAAGATGATTCTGATTGCTCTCTGGAAAATAAATGGAAGGGGCAAGAGTATATATAAGGAGATTACTAAAGTAACTCAGGTGAAAAACAATAGTCCTGTGGTCCAGAGCCGTGAAAGTTGAGATGGAAAGATAGGGATGAATTCAAGATATGTGTTGCAGATAGAAAAGACAGGGATTTGGCAACAACTTCAACCTTGGAGCTGAAGCAGAGGGAGGAGCCGAAAATAATTCCCAGGTTTTGATCATCTTGGTGAATGATGATGCCATTTACTGAGGTGTGGAAGACTGTGAAAGGAACGCGTTTGTGTTCCGGTGGGGCTCATTTGAATTCCCGGACAGCTATTCATGTCATGGTGTCCAGCAGGGCAGGAGAAATGCAAAACTGGTGTTGAGAATGTAGTTTGGAGTTGACAGTATAAACTTGAGATTCATCAGCAGAAGAATGGTAGGTAGCTGTGTGTCTAGCTAATTATGTAAAGATAGAAGAGAGGAGAACCCAGAGACAGTCTTGGGGGCTGAATATATTTAGAGTGCAAGAGGAAGAAGAAGAAAAGCCAACGGAAGGGATGGAGAAAGTGATCAGAGTGGGTGAGATACTGACCGATACTGAACACGAAGCTGTTTAGCTTGCCACTGATAAGTACTTTGTCTTTCATGATAATTAAAAAACAGAACAAAACAAAACCAGTTTCTGAAAGTGTGTGGTAACTATAAAGCATTACCTGTGTGTAGCTAATGCATCAGTAATGTATGATATTTTGGACCTAAGGTAACCACGTAAGAATCTGAGCCTCTGCATATCACTGCTGGACTCCAGATCCAAGGATACTTGCGTTTCATGGGGTGAAGAAAATGGGACATGTCCCTTTTCAAATGGTTCTCACGTTTATTTAATAATATAATTAATAATAATGTGGCCAAGGATTTTTTTTTTTTTTAATTCCTGCCTTACTTCTACCCCAGTCCTCCTGCAACTACAATATGGTATCTGTTGGTGACGGTGTGTGTTGCCATCCCCAAGCCCTTGTTCTCCAACTGCGTGTGGCTTCCAGCACTTACATGAAATCTTATTTATGCGCAGATGCCATTTTATAGAACTGTAAAAAAAAAAAAAGGAAGCACATGGCTTTTGGCAGGGGCACACAGCTCCAACATGGCCTTCCTTCCACTTTTTGCAGTAGAATGTCACAGCTCCAGGCTCTGTGCCTTCTCTCTTGTAAGTTCAGGTAAGCCCATTCTGTGAAGAATACTTTGCAAATGTGAAAGTTACCGGTAAAGCATTCTGTACCATCTTTGTGATTAGACTTCCAGTTGAGGGCTGGAATAGCACCTTTGTTTCAGGGGCTTTGTTTCCATGTAGCTCTTTCAAAATAGGTATGATTTTTTTAAGTCGTTAACTATGATTATTTACGCCCCACATCATTACTTATGGTAATAATCGTAAGATTGCTTCTTTGGAGTTTATTTGGTTTTAAAATCTAAGAAAAGCATGCATGAATTAGTCTATTGTCATAAAGCTATGGGGAAAGAAATGTAAAACTTTGAGTTCTGAAGTGTAAACAGTTGCTCGGAACTACAACCCTTGGAGGAGTTTTCTCATTCTGTAGAGGCAGCTCCTTTGGCCACACCCTGGAGCAGGCAACCACAGCAGGAAGTATCTACCTCTGAGACAGGGCCAGGAAAGGGGCTCTTGAGTAGGAGAGACAGAGCAGTGCCTTGGGTAGCTGATGATGTCTTGGGATATGAAGGCTTACCCTGCCCAGTGAAACATATTCTGCCCCTCCTCCAATCTCCCCAAAACAACTAGAATACAAGTTGCAGCATAATATCCCACTCTTACACCCAGTGGTGAGAATTTTTTTTTTTTTTTTTAATCTAGAACCAACTATTAAGGAAAGGCAACAAACTTTGCCTTTCAGCGAGTAGAAGAACTTACACCTGAGAAAATACACTGGTAGGCAGAACAGGTCTTCAGAACATGTCTGCTGTGTAATCTCAGAGAATTAGAAGAGGCTATCATTCCATAAAAAGGAATCCAATAGAGAACATAGAAATGAAAGTTTTGGTTGATGGAATTTTTTTTTTTTTTTTCCTTTGGCTGTGTTGGGTCTTCGTTTCTGTGCGAGGGCTTTCTCTAGTTGCGGCGAGCGGGGGCCACTCTTCATCGCGGTGCACGGGCCTCTCACTATCGCGGCCTCTCTTGTTGCGGAGCACAGGTTCCAGACGCGCAGGCTCAGTAGTTGTGGCTCATGGGCCCAGTTGCTCCGCAGCATGTGGGATCTTCCCAGACCAGGGCTCAAACCCGTGTCCCCTGCATTGGCAGGCAGATTCTCAACCACTGTGCCACCAGGGAAGCCCCTGATTGATGGAATTTTTGAAGATCAGTGAATGCACACAGTGGTAGAATAGACACCACTGAAGAGCAATTAGTGAATTGAAAGGTCGAATCAAGGACTTTTTCTAGAGTAGAGCATAAAGAGAAATATATGGAAAGCATGCAGAAATGTTGAGATACAGAAAATGTTTTTAGAAATGTCATCTATTTAATCTAACATCTATTTAATACAAGTCAAGAGAAGAGAGGAAGAAAGACTCAAACAATGTGAGGTTACTTCCTAGAAATGAAGAAAGACATTGCATTTTTTTACTGAGAGAGCTCTTCAGAGCAACAGAAGATAAATGCACGCATATATACACACCCTTTGCTCTTTATCATCAACTTTGAGAAACAAGGATTTAGAAAAATTCTGAGAGCTAAACAACAAACTTCTCAGCAACACTGGATACAAAAAAACCAATGAAGCCATAAATTCAAATTCTGAAGGAAAATAATTTTAAAGCTAGAATTCTACATTTAGCCAAACCATCCTCAAAGTGAAAGAGAAAAGTGAATTCTTTTGAGGCACACAGGGCCTCGGAAGTTTACTCTTCATAAATCCACTCTTGAGGCTGCACTGTTCAATAAGAAAATGAATCCAGGAAGAAGTGGAGTGGCAAAAGGTGTAATGAACAAATAAATGTGTAAAATTATGGTTAAGTATTAACTGTAAAAAATTTATTTTTGGTAATCTGGAAGTAAAATTGCAGATGATATCCACATGGGATGTGGCATAGATTGTGGCTATAAGGTTTTAGCAGGGGGAGAAAGGAGAAGCCAGGCCACTTTTACGTTGTTCAGAGTTAGGGCACAGAGCTGTAAGAAACCCTAGCAGCTCTAGATACTTGTGTTACGGGTGTTGAAATTTTTAGACATATTCACCAATCAAAAAGTTAAAATTAATCGTTAACAGACCAGTAAAGGAAAAATGAAACAAAGACAATTTGGTGAATCCGACAAAAAAAGTTAGGAAGTGGGGAAAAGGAAATAGCTAGAAAGTTTGGTAAATAAAAGTACTAAAATAAATATGACAGAGATAAATCCACAGTAAACATGAATGGGTCAACTTTACCCAGAGGCCGAAAGCTCTTACCAGGGCAGTGTCAAGGAAAAAGAAATGACATGTCTAAATATAAGCGAGGACAAGACAAAACTGCCACTATTTGCATTACACTGATCTTTTAGGAAATCAATGCTGTTTGAACAGTTCCTATCCATTTCCAAAATAAGAGTCCTGCCCCACACAATTCCAAATGATTAATGAACTAAATCTAAAAAGACAAAGGCAAAAAATATATAAGAAAATACAAGGCAGCTTTATGACCTTGGGAGTAGCAAAGGCCTTTTTTTTAATGATTTAAAAAGCACATGACATGAGGAAAATATTTATTAATTTGACTACTTCAGAATTAAATTTATAAATGAAAGATTGTGGACAAAGTCAAAAGGCAAGCAAAAGAATAAGAAAAAGTACTTGCAATATATGTCGTAAGGATTTGTACTGAAACCTGTGTGACTTGCAAAAATTAAAGTTTGAAAATATGAGTTATTGGCTGTTAGGACTGTGACATGGTACTCTCTCTGTGGGGGACTGTTTGACAGTCTCAACCAAAATTAAAACCTTGCATACCCGACGAGCCGAGCAAGTCTTCTTCTCTCTGTGTCTGACTTAGAAAAATCTTGCCCATTTGTACAGGGACACTCAGAAGAAAGTTTTGGAAGGATATACTTCAGGCCAGTAACAGCACTCGAGTCTCGGGAGGTAACGAGAATGGGAGGGCTGGGGAGTGACTGAGGATGGGGTGCAGGGGGCTCCGGAAGAGGACTTTATCTGCGATGTTTAATATTTTTACAGGGAGAATGCTTATTACCTAAAGCAATTAAAAATTAATTTTTCAAAATCTTTAGGACTGGAAGTTTTCTTTTCAGTTTTGCAGTATTCAGAATTAAAAGCTCTCTAGTCACAGTTAAAAGAAAAAAAGTAGCCTGTCTGTGAATACAAGGTTGCAGGTTGAGCCCAGTGTTTATGTAATCACAAATCTCTGTTATGGCACTCACTTGCTACAATGGGAAGAGTTTTTAGATGACGATGAAGTTTACATATGCCCTTCACATTGTGTTGATGGATTTGGGTTGGAAATTGTCTGCGTTTATCTTTAGGCATATCCATTTTAAATGTTTAAATATCTGCAATTTTTTGTTCCACACCGATGTGGTTGGACTTTTATTATTTAGTCCACCATTTGGAATGGTGAAATCTTTAAAAGTACATCAAAGGCAGATTATTCTTTCTAGTCCTGTTTCAAGTATGCAGAAAATGGCAGGTTATGCACTTAAATTTTTAACTTCATTATATAAATGGCATTAAACCAACCATAAAATAATTGCCAATGATAACAGCATTGTTTCACTGAGCTTTTATTCACGACCATGAGTCATTTTTCCCTCTCCAAATAAGAAGTGGTTCTTTTTCTGTTTTTTGCTTTGTTTTTTAAATTAGCTCCTTAACACCCAACTTTTGACGATATTTTTCTCCAGCTTTTGGAATTCTTTTTTTCTATCCATCATTATATTTCTTTAGAAAATGTCTAAATTTTTTTAAGGAGAGGAACAAAGCTAGCAAAGAAACAGATGTGTCCCATATAAAATATGCAATAAATCTTGTCCCACAAATTCTTTGCTCTGAACTTTCTGACAGAAACTGTCAAATATCCACTTTAATTCAGGTATAAAATGTTCACTCCGTGTCATGGCGCCAGCCGCCATATGCCAGAATAAAGCTAGTGACCAGCCATAAAAACAGCAGCATAAGCACCTTTGAAACGGGACAAGTCATCTTGGGTGAGAACGACCCTTATAAATCCACGGGGAATTAATCTCGGCTTTGCTACTATCCTGCTGCGTATTTACAATGAGCTTCTACTCCCACATAGTAGAAGTAGTAATACTTTTAAAAGGAGAGAGAGAATGAGAGAGCCGTGTGTCTACCTAAAGAGCTAGTGGGAGGGAAGAAGGTGGTTCATGGATCAGAAAGCAATAGCTTTTCCTCCCCCTCCGCCGGGCTCTGGAATCCCCTTGAAAAGGGCAGATCCCAGCCTCAGTTGAACATGTGGGGCTCTTCTTCAGCTCGCATTGCCTGGCTTCCCAGCTCATGTGAAACCAATCTCCCCGAAGCACAATCACAAGAAATGACTTCAGCTTCATAAATCATTGTTATCATCCCACAGGAGGAGGTTATGCCATGGTTTTTCTCCAGTAAAACATTTCAAGCCTCTGGTTTCATGATCTCTCTCTCTCTCTCTCTTTTTTTTTTTCTCCTTTCTGAAATCAGCTGCATGCTATTGGCACGCCTAGCTTCGGGCTCCCACCTAAGGGAGACAGTGGCACTTCTCCAACTGACCAGATATTTCCCCCTCTCTCGGATGTTCAGGGACACCTCTTTCCTATGAGGTGTGTGTATGTGGCTTGTCATATGCTCAGAGGTCTCTCACTTGCTTCCAAGCATTCACTGACCCTCAATATTTTTTCCTGTTGAGGATATTTTCTTTATCCTGTATTTTCCAAACACAGAACAGGTATATTAGGTTTAAGCACAGTGGACAGAAATTTTAACTTATTTTGCAGCATTTATGATTTTAATACTTGTGGCCATCTAAAACATTTCTCTACTAAGCCTCAAATAGAGGAAGACTAAAGGGTAAAGCAATGGATTATTTCCAAGTTGAATCAAAAGGTAAAAATCTGCTTTAATTATACTTGATAATACTTTAATAGTGCTTCATAACCAAGCACTTTTCTCCTACAAGATCTCACTTAAGAAATACTGTCAGAAAATTATTTTGAAATGTTATCTTGCATTTCTAGAAAATTATTTTGTTTTATTTGCATAGGTTCCATACCTGCTTTGGAATAAAGGCTTATTTTTCAACAGTTATTTTCAGTAATTATAAATTATCTATAAAAGTATTCATTTAAAAGTTGACCTATCCTTTGACACATTAAATGAAAAAGCAAGCAACTGAATTATATATTCAGTATCATCTCAACTATGTAAAAAAGCACAAATGAGTACGTGATCATAAATATATACCTACATTTATGGAAATGAATCAGAATATCAACAGAGGCCATTACATAGAGAAAGACTTACACACTATTTTTGTTTTCTTATTTCTTTTTTTCCTCAAATATACAAATGTTCTACAATGAGGATTTATTAATTTAAAATCTGGGGAAAACATAAAAACGACAGAAAGGAGGGTGACAATTTTTGTTGAACGATGACTCCAGAGGAGCCATCTGGAATTCTGTTAACCTCACCATCAGCACTTTCAACTCAGTAGCCTTATAAGCAGCGTGGTCAGTCTTAAAACCTAGCCTCATTTCTTTGTTTCCTTTTACTGACTCTGATGATGACCACCTGAGCTAATGGTCCTTCTGTGTAACTTTTACAGGCGGAACAAATTAAATGTGCTTTAATATGGAAAGATATCTTCTACAGTATCTTCTTAGGGAATCCCAGTTCTCCCACTATTTTCTCTTCTTGGAAATATCTCCCAAGAAATACTATTGCTTACTTTCCCTGCACCTAGATTCTTCGTAACATCACAACTATTGAAGTTATGGTAGTTCTTGGGTACCACTTCTAGTGGGTCAGTTTAAATCCCCAGCTAGAACAAATTCTTGACCACATGAGAGAAAAGTAGATAAGAAAGTATTTCGATATTCAAAGCAATAGCAGA
The DNA here is from genome assembly GCF_028021215.1 of Eschrichtius robustus. Lineage (NCBI taxonomy): Eukaryota > Metazoa > Chordata > Mammalia > Artiodactyla > Eschrichtiidae > Eschrichtius > Eschrichtius robustus. Next base: position 82,170,932 of record NC_090824.1, read on the forward strand.
TATCAGGGAAGTGAGCCTTTTTTCAGCTACTGTGGACCTGTAAATGCGGTTTCCTAGTGCAGTTAGCTTTGCCAAGGTCCTAAAAGAAGACTGGTTTAACGGTAGCAATGGGTGTTCCATGATGATTTACCGGACATTCTGGTGGTCCATTCATATTCATAGCTAAACATCTAAGCACTTATTTTTCTAGAGGGAGAGCTTTTATCATTTAACAAACATCCTTTTTGTTTTTTTTTGCTATAAAGATGTCAGAGGTTTCATATAAATAAATCTAGACTAAGAGGAAATTTCTTTTGTAAAGGTATGGGTGCCACGTTATATTTTATCTGATACGTGAGTTTGGCTTTTTTCCTCTCTTTGTTTTTGATTAGTTAAGATCAGTCTTAAGCTATTAAGATCTCTGACCATGCGTAACAGCTTTTTATCTGAGTTTTATTCTTTAAAATATGATTAAAACCACCCATCATATTGGATATATTTCTGGGCAATTCATAAAAATATGTAGGATGGTTACTTTATAGAGATGGTAGAATTTCACGTGTGTGTGTGTGTGTGTGTGTATGTATATAAGGTATAAATAAGTGACATTAATGTACAATAGGTGACTATGCATTTAAATATAACATTCACTCAAATGCTTGTTTTTCAGTTATAACTTCTTATTTCTCTAATTTCCCACTCTATAGTGATATGACAGTTTTATAGTTTTTAAGTAGGAACCTATGAAGAATAACAGTGTGGAATAGTGGAAACTGAAATAAGGGAACAAGTTCGTTCTTTTTTCCCCCAAACTAGCTGTAGGACCTTAGGCAAGTCACTTATTTTCAGTGTGCTGTGCTGCTGCTTCCAAATAGCATCTATTGTTCCTTTATCTGATTATATTAAGTGATGCAAATTCTTTTAAAAAAATTAAAAAACAAAGGAAAAACAACCTATCAACCAGAGAGGCAGAAATAGCGACTGTAGTGTTACCTCCTGATATTTTTTAATAGATATGTTATTTATTTCTGTGATGTACATTTTAATATAATTGTAGTCACAGCATATTTACTGCTTTATATTCTGAATTTTTTCACTTGTAACCACGTCATAGCTTTTTCTCATGATATCCTTTGAAAGCATGACTCTGGGTGTTTGGATCTACTACATTTGCCTCAGGTCTTGGGGAGTTTATTGTGGGAATTCAAATGTCACTAAAGAAAAAACAGGATGTTCAATTATTCAGACAAGTCTCATGGGAACCCAAGGAAAGTTAAACAAGCAAGCGTCATTTGGACGAATAATTGCTGTGGTGGTGATAGTAATGATTGTAGTAATAATTGACATTTACTGAGCTAATGTGCCAGGTGCAATGGCTGAGTACCTTACAAATGTCTCATTTAATTATTATAACAACTGTCTAATATGGGTCCTATTACTACCTCCACTTATAGATCAGAAAACTCATTCTTATCCAAGTTAAATAATTTGCCCAAGGCCAACAGCTAATAAGTAATAGAACAGTGTGAAGCTTTGACTCCACTGTTATCCACAATATAGAACCCACCTGATATGTTCACTGAAGAGGTTAAATGATGTATGTAAATCCCTTGGCACGCACTGAATATGCCTCAGTGGATGTTCTTCATCATCATCATCCCTGCCACCACTAGTCAGTTATATTAAACTGCTTCCTCAGCAGCATATCAGCCAGTGGATTGACTGTCCTTGGGTCCCGCTAGCTGTGGCTGGGGGAGCTGAAGAGGTCACAGTCCTGTACACTGTCCTATTAGCATAAAATCCAATATTTATTTATTCATTATCCTCTTGTTTAACTTAGCTCACTTTTAAACTGTAGCATGAGAGGTTTACACTAGGTAATTTCTTAGGTTTCTAGTCGCTCCAGGGTCCTTAATTGTAAGGTTTCATTTTATCCAGTGTACAGATGGATAAGTTGAAGTACAAAGAATCAAGTGACGACTCTAAGTACATGGATAGTCGTCAAAGGAAGTTATGGGAAACCCAGAGAAGCCAACTGGTGAACGTTTTTCCCCGATTTGTTAATGTGGGCTTAAAGAAAGATTTGTTGAAAACCAAGTATTAAAATGCTATGAAATACACAAACAAATAAATGAGGCCCTTGCTTTTGAGTGCACTACTTTTAAATCAGAGAAAAATGAGCATGGAGCCTGTTACCACTTTGCCCATGAACCTCCTTACAAATTCGAACTAGCAGCTCCTTTTGTAGTCATTCTCACCAATTAATGGAGCAAAAAGTCATTGATTTATCAATAGTAAGCTTATAGTCTCAAGTGCTAAGCATTTTGAATACAAAGTTAAACACAAACACACACATAGTCCATGTCTTCCCAAAAGTATGCACCTTTAGGCTAGTGCTAACACCAAAATAGGACAGAGTTGTTTGGGAAAGGAGATCTTCTTCCAATATTAGTATACCTGCAATTTGTCACCAAATACGTATTTAGAGCCTTGAGACTCTGGACCCCATTGTCTTTGAAATCTCACCAAGATTCTTGATGAACCAGAATAGGGGCAGCCTCTTTTCACAAAGCTAGATTCTTTGCAATTCCTAATATTTCCTAAATGATGATTCATTTGGTGGCTGCTTCATGAATGATGAGCCCACAGATGGAGTTCACTCTTCCTCCATGACCCCTAAAAACAATTCTGAAGCATTGTAGAAGGTCTGAGCCTTCCCACTGGGATTGAGATGGCAGGGAGAAAAGGTAGACACTATAGGAAACAGGATTTATGTATAAATTATTCTTTTAAGTAAAAATCATATTTTATATATACGCTTGTTTAGAAGTATCTATGGAAATTAACTAAGAAAAAACATCTTTACAAAAGACATGTCACCTTTATTAATGCTGATAAGTTAAAGGTATGTATGGGCCTAGAAGATGAGGTAACGTGGAGAATCTCAGGCCCTGTTTGAGAATGCAACCACCTGACTCCCATTAATGTTAATGAGCCTCTCACAGATCATTCTAAAATTTTACCCCCATCGTCTGTTTTAAAGCATCAAGAGTCAGGAACTTTAGAGTGAAAGCTGAAATTCCGTCTTGGCACTTACTGTCTGATGTATATATTCCTATGGAAAATGTGCAGTACAGCACAGCCCCAATATACCACCTTGGTGTTTGAGAATTCTGGAGAAAAACACTGCCCCCCTTGGGAAGCAGCAGGGGTCATGGGAAATATATTGGATTATGAGTCAAGAGACCTGGATTCTGCCACTATTAACGTGACCCAGGAGAGTAACTTCATCAACTCAGGTATCCATTTTCTCATTTCTATAAAATTAAATTGCTGGACTAGGTTATAGCTAGGTTGTATGTGATACTGTCTTATCAACTTTCTCAAATAATTGCATCTGTATCACCTTGAAACCAAAAAAATTGCTGTGTACAGACAGTTGTACAGTCTTTAGAGACTTCACTGAACTACAGAGAAGCAGAGGAAAAAAGGTAGTAAAATATTAGCAGCTAATTAAATGGTTGCCTTTAAAAGTAATGAACAGGATTCCTTCTAAAGTCTAAAGTTGAGTGTTGTGTCAATATTGTGAGTGGGTGAAAGACTTACCTATTGGGCCAAAAGTCTCATCTAAGATGGAGATACAGTGAAAAAAAAAGTGTCATGATGTGTTCACAGTGGGTTGACTTGTGAATGGTAGATAAATTTACTTCATTTAGATCCCAAGTGATACTCGTAACCTGATTACTTCCTAGAATTGTGAATGGATAATCTGTTTACTTTTGCAATAGTTGCTCTAGAGAAAAAACCAGATGCATAATCCGATGAACACTTAGATTTATATTGTGGTCCCTTAAACTGTACTCATCACCTACACAAATAATTATTACAGTCATCATAGAATATAAAAGAATAGTATAATTCTTTCCATTATATAACCAGGGAGATTTTTCTAATTCAAATTATTATTTCAGTATGATATTTTATGAGGTATTTGAATATTATCATGCCTGGGTTTAGAAATACTAAAATTTAAATGACTTAAGATCATAAGTCATCTGTAAGGTTGATTTCATCAAGACTGACCCTTTTCCAACCACTGATGGGAGAATTAAGCCCTATTGCCCTAAGGGCACCGTTGTGTGTAATGAGTTTGTATATCCCTATGAACTTAGAACGGTAGCACTTACATGCATATGAGGGTTGTATATCCCTATGAACTTAGAACGGTAGCACTTATGTGCATATGAGGGTTGTATATCCCTATGAACTAAAAACGGTAGTACTTACGTGCGTATGAGGGTTGTATATCCCTGTGAACTTAGAACGGTAGTACTTACGTGCATATGAGGGTTGTGGGTTGGGGGGAGAGACTGAGAAAATAGCTGCTCAAATCATTTCCATGTTCTGCAGTTCAAATGAAGAACCTTGGTTGAGAAAGGCCCCAGGTGCCCAAGTTAGGTGATACCACTATTTTGCTTTCCTTTGATGCCCATAAAAATATTTAGATTTAGTTATAAAGGCAACTGAAAATGGCAGATGAAAATGATGAGCCCTGGCAAGACTGACTGAACACAAGAGGATCCCAGCCCAAACATAAGCCTGAGGGTTAGACTAGATGACTTTTCACGCTCCTTTTATCTGGGTCCCTTTGATTTTATGACTCTCAAGACCTCTTCAAGGTCTTCTGATCCAATGTCTTTTACTTGGTACTTTCATCAAAAGCTTGAGTTTTCTAGTTCACTTTAGCCTTAGACAGGTGACCTGGAAATCAGTTTTTTTTACCCATACATTGGGAACCTTGATACCATGCCGTTGCACAACCTCACACCAGTTTACACAGAAAATCTCAGAGATGGTCTCTTAGGCACTTCAACTTTACTGTCCAGCTAAACCTTTGCAAATGTAAACTCTGTGACAGACCAAAAATGATCATTCTTCTAGTTTAATCACAGCCCAAAATAAAAACTAATAAAATAGGAAGACCAACTAGGAGGATCTCATCCTCTGTGGGCAAGCATACCAAAAGAAAAAATGTAAAGGTAAGACCGCTCCATAACTTAGTGATTCCATATATACATATTTTCCCCTCTCTAATAAATGTTAAAAAGCCATCCCTCTTTTCCAGTGTCAGTGGGCTGTTGCCTCCATGGGTGAAAGCATTCTTTTCCCCTGAAAAGTGCATGACAGGGCAATTTTCTAAGAAATGAAAAATGACTGTCGTGCTCATCACATCAGATGGATACCACATGAAGTGGAGTGTGGTCCCTTTGTTTCCTCGTGAGTGTCACCAGCTCGTCTATTTGTAGAGCTGTAATAAAAACAGCTTCTTTACTGTGCATCCTGTTGGTTTATACCAACCACGTCAGGTCCATAAACCATGGTATGTTAAAGTGTAATAGACTGTGTAAAGAATACTAGGAAGATACTCCAGCCTCTGTCCCTTCCGCTCATTTCACAATTTACTACCTCCCAGATGGGCATCCATAAATATGACTTAATTATGTTTGGCATAAAACCCCCACTTTCTTTGAAGAGTGACCTCCTTCTGCCACTTTCAGTGCATGAATGCCACCCTCTTGAGGATAAAATGTTGGATATCTCAGTACATCTAGATGATGAATGTTCTTAGTCTATTTTCTGGAAGTGTCATTTTACTTATAAAAACTTTACATTTTTATAATTACTATATTCAGAAAATTCAGTCTGATATAAATGAAACTCAAGAGTTTATGTTCTTTGTGCCTGTGATATATCAATCTAAACGATGTATCAGTCTAAAACAGGATATATTGTAACAGGATGAAAAACAGTATTTTCTTGCCCTTTGATTCTACTGGACTCTTTCATTTTGCTGCAAAAAGAAAATGGAAGATTAGAAATTTCTGTGCCAGGAAATGGGCCCTGGTCCCTCAATGGGGAGATAGTGAGCAGAGAGTGTATTCTGTTAGTTTGGGTCCCTTGCTGTCAGTTTATCCATCTGTCAGATAAGTGGAGTACCTACTAGGTGTTACTTGAGAGAAACACTATGGAAAAGATTAGGTCGCTGCCCTCAAGAAGCACGGAGTTTGGTAGAGTTAAGCAGACTGCCAGCCAATGATTCCAGTACTGTGTCCCACGTTTGTGAACGCAGTGCTGCTGGAGCTCCACAGAAAGAGTGCTCACCACTCCATGGAGGAGAGGGCCACGTGGAGGGCTTCACATGGGAGGTCATTGTAAAGCTCAGTTTTTGAAGAAGGAAAGACATTTACAGTGGGAGTGTTTGGGAAGGAGAAAGGCAGGAGGAGGAAGCATTCAAAGCAGAGGAAACAGTTTTCCCAGCACATCTACTGAAGAGACTGTCTTTTCTCCATTGTATGTTCTTGCCTCCTTTGTCATAGATTAATTGACCATAAGTGCGTGGGTTTATTTCTGAGTTCTCAGTTTGGTTCCATTGATCTCTGTGTCTGTTTTTGTGCCAGTACCATACTGTGTTTATTACTGTAGCTTTGTAGTATTGTCTGAAGTCAGGGATCATGATTCCTTCAGCTCTGTTCTTCCTTCTCAAGATTATTTTGGCTATTTGGGGTCTTTTGAATTTCCATACAAATTTTAAAATTATTCTAGTTCTGTGAAAAATGCCCTTGGTATTTTTGATAGGGATTGCATTGAATCTGTAGATTGCCTTGAATAGTATGGTCATTTTAATAATAATCTTTCAGTCCAAGAACATAGTATATCTTTCCCCATCTGTTTGTAACATCTTCAGTTTCTTTCATCAATGTCTTACAGTTTTCTGAGAACTGATCTTTTACACCTTTGAGTAGGTTTATTCCTAGGTATTTTATTCTTTTTGATGTGATTGTAAATGGGATTGTTTCCTTAATTTCTCTTTCTAATAACTACATGTAAAAGAGTGAAATTAGAACATTTCCTCTCACCATATTAAAAAATAAACTCAGAATGGATTAAAGACCTAAATGTAAGACCAGAAACCATAAAACTCCTAGAGGAAAATGGAGGTAGAATACTCTGACATAAATCGTAGCAATATTTTTTTGGATCTATCCCCCAAAGCAAAGGAAATAAAAGCAAAAATAAACAAATAGGCCCTAATTAAACTTAAAAGCTTTTGCACAGCAAAGGAAACCATCAACAAAAAAGAAAAGGCAGCTTACTGAATGGGAGAAAATATTTGCAAGTGATATGACCAATAAGGGGTTAACATCCAAAATATATAAACAGCTCATACAACTCAACATTAAGAAAACAAACAACCCAATTGAAAAATGGGCAGAAGACCTGAATAGACATTTTTCCAAAGAGTACCTGCAGATGGCCAACAGGCACATGAAAAGATGCTCAGCATTGCTAATCATCAGAGAAGTGCAAATCAAAACCACAATGAGGGGACTTCCCTGGTGGTCCAGTGGTTAAGACTTCACCTTCCAGTGCAGGGGGTGTGGGTTCGATCCCTGGTCAGGGAGCTAAGATCCCACATGGCTCGGGGCCAAAAAACCAAAACATAAAAAAACCAGAAGCAATACTGTAACAAATTCAATAAAGACTTTAAAAATGGTCCACATCAAAAAAAAAAAAAAAAAAACCACAGTGAGATATCACCGTGATATCTGTCAGCTATGGCTATTGTCAAAAAGGCCACAAATAACAAATGTTGGCGAGGATGTGGAGAAAAGGGAACCCTCCTACACTGTTGGTGGGAATGTAAATTGATGCAGCCCCTGTGGAAAACAGTATGAAGGTTTCTCAAAAAACTAAATATAGAACTGCCATATGACCCAGCAATTCCACTCCTGGCTATATATCCAGAAAAAATCAAAAACACTAATTTGAAAAGATGCATGCACCCCAGTGTTCACAGCAGCATTATTTATAATTGCCAAGATATGGAAGCAACCTAAGTGTCCATCAACAAATTAATGGATAAAAAAGATGTGGTATGTATATACAATGGAATAGTAGTCAGCCATAAAAATGAATGAAATTTTGCCATTTGCGTCAACATGGATGGACTTGGGAGGGTATTATGCTTAGTGAAGTAAGTCAGACAGAGAAAGACAAATACTCTATCACTTATATGTGGAATCTAAAAAATACAACAAACTAATGAATATAACACAAAAAGAAACAGATTCACAGATACAAACTAGTGGTTACCAATGGGGAGAGGGAAGCGGGGGAGGGGCTTGATAGGGGTAGGGGATTAAGAAGTACAGACTCTTATGTATAAAATAAGCTACAAGGATGTATTGTACAACACAAGGAATATAGCCAATATTTTATAACAACTATAAAGGGAGTATAACCTTTAAAAATTGTGAATCACTGTTTTGTACACCTGTAACTTATACAATATTGCACATCAAGTATACTTCAATAAAAAATTAAAAAAAATTTAAACAGCAGAGGAAGCAGTATGCCAAACAATAAAGGCACAAGAAAATAGGAGGAATGCCGGGAACGGCGAGGAGTCCCACATCACAGGAGCATGGGGCACATAGTGGGAAGCAGCAGGAGCCAGGTTGTGGAGGGCTTACTGTACCTTGTGAGTTAAGTGCATCCCAGAAGACGTGAAGGGGAGGAGCCACTAGTGAACACACTAAGCAGAGCAGTGGCATAATGCAGTTTGCCTTTTAAACTGGCAATCTGGTAGCAATGCAGAGAACTGGATATATTGTGCAAGCAGGGAACCTGCTACAGGTCACTATATGGAGCCTAGAACTTAAGGAATCTTTGCTCTCAGAAAACTTACCTTGTTAAAAGAGACCCCTTTCATTACCTTTCCTTTAGCATTGGAGAAGTGACTCAGTTAATCAGATCAAAGTTTGCATAACCTATGATCATTAAGTGTGAAAAGACTTCCCTGGTGGCGCAGTGGTTAAGAATCCACCTGCCAGCGCAGGGGACACGGTTTTGATCCCTGGTCCGGGAAGATCCCTTATGCCTCGGAGCAACTAAGGCTGTGCGCCACAACTACTGAGCCTGCGCTCTAGAGCCTGCAAGCCACAACTACTGTGCCCACACGCCACAACTACTGAAGCCCGCACGCCTAGAGCCCGTGCTCCACAACAAGAGAAGCCACCGCAAGGAGAAACCCGCGCACCGCAACGAAGAGTAGCCCCCACTCGCCACAACTAGAGACAGCCCACTCGCAGCAACGAAGACCCAACGCAGCCAAAAAAAAAAAAAAAAAGTGAGAATAATCATAAGTACCTTTCCCCCCCTCACACCTACCCCCTTAACTCCCAGTATGTGCAGACTTATCAACCAGTTTCTCTCTTTTTCTCCTGAGGAGTAAATAAAATAAAATGAGCTGAAAGAATAAATAAAATAACTTTAGGTCAGACATAGGGAACACCCTCCTGTGAAAAAGCTTTAGGGTAAGGACATCAGCTTTGTGAGTAAAATGGGAAAGCAGTGAGGTTTTGAGCAGAGGACACCTGATCTGACATGAAAATGATCACAAGGAGAACTATCGTCTACTGAGAATGGTTGTTGACATTCTTAAGCAAGAAAAGAGCATTTTGCTTGAAATTCTGTATTATTCATCCCAAAGTCAGAGAGCTGGAGCGGTGGCTACTAGCATTTGCTTCTAGCCAATCAGTAATAAATGGCAGCCATCCGTGGGTGCCTGCCGTGTGTTTGTCACTGTGTTCATCTCTCATGTCCAGTGTGTCCAATCGTTACAACCACCTTGTAAGATAAATCTTATCATTCCAATTTTATGGGCAAGGCTCAGTGCAGTTAAGTGACTTCCCCAAAGTCTTTCAGTTAATAAGCGGCAGAGCAGAAATTCAACTCAGGTCCACCTGCCACAAAACGCAAGCTCTGTCCACTCGACTATACTTGTATTTAACTTGGCCAAAGCAGCCATCCCACTGGAAGCTTGAATCCCCAGCAGCCTCTACATGACAAGGAACCGTCAAAGATCTGACTGCAATGATTCTGATTCACCCAAGCACTGTGCCCTTTTCATGTAGCCCTCATAACTACGTGGGAGGTAGGTGTTAGCATTATTTTCCAGAGGAGGAAACTGGAACACAGGACACTAGCAACTTGTCCATGACATTTAAGTGGCAGAGCTGGGCTTAAAACTCGGCCTTTAAGTCTCTTGAGTTCTGATTTGCATTCTTTGGGGCCACAACCATTGCATAGAAAGGGCCATTTCTGCTTCACTTGGTAGGCCACAGTACTTATGAATTTCAGAATTGTTATAGTGGGGCGATTTTATGATAACTAGTGAGACAATGGCCATCAAATGAACCAGGAAACAAAATGCCAAGGCATTAAAGATTTACACAAAAGCAAATGGCCTTTATTCAGTAAAGGCTGCATTAAGTACAATCCACATAAATATCTCTTAAACAAAAAACACCTTCTAAAGAAGCTGTGTTGCTTTCTCCCTGCAACACAGAATTGTGAGAAATAAATATTGTTCTTTAATGGAGAAAATTAAAATGTAAGAAAAGCAACACAGTTCTATCAGTGAAAGGGAAATTATAGTATGCTGTAGGTAGGTCACCAAGCAAACTTACCATTCCACTGTCTGCTGGCTCCTCCAGTAAATCACCATCATCACAGTGTATACCTAGACTTGATAAAGAACTTGGAAAAAGAGAATTGATGTTAAGCGAAACATCTCATTTTAGTACTCTGGTTTGTTTTTCTTATTGCCTTAAACTGTGAGACTATCAACGTTCTAAGCAGCTCTGTTATTCCCCTGATTTGAAAAATAATTTGTTGCAGACAATGAAACAGCTTCTTGAGAAAGAAAGGAGAGAAAAGCAAGGTCGGGGATGCCTATTATTTCTCCATCTCCCCTAGTGCTGCGTCAGTATCTGACAACACCTCCAAACTTACTCTTCTAGAAGCCTACCCACCCCCCTACCCCACACCTAGCACCAAATCTAAACTGAAAAAGAAGCACGTGTATACTCTATCCATGGGATTGCTGCATAGAAAACTAAGGAAACCCCACATATGGATTCAGGGCCACGACTCGTCATATTTGTAGGGTAAGGACGGTTTCCATCTAAGACGTACCATCTTCAATTTAAACATTGTCTCTCCCTTTTTGTGCCGGGTACCTCTGTGGCATGCTCTGGCTGCCTACGCACCCCTAATTCAGTAACCCACGTAGAGTCTCCTTCTATAGGCAACAATCCGTACTCTGGAATTTTTTTCTTTTTTTACTACCCCTCATCGAAAATTACTTATACTGCATCTTATTCTCTCAGGTTTAGTTGTCTGTCTCCCCCTAGAATGAAAGTTCTACAGGGACGTTAGTCTGCTTTCTTCACTGGGGATCCCACGCACCTAGAACAGGGTCTGGCACGTGGAATGAAAGAACAGACCCACCTATGTCATGATGTCTGTAGCTACTAGAGCTTGCAGAGCCAGATACGGCCAGTGGGAATGGGATCTTTCTCCTACAGACTGTTTGAAACATCTTTCTAAAGTTGGGAACATATGTTTAAAATATCCTAGCTTCTGTGGGACTTCCCTGGTGGTCTAGTGGTGAAGAATCCACCTTCCAATGCCGGGGACATGGGTTCAATCACTGGTTGGGGAACTAAGATCCTGCATGCCGCGGGGCTGTGCGCTGCAACTACTGAGCCTGCACACCACAACTAGAGAGAAGCCCACGCACCGCAATGAAAAGACCCCGCACGCTGCAATGAAGATCCTGCATGCCGCAACTAAGACCCGATGCAGCCAAATAAATAAATAAATAATATATATATATGTGTGTGTGTGTGTGTGTGTGTGTATATGTGTGTGTGTGTGTGTGTATATATATATATATGTTTTAAAAAAACCTAGCTTCTCTGAAAAAGGTGGAAGATCAGTGGCTAGTGCCTTCCCTCCCTTAAATGGGGCATGGCCTTGCCATTTAAGCCACCACTCCCTGGTGGCTTCCCTGCACTGAGATTGTGTCAGTTCCAGTATTGAAGAGTTAGAGATAGAATTTTGGAATGTTAAGATTCTTACACTTGGCCTACAATTACCTTATTTGTTGGTGATGTTGGAATTTGAGTTTCTGACTCCAGTCTTTAAACATTTTCCTTCTAGGTAATGTCTTTTTTGTTTTGCTCAGAGCGTTTTGAGGACCTAAAATGTATAATGACATGGTTAGAAATTTCACACATTGTGGCAGGAGAAATATTTTAGGCTGGTGGAGATTCAAGGTCACACCAGGGAGGTGACTGCCTTTTCTGTCTGTACATAGGCCCTTGGCTTCGGAATACTTGAGATCTCTAGGTTCTTCTCCTTTTCCTGAAGGCTCTTGTCCCCAAAACCCTCAGAGGTTCTGCAGAATGCATTGCCTCTTAGTATTACCTCTTTTTACATTTGGATGCTGTTTTTTTCCAAATAACCATATTCATAGAGCTACTGCACAATCTTAATCTCATCTTAATTCAGTTTGGAGAGGGTATTTCTCGTCACTAAATTTATATGCAATGACGGGTTGACCACAGTCTGCTTAGCACAAAGTGGAAGTAGCCAGTTAGAAACACCTGGTGACGGAGAACAACAGCTGTGCTCCAGGAAGATCACTCATGCCTTAAAGGAATTTTCCCCCTTGTTTGGCCATGTGCATAATTAATAATCACTGGATAAGAACAAACCAGTAGTTTGTTTCACATTTGGGGGAACTTGGTAGCCTCTGAGAGACGTAAGTCACTTCTCTGTATCTGATTGACTAAGAACCCGACTAATTCACAGAGATTCCTGCTAGGAGGATGGGGGGAAATCATAGCACAAAAGATAGCAATGACTATGACTTTACCTAGAATGATGTCATTATCCAAGCCAAATCATTTTAATATAAAAGAATACTTTTGTTGACATTTACTGGACTTAGAGATAATACTATACAACTTTAGCCTGACATTCTTCTTTAGCCTATGTTCATATCCTGACTATAAAGTTTTATGTTTAGGAAACTTAGTATCTCTCTGTTTAAGCAACCATTGTCCAATGTATACATTTTTAGCTAAAATAATTTATTTAATATGTGGGCACTTTTCCGTGTTTAAGGCACAAAAGAAAACAGGCCAGGTGAAGTGGCTGCTCCCTTGAAGCTTCCATTCAATGTCGTATAATAAACAAATGAGTAACTGCATAGTCTGTCAAGTAGACAGAGGCTATAGGGAAAAGGGTGGGGAGGGGGAGGGGAGGATACATGGCAAGGGATGGTCTTTAATTTAGCAGGATCAGAGAAGGTGATGTTTGAGCTGAGACCTAATGGAGTGAGGGACCCAGTCATGCAGAGACTGTGGGCAGGGTGCCCCAGGGAGGAGGAAAGGGAAGTGCCAGCCCGACTGGAAAGGAATGAGCATGGGAAGGAGGACGAGATGTCACCAAGGAGCCGGGGGGAGACTGGCAGGGCCTCTGGGCCATTGCGAAGACTCCAGAGGTTATGTCAAGAGCGATGGCAAGCTGTTTTGAGCAGGGGAGTAACTTGACAGAATTTACATTTTATCAGCAGTGATGAAGTGAATGATGATGAGGTGCCAATAATACCTGTCACGTCATTTATTGAGCGTGTCTTAGGTGCTAAGGGCTTTACAGGTATTGTCTCATTTAATCTTTATAACAGCTGTATGATGGTAGTCTCTGTGGCTATGCTAAGAGGACAGATGAGGCCGTAACTACACAGTTGATCATGAGTGACTTGCCTAGTCACACAGGTAGCACACGGCAGAGCTAGGCTTAATTGAACAGTGATATTTTAAACTCCTTTAATACCTTTCATGAAGTATCACAACATAGGCCCTAGATACAACTGATTTTCTTTTCCGAATCATTTTGCATCATTGTAGCCATAATGAAAGGAATCCTTTTTTTAACTGAAGTATAGTTGATTTACAGTGTTGTGTTAATTTCTCCTCTACATCAAAGTGATTCAATTATACATATGTATACATTTTTTAAAATATCTTTATTGGAGTTTAATTGCTTTAAAATGGTGTGTTAGTTTCTGCTTTATAACAAAGTAAATCAGCTATACATATACATATATCCCCACATCTCCTCCCTCTTGCATCTCCCTCCCACCCTCCCTATCCCACCCCTCTAGGTGGTCACAAAGCACCGAGCTGATCTCCCTGTGCTATGCGGCTGCTTCCCACTAGCTATCTATTTTACATTTGGTAGTGTATATATGTCCATGCCACTCTCTCACTTCATCCCAGCTTCCCCTTCCCCGTGTCCTCAAGTCCATTCTCTACATCTGCATCTTTATTCTTGTCCTGCCCCTACGTTCTTCATAGCGATTTTTTTTCTTCTTTTTTTAGATTCCATATATATGTGTTAGCATACGGTATTTGTTTTTCTCTTTCTGACTTATTTCACTCTGTATGACAGACTCTAGATCCATCCACCTCACTACAAATAACTCAATTTCATTTCTTTTTATGGCTGAGTACAATTCCATTGTATATGTGTGCCACATCTTCTTTATCCATTCATCTGTCGACGGACACTTAGGTTGCTTCCATGTCCTGGCTATTGTAAATAGAGCTGCAATGAACATTGTGGTACGTGACTCTTTTTGAATTATGGTTTTCTCAGGGTATATGCCCAAGAGTGGGATTCCTGGGTCCTATGGTAGTTCTATTTTTAGTTTTTTTAAGGAACCTCCATACTATTCTCCATAGTGGCTGTATCAATTTACATTCCCAACAACAGGGTTCCCTTTTCTCCACACCCTCTCCAGCATTCATTGTTCGTAGATACTTGACGACGGCCATTCTGAGCGGTGTGAGTTGATACCTCATTGTACTTTTGATCTGCATTTCTCTAATGATTTTGATGTTGAGCATCCTTTCATGTGTTTGTTGGCAATCTGTATATCTTCTTTGGATAAATGTCTATTTAGGTCTTCTGCCCATTTTTGGATTGGGTTGTTTGTTTTTTTGTTATTGAGCTGCATGAGCTGCTTGTAAATCTTGGAGATTAATCCTTTGTCAGTTGCTTCATTTGCAAATATTTTCTCCCATTCTGAGGGTTGTCTTTTTGTCTTGCTTATGGTTTCCTTTGCTGTGCAAAAGCCTTTAAGTTTCACTGGATCCCATTTGTTTATTTTTGTTTTTTATTTCCATTTCTCTAGGAGGTGGGTCAAAAAGGATCTTGCTGTGATTTATGTCATAGAGTGTTCTGCCTATGTTTTCCTCTAAGAGTTTTACAGTGTCTGGCCTTACGTTTAGGTCTTTAATCCATTTTGAGTTTATTTTTGTGTATGGTGTTAGGGAGTGTTCTAATTTCATTCTTTTACATGTAGCTGTCCAGTTTTCCCAGCACCACTTATTGAAGAGGCTGTCTTATCTTCATTGTATATGCTTGCCTCCTTTATCAAAAATAAGGTGACCATATGTGTGTGGGTTTATCTCTGGGCTTTCTATCCTGTTCCATTGATCTATATTTCTGTTTTTATGCCACTACCATACTGTCTTGATTACTTTGTAGTAGCTTTGTAGTATAGTCTGAAGTCAGGGAGCCTGATTCCTCCAGCTCCGTTTTTCTTTCTCAGGATTGCTTTGGCTATTCGGGGTCTTTAGTGTTTCTATGCAAATTGTGAAATTTTTTGTTCTAGTTCTGTGAAAAATGCCATTGGTAGTTTGATAGGGATTGCATTGAATCTGTAGATTACTTTGGGTAATATAGTCATTTTCACAATGTTGATTCTTCCAATCCAAGAACATGGTATATCTCTCCACCTGTTTGTATCATCTTTAATTTCCTTCATCAGTGTCTTATAGTTTTCTGCATACCGGTCTTTTGTCTCCTTAGGTAGGTTTATTCCTAGGTATTTTATTCTTTTTGTTGCAGTGGTAAATGGGAGTGTTTCCTTAATTTCTCTTTCAGATTTTTCATCATTAGTGTATAGGAATGCAAGAGACTTCTGTGCATTCATTTTGGATCCTGCTACTTTACCAAATTCATTGATTAGCTCTACTAGTTTTCTGGTGGCATCTTTAGGATTCTCTATGTATAGTATCATGTCATCTGCAAACAGTGACAGTTTTACTTCTTCTTTTCTGATTTTGATTCTTTTTATTTCTTTTTCTTCTCTGATTGCTATGGCTAACACTTCCAAAACTATGTTGAATAATAGTGGTGAGAGTGGGCAACCTTGCCTTGTTCCTGATTTTAGTGGAAATGGTTTCAGTTTTTCACCATTGAGAATGATGTTGGTTATGGGTTTGTCATATATGACCTTTATTATGTTGAGGTAAGTTCCCTCTATGCCTACTTTCTGGAGGGTTTTTAATCATAAATGGGTGTTGAATTTTGTCAAAAGCTCTTCCTGCATCTGTTGAGATGACCATATGGTTTTTACCCTTCAGTTTGTTAATATGGTGTATCACATTGATTGATTTGCATATATTGAAGAATCCTTGCATTCCTGGGATAAACCCCACTTGAGCATGCTGTATGATCCTTTTAATGTGCTGTTGGATTCTGTTTGCTAGTATTTTGTTCAGGCTTTTTGCATCTATGTTCATCAGTGATATTGGCCTGTAGTTTTCTTTCTTTGTGACATCTTTCTCTGGTTTTGGTATCAGGGTGATCGTGGCCTCGTAGAATGAGTTTGGGAGTGTTTCTCCCTCTGCTATATTTTGGAAGAGTTTGAGAAGGATAGGTGTTAACTCTTCTCTAAATGTTTGATAGAATTCGCCTGTGAAGCCATCTGGTCCTGGGCTTTTGTTTGTTGGAAGATTTTTAATCACAGTCTCAATTTCAGTGCTTGTGATTGGTCTGTTTATATTTTCTACTTCTTCCTGGTTCAGTCTCAGAAGGTTGTGCTTTTCTAAGAATGTGTCCATTTCTTCCAGTTTGTCCATTTTATTGGCATATAGCTGCTTGTAGTAATCTCTCATGATCCTTTGTATTTCTGCAGTGTCAGCTGTTACTTCTCCTTTTTCATTTCTAATTCTATTGATTTGAGTCTTCTCCCTTTTTTTCTTGATAAGTCTGGCTAATGGTTTATCAATTTTGTTTATCTTCTCAAAGAACCAACTTTTAGTTTTATTGATCTTTGCTATTGTTTCCTTCATTTCTTTTTCATTTATTTCTGATCTGATCTTTATGATTTCTTTCCTTCTGCTAAGTTTGGGGGTTTTTGTTCTTCTTTCTCTAATTGCTTTAGGTGTAAGGTTAAGTTGTTTATTTGAGATGTTTCTTGTTTCTTGAGGTAGGTTTGTATTGGTATAAACTTCACTCTTAGAACTGCTTTTGCTGCATCCCATAGGTTTTGAGTCGTCGTGTTTTCATTGTCGTTTGTCTCTAGGTATTTTTTGATTTCCTCTTTGATTTCTTCAGTGATCTCTTGGTTATTTAGTAACATATTGTTTAGCCTCCAGGTGTTTGTATTTTTTACAGATTTTTTTCCTGTAATTGGTATCTAGTCTCATAGTGTTGTGGTCAAAAAAAAATACTTGATACAATTTCAAATTTTCTTAAATTTACCAAGGCTTGATTTGTGACCCAAGATATGATTTATCCTGGGGAATGTTCCATGAGCACTTGAGAAGAAAGTGTATTCTGTTGTTTTTGGATGGAATGTCCTGTAAATATCAATTAAGTCCGTCTTATTTAATGTATCATTTAAAGCTTGTGTTTCCTTATTTATTTTCATTTTGGATGATCTGTCCATTGGTGAAAGTGGGGTGTTAAAGTCCCCTACTATGATTGTGTTACTGTCAATTTCCCCTTTTATGGCTGTTAGTATTTGCCTTATGTATTGAGGTGCTCCTATGTTGGGTGCATAAATATTTACAATTGTTTTATCTTCTTCTTGGACTGATTCCTTGATCATTATGTAGTGTCCTTCTTTGTCTCTTGTAATAGTCTTTATTTTAAAGTCTATTTTATCTGATAGAAGAATTGCTACTCCAGCTTTCTTTTGTTTTTCATTTGCATGGAATATCTTTTTCCATCCCCTCACTTTCAGTCTGTATGTATTTCTAGGTCTGAAGTGGGTCTCTTGTAGACAGCATATATATGGGTCTTGTTTTTATATCCATTCAGCCAATCTATGTCTTTTGGTTGGAGCATTTAATCCATTTATATTTAAGGTAATTATCGATATGTATGTTCCTATTCCCATTTTCTTAAATGTTTTGGGTTTGTTATTGTAGGTCTTTTCCTTCTCTTGTGTTTCCTGCCTAGAGAAGTTCCTTTAGCATTTGTTGTAAAGCTGGTTTGGTGGTGCTGAATTCTCTTAGCTTTTGCTTGTCTGTAAAGGTTTTAATTTCTCTGTCAAATCTGAATGAGATCCTTGCTGGGTAGAGTAATCTTGGTTGTAGGTTTTCCCCTTTCAGCACTTTAAATATGTCCTGCCACTCCCTTCTGGCTTGCAGAGTTTCTGCTGAAAGATCAGCTGTTAACCTTATGGGGATTCCCTTGTGTGTTATTTGTTGTTTTTCCCTTGCTGTTTTTAATATGTTTTCTTTGTTTTTAATTTTTGACAGTTTGATTAATATGTGTCTTGGCGTGTTTCTCCTTGGATTTATCCTGTATGGAACTCTCTGTGCTTCCTGGACTTGATTAACTATTTCCTTTCCCATATTAGGGAAGTTTTCAACTATAATCTCTTCAAATATTTTCTCAGTCCCTTTCTTTTTCTCTTCTTCTTCTGGGACCCTGATAATTCAAACGTTGGTGCGTTTAATGTTGTCCCAGAGGTCTCTGAGACTGTCCTCAATTCTTTTCATTCTTTTTTCTTTATTCTGCTCTGCAGTAGTTATTTCCACTATTTTATCTTCCAGGTCACTTATCCATTCTTCTGCCTCAATTATTCTGCTATTGATTCCTTCTAGAGAATTTTTAATTTCATTTATTGTGTTGTTCATCATTGTTTGTTTGCTCTTTAGTTCTTCTAGGCCCTTGTTAAACATTTCTTATATTTTCTCCATTCTATTTCCAAGATTTTGGATCATCTTTATTATCATTACTGTGAATTCTTTTTCAGGTAGACTGCCTATTTCCTCCTCATTTGTTTGGTCCAGTGGGTTTTTACCTTGCTCCTTCATCTGCTGTGTGTTCTCTGTCATCTCATTTTGCTTAACTTGCTGTGTTTGGGGTCTCCTTTTTGCAGGCTGCAGGTTCGTAGTTCCCGTTGTTTCTGGTGTCTGCCCCCAGTGGGTAAGGTTGGTTCAGTGGGTTGTGTAGGCTTCCTGGTGGAGGGGACTGGTGCCTGTGTTCTGGTGGATGAGGCTGGATCTTGTCTTTCTGGTGGGCAGGGCCACGTCCGGTGGTGTGTTTTGGGTGTCTGTGACTTTATTATGATTTTAGGCAGCCTCTCTGCTAATGGGTGGGGTTGTGTTCCTGTCTTGCTAGTTGTTTGGCATAGGGTGTCCAGCACTGGAGCTTGCTGGTCGTTGAGTGGAGCTGGGTCTTAGCATTGAGATGGAGATCTCTGGGAGAGCTTTCACCGTTTGATATTACGTGGAGCCGGGAGATATCTGGTGGACCAGTGTCCTGAACTCGGCTCTCCCACCTCAGAGGCACAGGCCTGACACCCGGCTTGAGCACCAAGACCCTGTCAGCCACACGGCTCAGAGGAAAAGGGAGAAGAAATACATATAGAGAGAGAGAGAGGGAGAGAGAGGGAGAGAAAGGGAGAGAGAGGGAGGGAGGGAGGGAGGGAAAAAGTTATTAAAATAAAAAATAATTAAAAATATTAAGAAATTTAAAAGTAATAAAAACAAAGAAAAGAAAGAAAGAGGAGAGCAACCAAACCAAAAAACAAATCCACCAATGATAACAAGTGCTAAAAACTATACTAAAAAAAAAAAACGGACAGACAGAACCCTAGGACAAATGGTAAAAGCAAAACTATACAGACAAAATCACACAAAGAAGCATACACATACACACTCACAAAAAGAGAAAAAAGAAAAATATATATATATTGTTGCTCCCAATGTTCACCACCTCAATTTTGGGATGATTCGTTGTCTATTTAGGTATTCCACAGATGCAGGGTACATCAAGTTGATTGTGGAGATTTAATCCGCTGCTCCTGAGGCTGCTGGGAGAGATTTCCCTTTCTCTTCTTAGTTCGCACAGCTCCTGGGGTTCAGCTTTGGATCTCGCCCCACCTCTGCGTGTAGGTCACCTGAGGGCGTCTGTTCTTCGCTCAGATAGGACAGGGTTAAAGTAGCAGCTGATTAGGGGACTCTGGCTCACTCAGGCTGGGGGGAGGGAGGGGTATGGAATGTGGGGCGAGCCTGTGGTGGCAGAGGCCAACACGACGTTGCAACAGCCTGAGGCACACTGTGTGTTCTCCCGGGGAAGTTGTCCCTAGATCACGGGACCCTGGCAGTGGCGAGCTGCACAGGCTCCTGGGAGGGGAGGTGTGGATAGTGACCTGTGCTTGCACACAGGCTTCTTGGTGGCTGCAGCAGCAGCCTTAGCATTTCATGCCCGTCTCTGGTGTCCCCGCTGATAGCCGTGGCTCACGCTCATCTCTGGAGCTCGTTTAGGCAGCGCTCTGAATCCCCTCTCCTCGCGCACCCCGAAACAATGGTCTCTTGCCTCTTAGACAAGTCCAGACTTTTTCCCCTACATTCTTTTTATTTTTTAGTATTCTTTTCCATTAGGTTTATCACAGGATATTGAATATAGTTTCCTGTGCTATATAGTAGGACCTTGTTATTTATCCATTATATATATATATAGTTTGCATCTGCTAATCCCAAACTCCCCCTCCATCCCTCCTCCATACCCCTTCCCCCTTGGCAACCACATGTCTGTTCTCTATGTCTGTGAGTCTGTTTCTGTTTCATAGATAAGTTCATTTGTGTCATATTTTAGGTTCCACATGTGATATCATATGGTGTTTGTCTTTCTCTTTCTGTCTTACTTCACTTAGTATGATGATCTCTAGGTCCATCCATGTTGCTGCAGATGGCATTATTTCATTCCTTTTTATGGCTGAGTAATATTCCATTGTATATATGTACCATATCTGCTTTATCCATTCATCTGTTGATGGATATTTAGGTTGTTTCCATGTGCTGGCTACTGTGAATAGTGCTGCAATGAACATTGGGGTTGCATGTATCTTTTTGAATTATAGTTTTGTCCAGATATATGCCCAGGAGTGGGATGGCTGGATCATATGGCAACTCTATTTTTAGTTTTTTGAGGAACCTCCATACTGTTTTTCATAATAGCTGCACCAACTTACATTCCCACCAACAATGTAGGAGGGTTCCCTTTTCTCCACACCCTCTCTAGAATTTGTTATTTGTATACTTTTTAGTGATGGCCATTCTGACTGGTGTGAGGTAGTTTTGATCTTTGATCTCATTGTAGTTTTTATCTTTTCATGTGCCTGTTGGCCATCTGTATGTCTTCTTTGGAGAAATGTCTATTTAGGTCTTCTGCCCATTTTTCAATTAGGTTACTTGTTTTTTTGTTGTTGAGTTGTATGAGCTGTTTGTATATTTTGGAAATTAAGCCCTTGTTGATCACATCTTTTGCAAGTATTTTCTCCCATTCTGTAGGTTGTCTTTTCATTTTGTTTATGGTTTCCTTGACTTTGCAAAAGCTTGTAAGCTTGACTTGGTCCCATTTGTTCATTTTTGCTTTTATTTCTATTGCCTTGGGAGACTGACCTAAGAAAACATTGGTACGATTTATGTCAGGGAATGTTTTGCCTATGTTCTCTTCTAGGAGTTTTATGGTATCATGTCTTATATTTAAGTCTTTAAGCCCTTTTGAGTTTATTTTTGTGTATAGTGTGAGGGTGTGTTCTAAGTTCACTGATTTGCATGTGGCTGTCCAGCTTTCCCAATACCACTTGCTGGAGAGACTTTTTCCCATTTTATATCCTTGTCTCCTTTGTCAAAGACTATTTGGCCATAGGTGTGTGGGTTTATTTCTGGACTCTCTATTCTTTTTCATTGATCTATATGTCTGTTTTTGTGCCAGTACCATGCTGTTTCGATTACTGTAGCTTCGTAGTATTGCCTGAAGTCTGGGAGGGTTATGCCTCTTGCTTTGTTCTTTTTCCTCAGGATTACTTTGGCAATTTTGGGTCTTTCATGATTCCATAGAAATTTTAGGAATATTTATTCTAATTCTGTGAAAAATGTCATGGGTAGTTTGATAGGGGTCACATTAAATCTGTAGATAGCTTTGGGTAGTATGGCCATTTTAATGATATTAATTCTTCCAACCCAAGAGCATGGGATATCTAAATGAAAGGAATCTTAAGGCTCATAGAGATTATGACTTGATGATTTTTCTAGACATTTTTAAGATGTCTTGTGTAAGAGTTGTATTATCATATATGACAGTATTATCTTTTTTAATTTTTTTTTATTGGAGTTTAGTTGCTTTACAATGTTGTGTTAGTTTATACTGTACAGCAAAGTGAATCAGCTATATGTATACATGTATCCCCTCTTTTTTGGATTTCCTTCCCATATAGGTCACCACAGGGCACTGAGTAGAGTTCCCTGTGCTATAAGTAGGTTCTCATTAGTTACCTATTTTATACATAGTATCAATAGTGTATATATGTCAATCCCCATCTCCCAATTCATCCCACCCCACCTTCCCCCTTGGTATCCATATCTCTACATCTGTGTCTCTATTTCTGCTTTGCAAATAAGATCACCTATACAACTTTTTTAGATTCTACACATGTGCATTAGTATACGATATTTGTTTTTCTCTTTCTGACTTACTTCACTCTGCATGGCAGTCTCTAGGTCCATCCACGTCTCTACAAATGACCCAATTTCCTTACTTTCAGTGGCTGAGTACTATTCCATTATATATATGTACCACATATTCTTTATCCATTCCTCTGTTGACGAAATAGCTCATGCAGCTCAATATCAAAAAGCAAACAACCCAATCAAAAAATGGGTGGAGGATCTAAATAGACATTTCTCCAAAGAAGACATACAGGTGGCCAACAAACACATGAAAAGAGGCTCAACATCACTAATTATTAGAAAAATGTAAATCAAAACTACAATGAGGTATCACCTCACACTGATCAGAATGGCCATCATCAAAAAATCTACAAACAATAAATGCTGGAGAGGGTGTGGAGAAAAGGGAACCCTCATGCACTGTTGGTGGGAATGGTAAATTAATACAACCACTATGAAGAACAGTATGGAGGTTCCTTAAAAAACTAAAAATAGAACTACCATACGACCCAGCAAGCCCACTACTGGGCATATACCCAGAGAAAACCATAATTCAAAAAGACACATGCACCCCAATGTTTATTTTCTGATCAGAGAGAAGAATATGTAAAAGAACCACCCCCAAATGAAACCTCCCAGTTTCCCTGTGGTCCCTACGGAGTGTGGGTTCTTAATCTGTAAATTCAGAATTCTACCTCAGCATCGTTGATTTCCTTAGTAATTTTAAGTATTTTTTCAGTGCATTTAAAAACATTCTCAGAAAAGAGACCATAGGCTTCCCTAGACCATGGGTGTAGAGACAGAGTATGCAAGGATTACAGTGAATTCCTTTGAATCTGAGCAGAACTATTGCAGGTGGTACTGTGTTTATTTTGTGGTGGTTGTTGTTGTGGGGAAAGGGGGAGTGCTGAGCACATGCCAAGGCTCCCAAAGAGGCCAGCTATAGCTAGGCTGACCACGTGATCCAGTCTGGCCAGGAATGTTACAATTTAAGCCTTTGCCCAGAGTAATTAGTAAGATTCCCCCCTTTCAAAACTATCCCAGAGAGAACCATGAATTATATGGCCACCATTAGCTATAGCTGTTATCAAGAAAGCAGTGGTAGTGGATGTAGCGAATTGAGTACAATTGCCAGGACACGTGGTAGGGCCTTCCAGCCCCTGAATTCAGACTTATTTTGATAATGAATGGGTATAATCAAAGAAGATTACACAAAGGATATGCTGGAAGAAAATACTGTTTTAACCGTAATTATTTCTTTCACAGCCAAAAAAGAGCATACAATGGAAGAAAGTCACTTGGAGAATGCACAGAAAAGGTAAGCAGATCTGAATTGGCCCCAAGTCTTTCTTTGCCTAGACATTCTTTTGTTATTATCAAGAACCATCAACACCAACCATCTCCAGAAGTTTTCCATCTTCTCTGAAGGCAAACTCTGTACTCATTAAACCATAACTCCCCCGTTCTCGCCTTCCTTCAGCCCCTGGCAACCACCATTCTACTTCCTGTCTCTGTGACTTTGACTGCTCTAGGTACCTCATGTAAGCAGAATCATACAGAATTTTTCCCTTTTATGACTGGCTTATCTCACTTAGCAAAATGAATGACTAGCCATTCTTTTGACCCCATCTGCTAAGACTCTGCGTCCAGAAGCAATAAGAGTCTAGGGAGAGCTAGAGTGAAAGCTCCAGGAATAGGACTTGGCAATAGTTTTCCTCAAGAAGCAGGGAATCATCCAGAAGTGACTCACCTGCTCAGGAGTCATGACACCATTTCCATCTGTTTGCCTCTCCTCCACTACTCTACTCTTAAACACTTCATGGACGCTGGGAACAGTGGGATCCTTCTTAGTGTTACAATTAGATTAAACCATTTATTACAAACACCTAAGAGACATATGTCTTTCCTCAGATCCTGGAGGATATTGTAAACAAGGGACAAATGGGGAGAAGGGACTTTGCTCTCTATGTGCACAGAAAAGGGGAAGAGACCCCAGAGGTCTTCTATCCAACCTCCCACCTACCTCAGGCCTCTTCTATGTTCTTCCCTCTCTTAATAGACACCCAAGCGGAACCATCCACCTCACCTGGTAGAGCCCAGTAATCATTGGCTGTGATCCCTCATGGGGGTTTTTCTTTTTTTCAGTTGACCAGGTTAGTCAGCTTGGCTCTCCCTCCCTCTTAGAAAGGTGAGGGGGGAGTGCACTGAGGCTTTCTCATATTCAGGGCTGAGAACTGAGATAAATTTTGCTGGGACCAGTTCTACAAGTACTAGAAAATTAAAAGATAAGGACAGGAAACAGTATATAAGGGAAAATAAGCTTTACAAATGTGTGAGGAGGGGAGTTCATTAAATGCAAGCGAACAAGCTCTAGAAATGAACCCTTTTCCTCCCGTCTCACCACAATTTCCGAGAGCACTGAAAGCCTATAGTCAGTGCTGTCTGTTCTGCCTTGACAGACACTGACATCTTGCCCTGCTTCCCGCTGTAAGTGCCAAGAGAATAAATATGCAGAAGGAAGCAAGGCGAGGGCAAATCTTGCATCTTTCTAAGGGCAGACATGTTCTTGAATCACGATTATCATCTTTGCATGATAATCTTTGACAACCAAGACAGTCACATGATTCTGTTTATAGATTTTTAGGTTGTGCCCCTTTATTGGCCTTATCCCCTATAGAGCTTACATTATCCCTGTAATAAGCTTCCCTTCGTCAGTGTGTAAAGCTGGCGTGTCTGTGTTATAGAAGTATCCCATATGCATAAAAAGGACCATCAACACATGGGTATCAGGCCAAACAGAATTTCACTTTCTAAGGTGGATGTCAAATTTCTAATTCTTCTTCAGGATTCTTGCTTCAGGAAAAGGGGGCCCGTGGGAGAGGGGCCGAAGTTGCTGCTGTGCATTAGCTATGCTGAGGGGGGTCATAAATTTCGGTTGTCAGCGTTTTCCGTGACTTTGTGGTGAAGGTAGTCTAGCTTTCATGTCATACATGAAATATGTTAGATCCCATCTTTAACGTAGAAACCACAGTTGTTTGGTTACAGTCTTGAAGGAGGTTGGTGGTCAGTGTTGCAACATTCGAGTGAGATTTAGGAAATTCTTATGTTGTATTCTCAAGAGAAACAATTTACTCTGAGGCTAAGGAATATTTGCTTTTCCTCAGCAGTTTCTAAAGGCATGCATGAGGGGCAATAAGCGGATATGTTCCGCCCTGGCATCTCAACGCTGCAAAAGTAAAACCGTTCCCTTTGCCGTGGGCTCTTTGATATAATCATTGGCTGAACTCTCAAAATGTTGAGCTGAATGGAAAAGATAGAAATCAGACAAGGAATTATAGCAGAGAGAAAAGGAGTCAGGGAACAGTTGAGAGTGAAGCAGAAAAGTTTTATAGAACGCAACACATGATGAGAAATAAATCTTTTCAATGTTGAAAGCTATTTTAGTTATCTGCTGAGAAACAGAAATTTCAAACAGCACGATTGCCCCTTTGTCTCTTGGAGAAAATTCCAATATTGTTGTCAAATAACAGCAGTCTTCATGCCCAAATTTCAGAAGGTTTTCAATAATCAGTCTTCTGTGAATCAAAATTAAATTTGAAAGGAAGAGAGTTGTGTTTGGAGCGGGACCGGGTGGGTGGGGAGGAACATAGTCTAGACCTTATCAGATAGTGGTAGGTTCATATTCTAGCTTTTGGCTTTTCCTGGAACAAAGGGATCACACTGAAATCCAATAAGGCACACATCCTCAGAGTGACTTTGTTAAACTTGCAGAGTGCCAAAGCCAGGCCATCATCTGCAACTGTTTGCTTTGGTTCTCCTGAAGAGGTTCACTTAAACACATAGGGGGGAAAAATGCTGAAATTCACTATTTCCTTTAGGTTTCATACTCTTTGAGGGTTAGCAAGCAGGGCCTCCCAGATTCCCCGGGGGGAGAGGTGGTGAGGGTACATGGTTCAATTCACAGTTGGGAAAAGTGAGGCCCACAGGATGATGACATGCTTTTCTCAAGCTCTGTGATAACCCACCAAACAATTCTGTCATTCTCTGAAACTGTATCATCCTTGCAACATCTTGGTCTCACAGTCTACACTCCAAATAACGCTGGAACTGTTGGCGTTGAAGCACAGTGAGCGGAGTTTCTGCGCTCTTCACTATGTCATGCTGGAAAATAGGAAGATAATTTGCTCCTCTGAATACTAAAAGTGAAGACTTTCTCTTCTCTATTCAGTGCACAAGTAAATATGTTTCTGTGTTGAAGGTAAACATAATGAAGAGAGAAGAATAATGATGTGCTTTGCTGGGGGTAACGCACATTACGTATGACTTAGGTGGCAACGGTGTCTAACGTGGAAACAGACCAAAACATGACTGTTTTATTTCTTAAATGCCTGGCTCAGTAAGTATGAACAACAGGGGGTGGGTAGAGCAGAAAAAGCATTTCACGGAGAATCAGGGGACCCAACTCTGCCGATGAATAAGGTCGTTCCATCTTTCTGGGTCTCTGTTTTCTCAGCTGTAAGATGGGAACATTGGACAGACTGACATGTCCGTCCCTTCCAGTTCTAAAGGCCCGTGACTCCATAAGAAATTCATGACCTTTAGGTTACAGAACTCTCTGCTTACGAACTTCCATGCTACAATCAATGTAATTTTCATTCTGAATGAAATAAAAAGTATATTCAGCGTTTTGACTGCCACAGAATTAGGAGTCACGCCTGGGCAAAAGTGGACATTGCTACTTTCTGGTTTTGCTCCAAAATATGTGTGTTTGGAATTATAAGAGAAGCCCCTCAAGAAATTACTGCAATGATTGACTTTCTCCACCTATGCACTTCTAGTCTTTTAATAACTGGGAGCCAAAATTCCCTGACCAGTAGTTTTAGTTTGCATTGAAAACAGATTTATTATTTACAGAAGCACAAAGAATTTATGGGACTCAGAGCTGCAGCTCCAGCTTGGATCTCACCTAATCACAGCCATGGAATCAATTAACAGTTCATCTGTGAAATGTGATAAAATCTTATGAGATACATAGTGCCCAATAACTGAGACTGAGTTGAAAGTATGCTCCATAATAGTAATGGGGCTTCAGGGTTTTACAGTCGCTGTTGAATAGCGTTCCATTAGAAACTCAGTATTCAGGATGGCCACAAAAAAAAAAAAAAAAAAAAACAACACGCTGTGTCTGAACAGATGATAGAGCACTGAGTAATAAACCTGGCCAGCCATTCCTGCTTTGATGAGCTTCCAACACCCTAGAAAAGGGGGCCATTGATTTAAGTGTTCTTGCTCATGGCAAATGAGCTTGTGGGGCTTGGAGTGGGTGGGGAGAAGGAATGAGGGCAGAGCTATAAATTGCTGCAAAGCTAGTGCCTCCAAGAAGGGCTGCTTGGGAGGCCTGGGTAGTCATCTGGGAATGAACCTCCAAGGGGTAGGTCAGAAGGTTCTTAGTGATATCTGGGAATCAGCCTTGTAAAACCTGGGTTCTTTTCCGACTGGGTTAGAGATCATTTTTTAAGATCAAAAATGGTTTTTCCTCCAATCCTTGCTATATCCTCAATTATATGTATTTTTGTACATTGATGGTTTGTACTCTTGTATCACATCAAGCTTGAAAATGTAGCTTTCTTAAATATCATTTGGTCTAAGTCTCTTATTTTACCCTTGAAAAAACTGAGAGCCCAGTGTTGAATGATTGACCCAAGATTATAAAGCCAGCAGATGCCAGAATAAGGGTAGAAGAGTCTCTTGATTTTCTGTGGAGCATTCAACAGATTGATGATTCCCCGTGGGCTCTCTAACTGTCCACTGCTGGTGATACAGAAGCAACATGTCATTAGTGTTCCATGCACTCATTCAACATAACACAAAGAGCAGGTAAATGACATGGATTTGAGATGAAGAACAAACCCCAAAAGTTTTACCTACACACACCCTGGAATTATACATGCTGGTTTTTTGTTTTTTAAATTTATTTATGTATTTATTTTTGACTGTGTTGGGTCTTCGTTTCTGTGTGAGGGCTTTCTCTAGTTGCGGCAAATGGGGGCCACTCTTCATCGCGGTGCGCGGGCCTCTCACTATCGCGGCCTCTCTTGTTGCGGAGCACAGGCTCCAGACGCGCAGGCTCAGTCGTTGTGGCTCACGGGCCCAGTTGCTATGCAGCATGTGGGATCTTCCCAGACCAGGGCTCGAACCCGTGTTCCCTGCATTGGCAGGCAGATTCTCAACCACTGCGCCACCAGGGAAGCCCCACGTGCTGGTTTTATACAGATAAGATGTGCCCAGGAGTATCCCCAATCATGTTAAATTTCTTAGATAATCGGCTTGAACACGTAGGTCTTACTGAGGCGTAGGATAAGCCGCAGTGACTCAAGCCTGGGCTTCTGTGCTAGAGAAGAGATGTGTGTGGGAGAAACTCTCCCGGTGTCCCCTCTCCTCCCCTAATGGGTATTAGCGTTGACAGCCTCTCACCCTCTACCTCACTGTTTTTTTCTCTACATTTGCAGTTTTGAAACAACAGTAGGATATTTTGGGATGAAGCCAAAGTCTGGTGAGAAGGAGATCACACCCAACTACGTGTTTATGGTGTGGTATGAGTTCTGCAGTGACTTCAAGACAATTTGGAAACGGGAGAGTAAAAACATATCTAAAGAAAGGTAAGGCTCTAATAGATTGATTAACACCCACTTCGGGGGTCTAGGAAACCTCCTTCTCAAACCTAACGAAGTGTGTGCATCTCACCCATGTCAGTATCACCTTTCAGATCAAGTGGATGTTGAGGAAGGATTATTGCCTCAGAGTTCATAGGGAAAATGGGGGGAGGCTTGCTGTCCGCGCAAGCAAATACACTCACGTGATCTGATAAGTTACACTTTCTTAACCCCTTCCAATTACTAGCTAGTAAATGAAAGGGGAGCTGTGCTAATTTGCAGCAGATTGCTTCTCTGTGTATTTTCATGTTGGCCCAGGCTAAATGAGGCAGCCTTGCTGTCGCAGACGGTACAGACAAATAAAAGTGAATGCTTTTCCCATTAATATACTGAACTTGCATCAAAGGGAAATCTCTGAGAGTCGGGCCACACTTAACACGGTGTTGAAGCCCCGCTCTGGATTTACAGCGCCACTTCTGACTCCCCGTATCCTGCTGAGGACATCAAACTGCGTGCCGCTCGCCTCACTGCAGCCTCCTGATTTTATTAGTTGGGGGTAGAAGGAAAGCCTCGGCTCTGAATATAGGGAGAGCGTGTGTGTGTGTGTGTGCGTTCTCCTTAGAGAGAGACTGAATTTGGCCCTGTTGATCGGAACAAAAAAGCATTTCTGCTTGATCAGTGTTTTGATCAGGTTGCCACTGTTCTACAAAGGGTGTCATGGATTTAAACTTCAAACAGGTCTTGCTACTACTCCTGCAGAACAGATGTATGAGAGTGTCATTCAAAGTGGAGTCGGAGACACATTCCACAAATGAAGGGAAGTGGTTTAATTGTAGCATCTATATCTCACTAAACATTGAGACCTGAAATTCCAAAATTCAGTATTTTTGCTCTTTACTTTGTAATCAGAGAAACGGTATGTACATAATCTATCTGTACAGACACACACATACACACACACAGAGTACACTAATATGTTTTACCTTAAAAAGCTACTTTAAAGGGCTCATAATTTAGAGATTTCTTGACTCAGTCTTACTGAATCTCTGAATATTTTCTCAGGGAATTTTTTCACAAGCCGGCTTTCTTTCTAAGGAAGTCAAAGAGCTTTAAAAATATTTATCAACACATCTTCCCACCATTTACTCTTCTGGAACTTGGGAGTTAAACTGAGTATATCCATTATAGGGATAAAATGAAGCAGAGAAAAGTTAAGTGACATTGTTAAGAAAACAGATTGTTGATAATAACATGAAAAAAAAACCCCTAAAAATCTTGACATGCAACTCACTGTTCTCACCCTGCAATCTCTTGTTCAGCCCTTTAAGCTAAAATAAGCTTCTGTGGAATACATTCTGTGTTTTGTGAGCCTCAGAGGAAAAGTGACAGAGCCAAGTTCCTCTCTCTCTAACAAGGTAGCAGCTGGGCAGTCAGCTCTCCACGTCCACACCCGAAGGCCAGGGAGCCCCTCAGAGGGCCCTGAATGTCCAGCCTTTGCTAAAGATTTTACACCTGAGATTTTGATCCTAGCCCTTAGTGACTTTGTCCTTGTTGTTGGAGCCCTTAAAATGGTCCCAAAAAAACCAACAGAGACGGTAATGAATTGCTTTTCATTTGAATAATCTTCTATTGAACTACTGAACTGTATTCCAAATGGAGGAGTTTTTCCCTATCACAGAAGTTAGACCACACTCATTGTGGGCCTGCGGTGGTTCCAACCACCCTTCAGAATGACCTGTTCTCTGATTCCTAGCGATGGGCACCTGCTGTGCTGCTTCCTGGGTATAGCTGGTGAATTGCCCACTTCACACTCTGTAAACCAACACCTTTAAAGGGTCATGACTTCCCGGGACCCTTTTCAGGTCTTCTCATTTAGCAATTTCAGGGGTTTCTTCATTCCAGCCGTGCTTTGTGAGATGGCCCACCAAGGTTTCCAACCTAAAGCAACATCTCTGAAAGTTAATGATGGCTCATAAAGTATCTGTGGAAGCCGCTTGTTTACAAAAATCTTTTTGTTAAGAAATGTTAGCGCATTATATATATTACTGCTCATCCAGTTCAGTAAACTGGTTAATATCCAGGGTTTTCTCGTGAAGTGAGGATTTTTTTCAGTTGTTCTCTGTCTGCTAAGGGTTTTAGCTTTTAAACGATTGGAATCACATATTCGTTGTGGTGAAATAAGCGAATTGAGTTCTTCTGTTACAATCGAGTGATAAACAATATGATTGCTTTGTTTTGACCCATATTTAATGATGTTTGATATTGTCATTTTTTATTGTACTTCAACAAATGCCAACAACACTACACGTCAGGAGGTAGCACAAGATAATATGAAGGCATCCTCAAAAATTAAACTCATAAGCAAATGAAAACCTCATAGCTTGTATGAGACCCAGAACGACGTCTGAACACACAGGCGACTGATAACAAACGTCCAATGTGCTTGTGCCTTGAAAATGAATGATAAAGCCCCTATTCTTAAGCTGGTATCAGGACACAATTCTGTGTTTGAGTAGAACAGACAAATAGTATTTCACTGGGGATATGGTTTCCCTGCAGATTCACATCTCAGTAGAAGAGCAAGCTACCGTATGATGGTATATTAATGGCATGAAACTTTCCTTGTCGCGTATGCCAATGTTAGGCAAAATAGAAAACTTCTGAGTCTAGGCCCAAATCCAGAGTGCCTCGCTCCCTAGACCTTCAGTCTGTGACCCACTCAGTCCTCATGGTGTCCCTAGTACTAGAACTCATCCTCCAGGGAACTATACCAGGTCCTTCTCTTACCCCTGCTGAGTACTTACTGGTAGTGCTCAGTAGTGTAAAAAACGCCTCTAGAGAGAGAGTTGAAACCCAGCATTTTTATGCCATTAACTTGCTTTGTGATCTTGGGCCAGTCACTTATTGCCTGGAGGACCCAAATATCGTATCTGTAAAATGTATGTATTGAGATGAAGCAGGAACCAAAGGTTCACTACGATCTTTTCTAGCTCAAAATCTCTGTGACTCTAGAAACTACTTTTTTTTTTTTTTTTAATATTTTGAGAAACTGTTTTATTTCTGAGATAACGCCCCTCACCTTTGCTCTTGAGCTCATAGGGGATTATACGGAAGGACATTCCAAGCCAAGGTCTGGTGGTGAGTGGGGGAGAGATCTGGGGGCAGGGAGAATTTTCACCTTCCTCTTGGACTTGGTAAATGTCTACAGCTTCCTTGGCTTACACTCCCAGTTCCTCCCCTAAAATACTACGGTTGGTCTTGAAGACCATATTTTTTTAACTGAAAGTATACACACAAAAATATTTTCATCTGCATCCAACATTGCGTTTACTGGTTTATGAAAGTTCATCAAGATTTTTATTCTGAGAGGCAGCTTTGCCTCAGTTTTACCTTTTCATGCAGTTTTGTATTTGTGTCTCTTGACAGCCAAACAGCCAATGAATTTTTGCAACACACATTTCTTCCACCTATTAAATCAACAGATTATTCGAGCATATGCATAGTTGCAAGGAGATAACCTAATTTTTGCTGCTACCTTTATTGACTATTCTTTACTCATTTTCTGCTTTTTCTTTTCTTTTTTTCCTGCTTAATTATTCTGGGATATACAACCCTTCCTTATGAAGTTCTCCACTATTTAGAATATGTTAAGACTGCGCCCCACATATGCCCACACATGCACACATAGAGGCCACAAACGACTACTCCCCACAAAATGAGCTATGAATTTGCAAAAGGTAGAGAAGTCCTAGGGGGCTCATGACTCCAGGAATAAAGTCTTGGCAAATAATTCAACCCTGAGCCAAAGCAGACTGTAAAAGTACCATTTAAAAACCCATAATGGGTAAGTAATGAGTGAATAAGGAGTTTGGTGAATTTTATGTGAAATGCAAATAAGACATTTCATTATATACATAAGTATAATTTACACCATGGGGGAAGGGATGGTTAGTTTGGGTTTTTTTAGTTCAGCTAAATAACAACAGAGTTTTTGTTTTAGGTCTATTACTTGCAGTCATTATGGTTAATTATGCAACTGCCATACCCTTGACAGCAGAGCTGTTGTGGAGTTATCCCAAAGCTGTTCTCAGGGCTCACTGCTCAGGTCACTTTAGGACCAGGAGCTGGGGACTTAAGAGAGGCCATCACTCAACCCACAAAGAAGCCGTTGATTGCAGTGTAGACATCGCAGGAATTCCTCTCTTTATATGACAGTTATTCCTGGAAAAAGTTCCATAAACTAAAATTTTTATTTATTGAATCATGATCATTACAGTAACGTCTAACAAGTTACCCTAGCCCTCTGTTATGTGGTTAAATGATTTATATACACTTAACTGCTAAGAAGCTTCAAATTTTAAAGGACCCCTTTAATAATACGAATAATCACCCCCAAGTTACTTGGCAAAACTTTGAATTTTCCTAAGTCACATTTGAAGGCAGTTCTGTACAAATACACAAACAGTAAATGTCCCAACAAGTTAACTTATAAACAGAATGTGTGATTATCATAATCACAAAGAATAAAACCCGCTTATTTCCCAAGCAATGAATTTAAAACTACTTCTGCAAAATTAAAAATATGCCATGAGTAAGGAGAGGAGATTGTAGACTTCTAAATGGTAAAAATTATGGGATCATTGATTCTTCAAAATTAAAACACGTCTTTTGACCCTCTTTCCTCTGGAAACTAGCGATCTCCTGTTCCTTCCAGCTTCTTAAAAGAAGAGTTTATATACATTTCCTCATTTCTTTTTCCATAATACACATCCACTCCTTTCTGTATCGGTAAGAATAAAGCCTCGGCTGCCATAACAAAGACCAAAGTAACTGTTGCTTAAACAAGAAAAATTTATTTTACTTTTGCCTAACAATCTTGAGTATAAATTGTTTAGAAGTTCAGAACCCAGATTCCTTTTCTCTTGTGGCCACCATCATTAGGTGTGGTCCTTATTCACAAGTGTAAAGATGGCTCACATCACGTCCGCCAGCGCCACCGCTGCTGAGTTCCTGCCAGTAGAAAGGGGAGGGCACACCATTTCCTTTAAAGGGGGGTGGACCTGGAAGGTACACGTATTTCATTGAGCAAAACTTAGTCTCACGGCTATATGCAAGGGAGACCAGGAAATGCAAGTTTATCTGGGAGCCATGGGCCCAGCTAAAGACTCGTGGGTTCCATTACTAAAGGGAGCAGAAGAAATGGATGTTGAGACCAGTGGCAGACTTTGCCACCTTTGCCCTTTGTGAAATCAGACAGCCAACTCCTTGCCACTACTAGCTTTTGACACTGATGATAGTTTCTTCCATCTTGAAGATGCTCTGAGGGTATTCTGGGTTCCCTTCTGCAAAGGTGACCGCCACCCTTCTATTTCCTTCATCGGCTCGTCTTTTTCTTCTATTCCTTAAGTGTGGACCTTCCCCAGGGTTCAGATCTCTGTTCCTCTTTTCTGCTCCGTACTCTATCCCTAGTTAATCCCAACCATTCTCATCGCTTCACCTGTCACCTCTTTGCCAAGTCCTCCTACCCAGAAACAACCTCTTAGTTCTAAGTCTTAGAGTCAGATCTCCTACTTCATGCTAAACGTTCCCACCGGCTGCCCAACTTTCGTCTGCAATTCAGTATGCCTACTCTGAGGGTCCCTAAATTTCATTTGCACCCTTCTCCTGCTCCTAGTAGCCAAAGGCAGGCTGGAAACCTGAACTGTCTTTAATGCTACAAGATTCACTTTCCACCCGCGGCTAACTTCTCAGTTTTACCTCCTTAGTGGTTATTCTTTTTCACCCTGTTTTCTCAGTGGCTTTGCCTAGTTCGGGACCTCATCTCTCACCTGGATTATTGCTACATCCTTCTGACTGTTCTCTCTGCCTATAGTTTTTCTATTTCCTCTTCATTGGCCCTTAATATTGTATCCAGCTATCTTTCTAAAACAGAAGTTAGATCACATCTATTTCTTTGAACATATCCTGTTTAAGCATATTCTGTTCTGAAATAAAGGGAAGAAAATCAGCCATGATTGGTACTTATATTCGTTAACTTTGGGGGCCTTACAACAGCCCTGAAAAAGTGTATTACTATTGTGCAGATAAGCAGAGGAGAGAGTAAACGAATTACCAACATCACAGTTTCACTCCTAAGCAACAGAATGGGGATAATGACCTAGGTCTTATGTGACACTAAAGCTTGAGCTTTTTCAAGTATTCTGTATTCCTCCCAAATTAGAGCATGAGCCTCCAAAAACTTGCCTTAACTCACTTTCCAACCTCATTTCCCATATCCTCATCCCCCACATACCCATGATATTGACTCAGTGTTTCTCACATCTACACATTCTTGCCTGGTGTTCTCATTGGGTAATTTCTTTACGTTGCATTGTCCGAGCTATTTCCTGCTGGTCAAAACATAGTCAGTCATCTTCTAAGGGCGACCTCCAAAACCTCTCCCCTAAAAATCTTCTGAAATACCCCTAAGTAAAAGAATTACATCTTTCTCTGGCCTCGGATAGCATATTTTTCTTACCATCCTTTAGCACTTAATTCCTTCCAACTTGTTACTTTAGCACTTTACGTGTCTTTTTCCACCTTTAGGACAACATAAACCCATTCCTTATCGTATCTTCTATGGTGCATTCTCCAGCACTGGAGCCTGCTAATTGTTTACTGATAGAGAAAGGACTTCACAACATAGTACAAAATGATACTGAGCACTGAAGATCCTGGGCAGTGTGAGTTTGGAGGAGGAAATGATTCCTAAGGAATGAGGAGGCTGGGGAGGGCTTTGGGAAGATGGTTAGCCGTAAACAGGGCCACCCTCCACAAAAGCTGTAGAAGGGATTCAGAAGCCAGTACGGGAATGTTGGATGCCAGCTGCTCCCAAATCTGGCAGGTCTTCCAAATCACCTGGAGAGCTTTGTAAAAAAGTAAGCAGATCTACCAAATCAGAATCCCAGAGGATTAGAACCTAGGGATCTGCAGTTTTAGAAAGCTCCTCGTAGAGAGGATGAGCAAGAACACATTCTGTGTTTGGTTGCTTCAGTAAATACCTTGGCTTCATCCCTTGCTGAAATCTATCAGGTCAGCTTTGGAGATGGGAGAAAGAAGTTCATCTTTCCAAGAGATTCTTTTTTTTAAATACTGGTGCTTCTTTTTTTTTTTTTTTTTTTAAAGGAATTCCTTTATTTTTGTTATTTTTATTATTTATTTTTAGCTGAGTTGGGTCTTCGTTTCTGCGCAAGGGCTTTCTCTAGTTGCGGCAAGCGGGGGCCACTCTTCATCGCGGTGCACGGGCCTCTCACTATCGCGGCCTCTCTTGGTGCGGAGCACAGGCTCCAGATGCGCAGGCTCAGTAGCTGTGGCTCACGGGCCCAGTTGCTCCGCGGCATGTGGGATCTTCCCAGACTAGGGCTCGAACCCGTGTCCCCTGCATTGGCAGGCAGATTCTCAACCACTGCGCCACCAGGGAAGCCCCCAAGAGATTCTTACTACGTCCAGCCAAGTTTGGGAACTGTTAGACTCAGGTGATCGTGAAGGTCTCTTCCAGCCCTTATTTCCTGTGGTTTTAGGTGGGAAATGAGCTGGACATTGACAGAGCAGATGAATTCAGCTACGTAGAGATGAAAGGGGTAAGGCCATCTTGGAGATCACATGGCAAAGGCCTGGGCTTGGAAGGCTGAACACACATTTTGGAAGAATCACACAGTATGATTTCAGGGGCCAGCCTAATTGCCGTGTTTCCTGTGCATCCTCGGAGTACACACCGTCTCCCATCTATTTGCACTTTGCATTCCCATAACATAAATGTGCACCACTTAATCAGCTTGATTTAAGCACATACTTTTAAAATACCTATTCATTCGTAAGTGCTGTACAAGCTATGAGACCCTATTCTGGAAGAATTTAATCTGGTGATCACAATGCCTCCTTCATAAAGCTTTCCCCAATCTCTGTGAGCTATCTTTCCTCCAATGTTGGGGCAGGGGGAGATGGTTACTATCTCTTTAATGTTGGCATTAGTGATTTCTTTTTCATTCATCTTCTTATAGACATTTCCCCCTCAAATAAATCATAAGCTGTAGAAGACAAGGGCAATGCCTCATACTGCTTTGTTCTCTGTCTACCATCTTATATTTCCTTATAGGTAGTGAGTGCTCAATTAATATTTGTTGAACAAATAAACAGTCACTGTGTTTTCGTTTGCCACATTGAAATTGATTACAGAATTTGCTGTCTACTGCTGATAGATGAGAGATCTTATTTATTTAGACTTTGGTGGTAGAATTCCCCAAACATATCCCATATGGGTTGCTTTTGCTCAAGTATCTAAAATCTTTATAGCTTGGTTAAAGGGGATAGACGTGTTCAAAACAAGAAAGACTAGTTAATGGGGTAAAACAATCACCTTCTCTGTTCTTGCCTGTATGACTTTCAATTTGTCTTAAAAAAAAAACAAAAAGAAAGAAAGAAACAAAGAAGGAAGTAAAGGTCTTTGGGATTCAGGCTGTGTCAAGCCTCACGCCTCTTAAGAGCTCACATAAGAACCTTTGAGAGCAACCGTCCACACGCTCTTTCCCTAGCTTGGCAGACAGCAATGGAAACCCAAAGTAAGTCTCCTTCATTCGGCTAGAATATTTCTAAGTTGCTTATCTGTGGGACTCCTGACAGCTCCTGCCTTGGGCAGAGAATAGATGGAATAGGGGGCTGCCTGGGGAGTATGATTTGAGGGGCGCCAGAAAGGCTGCCTGCTCCACCCAATCTCTCCTGCTTCCTCCCCCTTTTCATTTTAGTCACCCCTGCAAACAGGCTCTGATCAGTTCCAGTTTTTGGTGAGACTCGGTAGGTGGTAAAGGTTTCAAAACCAAAGTGGGAGCGGGGGCGGGAGTTGGCATCTACAAGCACGTGCATGTCTTCATTATCAGAATTGGAAATGTCTTCCAAAGACAAGCAATGCATTGCAATTAAACTTGCAGATTTATGTCCCAGGGCCGGCTTGAGTTTCCAGGCTGTCTCCCAGACGCCTCTCCCCAAACAAGGAAACGCAATGCTGTTACCTTTCACTCCACACCTAAATCGCCCCGGGCGGCTCAGGGTGTTTCGTCTACCAAGTGCAGAGTGATTGGCTTTAACTGATCATGCATTCCAGGGCAAGTCCAGGACCCCCCCCCCCACTTCCACTCCCCTGTGGCCTGGGGGAGACGCTCTGCAAACGGAAGCGGTCTTTGTTCTGCAATTAATCATTTGAAGTCAAAGTGTGTTTGGGAACTACAAGTGATAACCCGCAAAAGCTATCAAGTGGCTGATTGTGTAGCTGGTGAAATGTGGTCTCTAGGAGGACTTCCTTCGTTGTAAATAGAAAAATATCTTAGGAATGAGGTAGGGAAAGTTGTCAAATGTAGGAAGTGGAAGTGATGGGCTAATTTATCATGGAATCACTGAGAGGCTAGATTCTGATGTGTAAGGAGCTAAGTCTTTTAAGTCTAAGACCTGCCTTACTTTCCTGCTGGTCTGTCTTACCATGGCTGCTAGTGAGACTGGCCTGGGGGACACAGGGATGGAAGGGTTAGTCAAGGTCAAGGGTCAGACTCTGAAGAGGGAATAAGCATAGAAGAGTGTGTGTCTGTCCAAGTCTGTGGCCCTGCTGGCCTGCCTGAGATAAATGATTTTGAGGCTACCCATTATTTCATATTGTCTATGGCTGTCTTCTCTGAGTTTTATTTTCTTACCCTTTGCAAGCATTCCACATAGACGAGTCCATGACGTTTCCATCAGCTGCAGCAGTGAGGAAGAAATGTCCCTTTACACTGGGGAGTTAATGAATTTAGTCTTTGTGTTGTTGGGTTTTTTTTTTTAATTGAAGTATAGTTGATTTACGACACTGTGTTAGTTTTAGGTGGACAGCACAGTGATTCAGTTATACATATATTGTGTTGTTGGTTCTTTACTGACAATAAAGAGTGACTTTATTTCATTGGCTTTCATAACTGTTATTGCTGTGTAGTAGTTATATCAAGAATTCAGAAATACCTCGTGAGGGACTGTTGTCAAGGTGGGTAGAAATAAGGGCAGTTCCCAAGGCCCCTGGCAGGTCTCCCTGATTGCATTTACTTATTTAGAACCGAAGATGGATGTTAACCCTCTTTCCCCCAACTGTGGAGAAACAACGTCAATGTCCTCAATGAACTGAGGACAGTACCTGTGGAGGCTTGGGAGTATCAGAAGATGCAAAGAAACCCCACAAAGCTCACACGCCTTCCCTCTAATGTCCAGGCTACTAGGCAATGGCTGGAAGGGTAGCCTGACATAGCTACGCCTTCTAAAAGCACAACGTTAAAAACAACCCCTACGATGTTAACACCAGGGAATCCTAATGAGGAAAATACTGGGATGTTGCCCTCAACCTTCTCCGTCTAAAATACATAAAACCATGTGCTATTGAGCTTTCTTAAGCAATAAAGCCACTCCCACACCTCCCCAAAGTCTCTTTGGATAGTATTCTTTGCTCCTTGACCTAATGCTACTTAGTTCAAGGCTACAAGGAGATCATAGGAAAAGAGTGGATAGTCAGTTGGTATTTCATCTCTGCAGCTTCTTATACACCGTCTCTGATTTTCTTCTCCTAAAGGGGGACCATAAAAATAGTACCATTTACTTATAGAAGAAGGTGTCCCTAATAATTATTCGTAAAGTCAACCCACATTGGGAAGGCAGACTGGCAAGTTATTTATTTACAAGCATGATCTTCGGTAGGTGCCATCCCACAAAACCTTGTCTACCCTTCACAGGGCCCCAGGCCACAATTTACGGGGCCATGGACAAGGGCATGTTTTTCTCATGCTCCTTTGCTGATCATATTCTTCTGTGTATTTCAGAATAGCCACTAGAAGGAAGAGTTCTCGTGCTTGGTAGATTCTGGTTCACATGTCTTTAAATTTTAGGATAAGCCTAGTGACATAGTGATTTGGACCTTCAGTTTTTATTTATCCTGTTGTTTTAGGGAACTTGGGTGTTATTCCCTGTAGCATGCTGACTCAGAGGCCCATTACTACACATACTGGTGCACAGAAGCCTGCCCTGTTCCCTTTCTAGACTATTTTGACCTCTTTAGCGATGACTGATGTTAAGTCTTCTTTAAACAGATTTACATTACTGCTGGTCAGATTTCATGCTTTTACCAACATGCATTTTATGAACTATATTCGTGCAATGCCTCCCTTTTCTTTGCCTTCATCCACTGATGTTCCCAAAGCCATTGACTTTGAATATCTTCAGTGAAGATGTGTACATGGTCTGGGTCATGGAGTGGTTAATGTTTTTAGGTCACACTGTACTGGATGGCTAACGAAGCTTCCTCTTTGAAGCTAGTAGCTCTATAGGCAAAACTTGACTTCTGTCATCCTGAAGTCGCTTCCTCAGTCCCGTTGTCAGCATTACAAGAGTTGAGTGATTTATTAACAAGTACGTCCTGGTAATATAACCAGATTGTCTATTTTCCACTTGCTGAAATGAATTGGTCATTTTCATTTAGAGTATTTCTAACAAATAAACCAACAGGCATTTAAAACAGAATGGTAATTTGTGGGGGCCATCTACCCGTTTTTCTTCGTTTTTAAAAAATATTTTATTATTTTTTTAGAGCAGTTCTAGGTTTACAACAAAATTGAGAGGTAGGTGGATTTCCTACAGAGAATTCCCATGTATCTCCTTGTCCCCA
Organism: Eschrichtius robustus; assembly: GCF_028021215.1. Taxonomy (NCBI): domain Eukaryota; kingdom Metazoa; phylum Chordata; class Mammalia; order Artiodactyla; family Eschrichtiidae; genus Eschrichtius; species Eschrichtius robustus. The sequence continues at coordinate 82,211,947 of NC_090824.1, forward strand.
GACATGCATAGCCTCCTCCGTTATCAACATCACTCATCATAATGATACTTTTTTTTTTTTTAACCAAAGATGAATATTATTGACACACAATAATTACCCAGAGTCCATAGTTTTTACCTTAGGGTTCACTGTTAGTGTTGTCCATTCTGTGGGTTCAGACAAATTGCGTAATAATATAATCCATCATTATAATATCATACAGAATATTTTCACCGCCCTAAAGCTCCTCTGCACTCTGCCTAGTCACATCTCCTCCTTGCCACACAGTCACTCATCTTTTTATTGTCTCCATAGTTCTGCCTTTTCCAGAACATTTACTCATTTTTAAATACTAAAATTAAGTAACCCCACTCTTTAGAGCGTAGATTCCAACCTGAGCCATGATTTGAGATCAGTTGTGTCCAGACACCCATTAGTTGCCTGTGCGACTTTCTTTCATTAAAAATATAACCTAGCCTCATACTTAAGAATTATTCAAAAGTTAATAGGTTGACAGTCTTGTTACACGTCAGACAGTTATTTGGAATGGGAAAGAAAGGAAAAGGGAAGGAACAGATGACCCAAAGAAAATGTTAATTGCAGTCACAGAATTAAAGTGGGAGGAACCTTAGGGTGTAATCAGTTGGATTCATTTCATCTTCATTCTAGGGTAGTAAGAGCAAAGGAAGCAAACAGAAATTGGAGAGTAGAATAGGACCCAAATCAGGAAGATCAGTTAAAATTCCCAGAAAGACCACAAAGAAAATGAACCATAATGAAATGTAAGGTAATTCCTGACTTTAGGACAGGGAAGTAAGTGGGTGCCCCCCTGGGCACTTAAGTTTTCCCACACTTCGGCTCCTCTGAATCTGTCCCCACGGTGCCTGTCTGTGAGTATTTGTCAGAGACTGTCCATCTCCCAGGCTTAGAACATATCTGGAAAGCACCACGCAGAGGAGAGTGGCAGAACTGGCTGTGTTTTGATTTTTACAGATTTGATATTTTATTAGAGCCCCAAAGCTGAAATCTGGTGGCTATGGCTGTCAGAAGAACCATTCTTTTAAGAGGCCTTGTCTTCTTAATCAGCTGTTCATCTCCCAGATATCCCTGGACAGTTCTTTAGGAAGAAGACTTCTATTGGCTCTCACTCTCCTGAACAGGAAGGGTATTTTTTTCTCTTCCTCACCTAAGAGATTCAATGGGTTCTGTTGAGTTCCATACATAGTGTTTTCCAACATTTTTTCCTAAACAGCAGAGCTTTTTTTTATCCAAATGAAAACATTCATGAAACCCCAATATATAAAACAGATTAAATTAAGCTTTTCTGGTTGAAGCAGGCTTGCAGATGTTGGGGTTAAGAGAATCCTTAAATCTTCCTTCTTTTCCTGAGGCAGCTTTGCTGAGGCTCTTTGGAAGACAGTTTGAAAATGCTGCTCTAAGTTATTGGTTTTTCCATTAGTGACAAGGAGTACGGAACAGCCTGAACACTCTACCCCACCTCCTATATCTCACTTACCTCTTGGTTGGCTGGCATGCCCAATCCCTATGGTTAAAAATGAAGGCACTTCTGTTACTGTAAAGTTCAGGATGATTTCAGTATATTCTGCCTTGTACATCATGAGCCAATGAAATACTGGATGTCAAAAGAATAAAGACATCGTACTTCTTCAATCTCACAGAAGGCTGGGCTCTGAGTTGGTTTGATTCAGCTGCAGGAATATACATCTAGCCTGTAGAAACCCCAAAGTATGCTCAGATCTCCCAGAAAAGGAGGCTGTAATGTGGGGAGCCTGAGCCTTTAAATGGAAAGGCGTATCATTCTTTGGGATGCAGTTGCCTCAGCTGCCTTGTGATCCCAGCTCTCTAATGGGTTAAGAAAAAGTGTGATTTTGTACCTTATCCAGATCTTTTCATTTAGGATGGGAATAATGTTCTCTTGTAGCTTTCTAACTGGAAGCAGAATTCCCTCCCCAACCAACCAAGGTTGCAAATCATTTCTGTAGAACAAGGACTAAGCAGGACCATCTGAGGAGATATGTCACTGTCCTATCTCATATTCACGTCTTTCCTCAGTAGACTTTGGCAGCAACTGAAATTTACTGGGGCCCTTAATAACTCTCTAGAGATGTGTTATAACGGAAAGGAAGAAAAGGTTTTCAGAAATCACTTTTATTAAAGCATTTGTAAATTGAAAGTAGTTATTTTCTTTCTCTAACTTACTTGTATGTCTTCCTCCCTATATTTCAGAATTTTTTTTTTTTAGAGGGCATGAGATGTAACCTTTGAAATCAAGTCTAGGTATTTGCCTATGAGTAATCATGAGCAACTATGTGTGAGAGTCTAGCGTAAATATTTAGACCCGAAACAAAAACAGAACCAAGATCTAGGCCAGAACCAAAGACAAGTCCATGAGCAATGAAGCCAAGGGAGAAATCGAGCATGGCTGTAGCTAGAAATTGTCCAACCAGTTCTCTTTGACTGCACGCAACAAAGTCCTTACCTCCTAAGTGAGAGAGGCAAATTCCAGACTTGGGGAAAGTTGTATAACCTCTCTGAGCCTCAGTCTCCTTGGGGGCAAAGTAATGTGGATACTTTCAGGAATCCTGGAATATGTACATAATCTGACATGCATAAATATTTAGCACATTTGGGTGGCCTTGAGCACCCTTTCTTTTTCCGTATTTAGGACTCAACCAGCTAATCAATAACCGGAGCTAGATTTTTTAATGCTGTTACATTTTATTTTTTTTCCCAAATGCAAAAGATAATAGTCCTACAACTTCTGGGTATTTACTAAACATTTAGGCTTGTTTGAGGTAAAGCGGAGAAAAGCTGTCAATGCAAGTCATTTGTCTTTCACTTAGATATTTGCTAACAACTGACTGCTGCATGGCACAGGGCTAGATGTGGGATCAGGGAGAAGACCCAGTATGCAGAAGCCGTGATCACTGTCTTCAAGTGGTTCCAGTGGTTTGAGGGAAATAGGACACCTATACAGTCCTAAGAGGAAAAGTTCCTAAGTGCCGTAAGAGAGGCACAAAGTGCCCTTTCACTTGAGAAAAGAGCAATTACTTCTGACTAAGAGAGATGAAGGAAGCTTTCATGACTCTGGCACTTAAGCTGAGACTAGAAGAATGGGAAGAATTTGAACACACGGAAATGAGTAAGAAAGTCACTGAGGGAACAGTAAGAGCGAGATGCGGGGGTGAGAAAAGCCTTGGTAGAAAGAAGAGTGAGAAGTTTGGACAGGACGGGGAACACATGGAGTGAGGTGAAGGAAAGGATGCTTGATAAGTAATCACAGATAATAAGTTTCTTTAATTTTCATAGCAATTGTGTTATTTAGGTATGGTATTACTTCCACTTTTAAGTTGAAATTGAGTTGAGGCTCAGAAGGGTTAAGTGATTTGTCCAAGGACAGTATTGAACCAGATCTGGGTCTGAAAAGGTAAGATAGACCAGTAAACTAAGTTCAAAACAGGGGCAGTTTTGATTGCCAGAGTAAGGAATTTGGATCCTATACTATAGTTCAAATCCAGCCCACGACTGGTTTTTGTAAATAAATTTCTTAGAACACGACATTGCACCGCCCTTCATTTGTGTATTTTTTAGGGCTCCTTTCACGCTACAACAGCAGCATTGAGTAGTTCCAGAGACCATATGGCTCACCAAGTCTAGAATACTGACTCTCTGGCCCTTTATAGGAAACCTTTGCTACCCCGGCTGAAGTTGATTGGGAGTCACTGAGAGTTTTTGAGAAGGGAGGTGACATTCTTAAGAGTTACGCATTGATAATCGAGACCATGTTCATCAGTAGGATGGATCAGAGGGAACTAGATCATTTCAAAGGCTACTTCATTGTCTGGGTCCTCATCCCTGGGCTCCTGAACTATCACAGAAGCCTTCCAGCAAGTCTCCGGCCAAAACTTCGAAGCTTAGAGAGTCCAGGCGGGCAGCAAAAACGAGTGGTGTGTGCCGGGTATAAGAAAACCAGTTGTGCACACAAGCTGGAAGATGGCACCACTGGACAGCCTCGGGCTGAGGATAGGATGGGGAGTGATGGCAAGTGTTGCAGACTGAGGTGTTGCCGCACAGAAGTGCCACTCAATGTTGCCGCACCTTCCAGTTTTGTAAGGGAGGTGAGAACTTTGTATTCTTGTGTGAAGTCTCTGCATTACACACGCGAGCTCGAGCTCGCATTTATTTAAACCTCCTGTGGTTGATGGAAACTGAACTTACATTTGTTTAAACCCTCTGAGGTCGATCACACTGCTGACCTCTACTTTGCAGTCTCTTCCCACATCATTACCAGAACACTGATGCTGAGTGAATTTAATGTGATCAACGATAGCAGCTTGCTGTAGCTTCTTCAGCAGGTATAGGACACTTTGCCCATGGTTTTTGAAGGACATTTGAGAGACAGGTGGACAAGACAGACAGACAGATTGACTGACCACCCAGTCATCCAACCATCAACCTCTCGTCAGGTCAAAGCAGTTTTTAAGACCTGCCTATATGCTCCATCATAACAATGGACGTAACGTAGCCAGACTGTCAGAATATTTAAGCGTTTGTCTCTTTCATCAAGGCTAAGTTTCGTATTGTATGATACAAAAGCCATTGACAAACAGCCTTGCCCTCCACAATTAGCTTTGCCCTCTAACGTTAAGGACATATAGAGAATCTCGTGAGAATTTGCTGGTTTGTATTTTGCAGGATCAGTTTTGAGCACTGGTGATGTTGTATTCATTCAGGTGAGAGTCAGTCACTTTATATTTTCATGCACCTGAATGGACATGAATATTTTCTCCCATAACCATTCTTGACGCCTGAATTTTTACAGTTTAGAGATTAATCACTTATAATTATTTATTCATTCATTAACTTACTCAGTATTTATGGTCATATACTATATGCCATTTTACTGTACAAAATGTGAAGGAAAGAAAGACAGTGAAGTCCTATCCCTGCTTTTGAGAAGCTCCAGTCTAGTGTAAAAAGCAGGTGCGTAAAAATGATCACAACACAGTGAAATAAGTGAACCTTGGCAGGAGGTATGAACTCTATCCAACCAGATTTCTCTTTATGTAATAAATGTGCCTTGGAAATAAAAGGTTGGAAAACGTTCCATTTTAATGATAAAATGACTTTAAATGTCCTACAAAGTCTGAGACAGGACCAACCTCATAATTTATGGGGCTCCCCTTGGTCAAAAACTAAGAATTTCAAGGGACTTCCCTGGTGGTCCAGAGGTTAAGACTCTGTGCTTCCACTGCAGGTGCGCTTCCACTGCAGGGTTCGATCCCTGGTCAGGGAACTAAGACCCTGCATACCGTGCAGTGCGGCCAAAAATATATATATACATATACTAATAATTTCAAGACAGTGACGGGAGAGCATTAAACCAAGAAGCCCCACACGACCATGCAGGTTGCACGCCCGGGCAGCCTCATGGCTCAGCATGTTCAAGAAATTCAAGTGAGCAGTACTTCAGGAAAGTAAAGGATTTTTTTTCGATTTTGTTCTCTAGGTCTCTATTTATTCATGGCATGTATATGCGTGCCGGCTACTGTATCAAGGGCTAGGAACACAGCAGTAAAAATGACAGCCACCATCTCTACCCTCATGTATCTTACTGTCTAGCTGAGAGGTTTGTATGTGATAATTTTCATTAACTGGTCCCATTATGTCTTAACTACATTCTCAGAGAAGTACTTAAATGGCCAGTGAGTCTTACTTTTTCTTTATACTTCTAAATATATAATATAAACTGAAAATATAATCTTTCTGTGTATAGATATATAATATCCCTATAAGGAACAAGTGTTATTTTGGTTATGAGAAAAACAAGGTTAACATGAAAAATATATATTTATTCAGAAGTTCTATACTATTTGAAATTTAAATTTTATTTATGATACCTCCAAGAAACCTGGAAAAATGGGAGGAAGTAGATGGAATCTTCCTTTTGAAGTTGAAATAGTTTCTCGTGTTTATTTGGTTGAAAAATTTATGTCATGCCTGCACCGAAGTGTAGCTTCTCGTTATGACTTTTAAAATCTGTGTTCAGATCAGAAAAATTGAGCTGAGTTCCCTTGGTTTGCTAAATCTCGGGGTAATAGCAGCGTTAGTTGATTTGGTTTGCCTTCAGGACACGTCTAAATGGTATTACTACAAGATAGTACTTAGCTAATAGCTCCATTTGTTTTATTTGTAGTCAGAAACTACTGTTGTGCATTCTTAAGGAGTAATCCTTTATATCCGTGATGGAAGGTTCCATAATGGTTATCCTTTATTGACCACTTGCTATATACCAGGTATACTAGAGGTTTTACTAGATATATTAATTAATTTAATCCTCACAATAATACCACGGAGTTAATATTGTGTATACATATATATACATATATATGCGCTATATATATCATACCATTTTATGTATAAGGAAACTGATAGTTGATTAACTTGCTCCGAGTTTTCTAGCAACTGGCAGAGTTGGAGTTAGACTCAAGCCTCGCTGATGCTGAAGCCACCTGCCACCAAGCTTTGCTTTCTCCCAACCCTTTATGATTTTTCAAGAGTGCCCTGTGAGAGGGAGACACCATAATTGAATGAGAACATTTAGAGAAGAGCAGGATGGAGTCACCAAGATCAGAATTGTCCTCGGAAGCCTGGGGTATGCATGGCAGCCTGTAGTCTGCGGGACAGCCACTGACCAGTAGGAAAAGGTTAGCAGTGCGGACAGGACCGTCGGTTGGCTCCCGGCCTCCACATCCCCGACCACCATCCCCGCCCCCAGATACTGAGAGAACGTGGGAAGTGATTGCAGGGCTTCTGAGAAGTGAAATTGGGAATTGGGGGAGGCCATGCTGAGCCAGGAGTGTGGTAGAAGACCAACTCTGGAAGAAGAGACCAGAATTCTAAGGTGAAAAGGAACTACTTAAGCAAAAGATGACTCCTAAAAGTGCCCTAAAAGTTAGGGAGCCCAGAGAGAAATAGTAATTCCAAACCATTCCATTGGAATATGGATTAAAGGGTCACTAATAAGTGCTCTCTCTGAAAACAGATCTTGCCGGAGAGACGCCAAGAAAAGTAGATGCTACAAGCTGTGGCCTCATTGACAGCACCATCATCTTGGTTTGCAGATTCCTTAGTAGTCAGTCTCCAATGTAGTCTGACCTGGCTTTGATCCTTCTAGCGCATTCCTTTCTTGTATGGGTACAGTCACAGTTACTGCTGCAAGCAGAAGAGTTTAGTAGGCAGTGTGGTGTATACGCTCAGACCTATGCCCCTGTCCAGAAGTGCCCGTTCTCACGGCAGCTTCGCAGATGTATTTCTTGGGTTATATAAATCATTGCTCATCTTTGTCTCATTTTTACTTCTTTTCTGATGCACAAGTCAACATGTTGAAGTCATTGAACTAACTTGTGCATGTGGGCAGGGAGATTGGATTATGAAGCGTATGTTTCAAGCATATTGTGCAAAATTAGATAAGTAAAGAGCTAAGGCACTCAGCCACTTCTTCAATATTAAACGAGTATGTGATTAATATTGAGTGAAGGGTTTGTATTTGAGGCCCTGAAGAAAAAGCATGTTTTTGTTTTTTTTAATGTCTGTGATTTGGTGGGTCTTTAAATATTTGGTATTTTTAAAATATTTTTGAAGACGTTTTTAAAATAAAGAAACATATTAAGGATAATTTAACACACCCATATTCCCACCACCTAGAATTGTCAACATTTTGCCACATATTTTTTAAGATTTTACAATTGAAAAATGAAGTATTATAGACAGAAATGAAATTCTAGTAGACATACTACCTCCCAATGTCATTCTCTTCTTCTGTATTTCTAGTGATAGCCTCTATCATGAAACTAGTATCTTTCCAGTCTGCATATAAATATAAATAGATGTTTACATGTATGTTCATACACACCGTGCAGGCATCTGTGAACAACATTGTTTTGTGGGCACTATTCCCCAATATATGTACAAGGTAGCATGTTGCATACACAGTAACAATAGTAGTGAACACATGTTGAGTGATTACACAGTGCCTGGAGCAGTACTTTCTCAGTCCTTTCAGTGACTCTGTGTAGCCCACACTGTTGATGTGACCCTCTTTTCTAGGTGCACAGAGAGGTCCCTTGCCCAGGGTCACACAGCTAATAAGTAGTGGGGCTGAGAATTAATCTCACAGTCAGGTTCTGGAGCCGAGCACTTCACCACCAGGCTAGATGGCCTCTCCACTCTGTCCCTCTGCAGAATTCATCACTCTCTCAATATCATGTTCCTGATATCCATAATTGGTGAATTCAGATCTAGTTTATTCCTTTTCACAGTTATAGCATATTCCATTAAATGAATATAATATACAGGCATCATTGCACGGTGCTTAAGACCTGTAAAGTACAAGTAGTGAAAGTTTCTATCTCACAGGGTTGTTGTGAGAATTAAATGGTTTACTTCAAATAAAGCAGGTAGAACAGTACCAGGCATGCAGTAAGCACCCAATAAATATTAGCTATTACTATTTGCTCTTGTCAGCTATCCATTATCCTATTGAATCTGATCGCTAGGTTGTTTTCAGTTTTTCATTATTGCATATATTGTCACAGTGAAAGGTGTGTCTAATTATAAAAGTTTATTTGGGGTATCTCCCTAGAAGAGGAATTGATAGCTCACAGGGTATGTATGTTTTCAGTTTCAGTTGATGCTGCCAAAGCCAGCTGTACCAATTTACACGCCCTCATACACAGTTCGGCAGTTCCCATTTCCTCACATCCCCCAATAACAGTTGATATTGCCTGACTTTGATTTGCCTATCTGATGGATAAGAAATATTACTTTGTTGAACTGATGAGCTGGATGAGAAATAATATCATGTTGTGGAATTGAATTTTTATAGCAGCTTTACTGAGATATGATTCATACTGTAAAATTTACCCTTTTCAAGGTGTACAATTCTGTGGTTTTTCAGTATATTCACAAGGATGTGCAACCATCACTGCTACCTAGTTTTAGGAGAAACCCCTTACCCCTTAGCAGTCACACCCCTTCTCCCCTCCCCTCGGCACCTGGCACTGCTAATCTACTTTCTGTCTCTGTGGATTTCATATAAATGGAATCACATAACATGTGGATTTTTGTCACTGGCTGGCTTCTTCCATTTACCTTAATGTTTTTGAGGTTCACCCACATTGTAGCATGTATCAGCACTTCATTCCTTTTTATGGTTCAGTAATATTCCATTGTGTTAATATACCACATTTTGTTTATCCATCTAGCAGCTAATATAAATTTGGGCTGTGTCTACTCTTGGCTATTATAAATGAGGCTGCTACAAACATTTATATATAAATTTTTGTCTGGACATACATTTTCATTTTCTTGGGTACACATATATTTATACACCTAGCAGTCAAATGGCTGGGTCATGTGATAACTATGTTTAATATTTTGAAAAGCTGCCAAACAGTTTTCCAAAGTGACTGCACCATTCTCCAGACCCATCAGCAATGTAGGAGAATTCCAATTTCTTCACATCCTCACCTCCAACACTTGTTACTGTCTTTCTTTTTAATTCCAGCCATCCTAGTGGCTGTGGAGTGATAATCTCATTGTGGTTTTGCTTTGTACTTCTCCAATGACTGATGATGTCGAGCATCTTTTCATGTGCTTACGGGCCATTTGTATGTCTTTGGAGAAATGTCTAGTCAAATCCTTTGCCTATTTTTTAAATTGGGTAATTTGTCTTTTTATTTGAGTTGTAAGAGTCACTCGTGCATTCTGAATGCAAGTCCTTTATCAGATGTATGATTTACAAATATTTTTCCCATTCTGTGTGGGTTGTCTTTTCACTTTCTTAATGTGAACTGGTGAATTTTAATATTTGTAGTTTTCATATGTTTCTCCAAAATTTCAGTTTTCAAAATTGTCTTCATCTTACCTCCTGAGTGGATCACAAGCCAGAGAGCCTTGAAGTGTGCCCTGAGAGTACAGTGAATCCATCTAGTATTCCGTAGGTCAGAAACTCCTGCATTGGTTGCAAAAGCACAGACTTCCCAAAGACATCTCGGTGAGCCTCTCAGCCAGTGAAGGGAATTCACCTTTGATAACCCAGAAGAGTCACCTTCGCAAAGTTTGAATTTAGTAATGAAAAGCACTGAAAACCATTCCTTATATTTTCAAACTGCTAACTGGTTAATTCAACAGCATTTGGATTTCTGTTTAACCTGACCTCTTCCTCTTTCTTCTTTCCTTTTCTCTTCTCCTTTCTTTTCCTCCTCGCTCCTCCCCCCTCCCTGTTTCCATTTCAGATTGAAAATGGCTCAGGAATCAGTCAGCAAGTTAACAGCAGAGAAGAAAGTGGAGACAAAGAAAATTAACCCCACGGCTAGTCTGGTGAGATGCATTTTTCATTCACAGCCTCAAGATTTTTCATTATAACTGAGGTGCACCCAGGAGTGGGTCTGAATTTAAAGGATAAAACTCAGAGGAATGAGTAGTATCCAGATTCTCAATTCCCATCCCAGAGTAGCATATGGGTAAGAAAGAGTATAAGGGAGGACAGAGTGAGGAACAAATACAGCCTCGAGCGCTCTTCCAGCAAATTCAAACAAGGTCATTTCCTGATAAACCAAATGTAGTCACTTGCCATTTCACACCCTTCCACACCGCACTCCACGCCATGATCCCCCTCATCTCAAAGCACTGTTCTCCTGAAGTGTTTAAGTATTCTCACCCTCACCAGTTCCTTTTCCCTGTTAAGGAAAGGGGCAGGGATTATCCTCTTTTGATAGTTGGTAAAACTGAGATGCAGAAAGATACAGCTTACCTAGGACCACTTCACAAATGGATAGCCAAAACCAGAACGAGACTCTGGGTCCCCCGACAGCTCTCCCTGGGCTAGAAGCTAAGCAGGCTAGTCTGTCTTCCTAGCTGTGAGGGGAAACTGTCATCCTCCACAGTCCCATTTTCAGTAAGGATCACAAGGAATCTCTGTGTTACAGCTGGAAAAGCTAAATGGGTTAGGAACCCAAGGTGTAGAGATTCAAATCCCAGATCAGCCACTTACTAGTTGTAAAACCTTAGTGAAGTTACTTTGCTTCTTTATTCTTCACTAGTACTTTTTTGCTTTGCTGGCTGCTTTAAATCCTTTGACCATCTAAGTGGGGTATAAGTTAAAAGTGAGGTTATTTCTATTGACTGACCATGATGTTCTCATCACGACCCCATCAGCAGCCCAATGAATGTTGAGTGAAGTCGATGAGTGAGAAATGGAAAAGTCAGGGCCATACAGCTGGGCCAGGGACAGCCATGGTTAGCTCACAGAGCTCCTACCTGAATGGACACATCCTCTGTGCCCATTTGACCATGTGTTTGTGGCGCTCATTTGTGCATGATCTTCTGTGGGCAGTGGGCTCAACTCTTATTTCTGTCTTCCTGCCTCATTAGACACTGCCCTTTTCCCCAGGCCTCTTATTTGGGCCTCTATCCTAACTTTTACAGCCAAGCTTTATTTTCAGGGGCAGGGAGAATGGACTCAGCCCTGTAGACAAAGGAGAAACAGTGGGTGGACCGTGGCATTCTTTTCTAGGTGACCTCCATGGCGAGCAAGCTCTCAGCTGTGATCCTCTGCTTCTTGGGGTGGTTTATTTTGTCACCTGTTTGTTTTGGTGGAAATTAGGGAAGAGCTCATAAACTGATCCCTGATTCAATTTCACAAGTCAGGCGTGGTATCCAAACTCAGGATGGGTGTTTAAAAATTATCTTAAGTTTACATCTAGGCCAATTTAGTAATTCATTGCATTTTCACATCTCCTAGATCACAAGAAGCTTAGGACCTGTTCTCAAAGGGCATCTCTCTGCATCTGCTCTTTGCAAAGGACTGTACTTGTTCCATCTCTTTTTTAGCCTTCTATTTGTCCACCTTGAAGGCCAGACACACCCATGTGTCTTACTATGCTGAATATATTTACTTCAAAGTCCTAGAAACAGTGAGGGTCTGTGTTTCTGTTCTGTGTACTCTTGTTTATCGTGCCATCAGACTTCCATGTCCTTCCTCATTAGAAGGCTGTCCCTGGGAAGGAAGCTCAGGAAGAACGGAGCAGAGCATCCTTGGCAAAATGGGAGCTTCCGCCATTCTGCAGAGACTAAATCTCGTCATCCTCCATTTTGCATAGGCTCTGTTCAGTCCTGCCAAGTTGGTCATATGCAGACACGCTTGACTTGGAAAGAGTGATTTTTTCATATCCAGACTTCCTAGAAACTATTTCTTGAGCATTCCCTAATGGGAGGAGTCTTTCTTTGAATAACACTACGAAGTTAGGACCTTTGTCACAGAAGATGAGAACAGAACGGAACAGCCTGGCATTGTGAAGGCCGGTGTTTTAGTTGGATATAGTTGGTTGATTAGCTGGTTATTTATTATGTGTGTTTGTGAGGTGATAGGGTGGGAAGGGTAGGAAACTGAGGGTTTCTGGGAAAAAGGATAGAAATCCTCTCATTTCTAGGGCATTCGATACAACGCTATTCGGCATTCTAGACTGACATTTGAGAAATGTACCAAAATTTGAGAAAGATGAAAATTCTTAAAAAGGAGTTATACTAAACTCGATTTTTTTCTCAAACAACAGAAAGAAAGACTGCGTCAGAAGGAAGCCAGTGTGAGCACCAGCTAACACAGAGACACAGGAAAACAATGACGGTGAGACGTAGTGCTCTGCGTGATCCTTTGTAACACCAGCGTTGCAAGAAGTTCTCGAAAGATATGTCACTAAATGTTTATTTTGCTCATCTCTTTCTGAGCACCCCGTGCCTTCTTAAAGAAGTCCCTTGTTAAGCCATAGGAACAATGAAAAACTGAAGAAGTATTTGATAACTGTTTCTTCTAGAGGTCCAAAGTTTGCTCTGTTATGAGACCAGAAGAATTACCAAGATTTTCCAATTTTTTTTTAAAAGCAGAGATTTCAAGCTTTCTAACCCAAACCTGATATATATAAACTTGTGACAGAAGAAGAGAAGGATGTTTTGTGACAGTTGCCTTGAGCAAGTTCAAGCCTTGGTCTTTACATACTGCTGGTTTGATTATTGATCTTAATTTTGATCCTATTGCAGCAAGATCCTGAAGCACCCTTCTCGCCAAAAATGTTGAAACTTACCAAAACTACTTTAAGAGGTCCAAGACTATCTATTTTCCACACTCAAAAAACGGTTATTTTTTCATTGTTTTTTATGTAACAGAACAGAAAATGGAATTATACATGGATGGAGAAGGGGGTTAAACGTGCATGGAGAAGGGGGTTAAATAGCCGTAAAGTTCATCCTGGAGAACAAATTATGATACAGGGAGTTGGCATCAGCCATTTAGCGAGACCCATTCTTTTGTTTTCATATCAGTTCATTGGGGTTTCCTGGACCACTAGGGATTCTCCACCCCTTCTGTCCCAGAAGAAACTGTGATACTTGAGCGGGGACAGACTTGGGGTCAAAAGCACCTGCTTGGACGAGTGACCCAGTATCAATCAGAGCACATCTCACACCTCAAATCATCTATGCGTGGATAACACCTTGTTGACCTACAGCTGAGCTGTACACCGTGTTCTGGGACTGGATGTGGCTGGACCTCTCCCACCAACCCCAGGAGGCAGTTTCTAGACAGGAGAGCAGATGCTACTTGCAGCCCTTTACCATGACCTTGACCGACAGGCATGTGACATATGGTGAAGCAGGGGTTTTTTAATGTCAAAAAAAAAAAAAACACAAAAAACTAAGGGCAGAAAAAGAGTTCTTTACATCAAAATGGGAAGAAGGTGATTACATTGATACTGAACTTTGAGTGGAACATCATACATAGGCAGCTTTTTCTGACCCTGGAAGCCCATGTGACCACTGCCTCTTGAGTCACAGGGAGACCACATTGGACCTCTTTCCTAACATTTTTTCCTTAAGCCACCACTCTTCTAGTCTATCTATCTTGTGAGGAGAGAAGAGAGGAGACTTGGGGTGAACTGAGGTGAGGATCAAAGCCTATCAGGTTTCAGCCTTGAAAGGAGAGAGGCCCAAGCTTTCTCCTCCAGTTGGTGGAGGACCGTCTAGAGATGAGCAGAAACTTTAAAACCCTTCCCCATCCGCCTGCCACGTGTGGCCTGCCCCTTGCCCCACCGTCTTCCCAGGCGCCTGAGTGTCTACCCAGGACATGCCTGCTAGTCATCAGCCCCCCTCAGGGACCCCATAATAGATCTGGCCGATTAAAGCAGCACCATATTCTAATAGAATGCCCATTCGGGGAATCAAGAATGAACAAGCAGGATCAAATCAAGTCATGAAGCCATATTCATGCAGGTGCTAATCACCTTTTCTAACAGTTCAAAAGAAAGGAATATAATAATATGGTGTGTTTTTTTTTCCCCAAAAAAATAAAAGGATGAGACAAGCAAAATAGCAGAGCTGGTAAGAACTTACATGACTAAAAGAAGTTGCTTGTGAGCGAGCTTTTCATACCGCTTTCTTAGATTGTTTCTCTTCATTTTCACTTAATGGTGAAGACGACCTAAGGAATTCCTCGACTTAAAACAAATTCTACTTACAGCTACCCTGTGCTCTGTGACAGTCCTTCTAGTATTATCATACAAAAGAAAAAGCGCCTGTTTTGCCCGTGCCTTGGGAATCAACTTTGAGTTTAGTGAGAACAACAGAAGTCTAGATCCTTAATGGCTCCTTAAAGACTTGATGGGAGAGAACGGCAGGAGGCTCTCAGTGGGGTCCCTGTAGCCCACTTCAGGTCTCTAAATAGGATGCTCACAAGAAAATCACTGGAGGGAAGCAGGACTGTCGCTTTATAACCCTACAAAAACATTGCTCTCAGGGAACCAGTGCTGAAGATTAATGAGTGGAAACACTGAATTTGAGAGTTAGACAAATGCAGCCCAGGTTGGATTTCATCCTAGTGGACGGACTAGAAGTTGGCAGTCAAATACCTATTTCTAAAGAGCAACGTTTGCCTACCTCTGTTGGGGAAACCTAGTGAGTCCAATGTAGTGATAGTGTATCACTACACTAGGCAGGATCCCCATTATTCTCTCCCAGTTTGCATCCTGCATTAGGTATCTGGACACCCTTCCCAAGTCCACACGTGGACTGCATTGTGACAGCACCCTCATTTCTAACTTGACTTGATGCTCGGTAAAGGTTCACAAGACTTTGTTCAAGGTGGGCCATCTAAGACAACCTGGAGGCCCTGAGAACAATCCGTCCAAAATGCAGTTGAGATTGTATTAACTCCAACAGGTGTCACTAAACTTTTCATGGAGAAGTAGTAGTTGGGGTACCACTTAGCAGCTTGGGCACTTCTGGCTGCTCTAAGCACAGCCCTGCCTGCACTAGAGGGACAGTGGCCAGTATTTCTACTCTGCGTTTAACCAGACACTCACACCTGACCTACTAGTCAGACTCGGAGAAACCTTGACTTATAACAACATCACCTCTTCCTAGCCAAGGTTCATTAAATCCGAGGACACAGCAGATAGCAGTTCAGATTCCTGCATGAGTAACTGGCATAATCATCAAGCACACAAGTGTATAATATATGACACGAAAGCATGATATAAACACGTTAGTTAAAAACATAGGCCTGTGAGGTATCAATAATCAAGTGAGGAGAAGGTGTGCTGTATGGTTTTTTAACCCAAGAAGAGGCAGCTTATGGGAGGGGGCGTGGTGAAGGGAAGAGGTGGCCAAGAAGAAATGGATGATATGGTGATGGTTGAGGCCCGGGGGTCACAGGTGATGGACCTGCTGCCCAACAGTTACCTCTTGAATCTTTGGTTGATGTCTGTGATTCCTCTTTAAACATTCATTGCAACTACCTAGGAACTATGAAGAGAGAAGGTCTGAAATCTGGGAAGTAGAATAAGGAAATCCAGTGGTGCTCTTCCATCTTTAAATGTTCTAGCCGAAACAAATTGGCAACGTGGTTGAGGAACTGACTGCCTGATTGGGTGCTGGTCTCTGATCCCCTCTTCTTTCCGGTAAGAATAGTAGAAGCTGCACGCCTGCTCAGCCTCCCTTAGGCACCTCCTTTTCTCATAAGTACTATAAGGAAAGGCATTTCCCTAAATGATAAGCTCCTATGCTGCTGGTGGAGAACCCGGAAGAACTAAAGGAAGGAATAAAACTCTTTGGTGCTATTGGAAACCTCCAGCAAGATGAAGAAGTCATTGGTATAGTCCTTCCAAGACCATGATTGGATGTAGCAAAAGAGACGTAAGTTTATTTTTGGTAAAGATTTGCTTGTTGGACTGGGATTGCACATCTCTCTCTAGATTATACCACTTGTATGGAGGAATTTTCATTTTACTTCTATTCTTGCTTTCTTGGACGTCATATTTTCTCATTTCTATTTCTGCTTCTTTCTTGCCTGGTGTCATTGACGCAGATCATTGCATGCACTAGCACAGCAAACAGCACATAGACAGCCAGTGTAGGAAGGGGAATTAGCAGTACAGACCTGCAGGCTCTTTTCCAGTAACCAGGCTGTAACATTGACATGGGAACCGCTTCATTCCCTGACATTCTAAATTGATCTCTTTTGTACTACTGCACCCTTGCCAAACAAAGATAAAACCAATTTGGGGCTTTCTATGTTAAGGGGAAGGAAGAACTGCACAAAATACAGCTTTTCCCCCCAAAATACCTGATGCAAATATCAAATATCCAATTCTATAAATTAGTTTAAATAGTCTAAAAATTGCTAACAAGAACTCATTAGATTTGAGCTTCATTTTTCTTTGATCCTGCCTGTTCTTATCAGAAAAAAAAAAGACCAAAAGGGGGAAGGGGAAAAAAAGCATTAGCAGATTTAGTAATCCACAAATTAATTAGTTCCTGAATCATACAAAAAAACAAAAAACAGACATATCGTGAAACCCAATGTTATAGAAGTCCTAAGCACATAAGGATTTGAACAGCTGTGAGGGCTGATGAGCATGGACAAAGTAAGAGGTCTTAACTGCCCACCTGAGACTTCAGCCTAAACCAGGCGATTTTTAGAGTGTGAATTCAAGAGAGTGAAGTATTGCTCTGACCAGTTTATTTTCGGAAAAGCCACGTACAAAGAGAAGTAGTAATAATATAGTGAAAGAAGTGCTAGACTACGAAAATGTCCTTTCTCTCGTTCTCTCGTAAAAGCAGTTTATAAATGTATGGAACATCCAGAAGCCCATGAATACCACGCTTCATAGGTTAGGTTTTTACCTTAGGAACACAACCAAAGAGAGTGGATTGAATAAAGAAGTGAATTTTCATTCATGTCAGCTACTTTGTTATCATAAAGAAATCTATAACACAAGAGAAACAAGTCTGTGTGGACAAACTTAACAGTATTTGAAACAAATGGCTAGTGTTTAACCTTTCCAAAATGCAAGTAAGTTGCGGGACCTGCTTCCATTTTCCAGCTATGGAGAGAGATAATCTGGCTGTTTGGAACCTTGTCTATTATTGGTGCAGAAGTCACTTAAAGGCACCTTTTGGAACAGGCCTCAGCAGGTCTGGCTCCTTTAGACTCCCATAACGGTATTTATAAGTCCATGAGTGATTGAATCCAGGCAACACTGGGCTCAGTTACACAGCTGTATGTGACTGAGAGGCTCGTTTTGCGTCATTTCTGCACACCTGTCAGTTGTTGGCACCTTGTTAGAGGCACTTTAGTTTCATAGTTCTTCCTTTCCCCTCCCACGGAGTGGGCAATCCACCAAACCCTCCCAGATCAATGCTTTGCTGAGAAGTAGTAAATTCAAGAGAGTATTAACATGTCACCGTGGAAGCCAGTTCAGTAGCCTTATTTGTTCCAAGACCCTTAATCAACACTGTGATATAAACTTAGCATTTGGGAAATTTGTGTAGTTGACAGCTTACTTGGAAATGTGAAGATATGAAAATGGCAGCAAGTTTACTCTGTCTCTTAAGGCGCCCATGCAGTTTCTACCAGTGAAGAGATTAGGGAAGCAGATCAAGCCTCATTCAGTAGGTTATCCTGTCCTCAATGGAGCTTGAGGACAGGATAACCTCAAGCTATCCTATCCTATCCTCAATTCATTTCTTCTCCACCCCCAGCCCCTCTCCCAACTACCCTGGTGATAAACAGTAACACAGAGGACCTTTTCCTTCTTGTCTTCCCTTCTCTAGTATGATGGTTCACTTCAGTTAGCGCTCAAATGAACTCTGGCATATTATGTCTATAAAGTACTTGTTCATGAATGTCTTCTTCATGCTATAATCTGGGGAAGGCTGATTTAACCTCAATATTTTAAATGAGAGTGGTAGCTAAAGCCATTAATTTATTCTACATTCCATATGCACATATAATTTTCTATTTTTAATCTTCTCTTAAATATACTAAGAATCTCCAGTGTATCTCCTTCTCAGAAAGCTGATTCATAGACTTCTGTGGGCTATTTTTTTTTTTATGCTTTGTGTGAAATCTGATAGCACTGGGCTAGCAAAATGCAAATGAGCCCACAATTTCCCACAGCAATTTGGCCTTCTTCCCCGTGGAGTAAACAACCTTCTACCACCCTTAAGCTGCTTTGTAGGCTGAGCATTTCCCTAGATTCTACCTGTGCAGACACCAAGGGGTTCTTTTGTCTTGGAAGCTGTAAGAATGTCTTAAAAGAGAATGAATTCTTCTCCCCATATATAGTGTGAGCTGCCAACGTGTTGTATTTAGTACATCAAGAAATCTAACGTTTTCAGGCACGCATGCCCAGTGGTTTGTCAACATCTTTGGCAAAGTTGTACGTACTTTCCTTCCTTGTTCTCTTCTAGGGCTTGCTTCCATTCTTGTCTCGTGAAACAAACGTATTTTTGTTTACTCATCTCAGTCAGCTTTCCAAAATGAGAGGCTAGTCGCATAGACCACTGAGTGTAAGGGAAGTTACTCTCCACCGCGCCATGACGTGGATGATAGGTGTATTTAGGAATGCACAGCTTTCTAGGAACTCTTGGGATGGATTCCAAATTCCAGGTTTCTATGAGGTATATAAAAATGGGTATATAGCACACAAAGATTATATACTACTCTTCCCAGTAAGAGACTAAGAGATTCAAAATCTCCATTTTAGATAGGTTTGAGCAAACTATAAGTAGCTTATTTTTTTTCCCTTTCCTCTTGGCAACTTTGTCCCTACCTATAATCTTATTTCTTCAGATCTGACCACCAAGGCATGAAGAAGGTAGTGTCAACCCACTGAGATTGCCCTCTGCATAATCCTCTAAAGATGTTCATTTCCTTTGGAAACAAATCCATGGGTGAGGGGGAAAGTCTAGTGACAATTCTCTCTGCCCAGAGTGACACACATAGGATTCTGGGATCTACCAAAGGGATAGGTCTATGCCAAATATTAATTTTACAATTCTACAATTCTTCAACTTCTCAAGGTGCAAATAATATGACCCTACTGTTAGTAGGATGTATAATCTTTGAAGAATATAAGCATTAAGAAAAAAAGGCCTTCCCTTTAAAGAAACAATTGAAGATATTCTTAAAAAGGCAGAAACTTTTAAAGTTAGAAATTGAATAATTTTTAAGATTCTTTGGAGGAAACATGTCATCGATTCATCATAGTCTTTTCCTTTCACTGGATTTTAATTTAGACTAGCATGGAAGCAGAGTGCCCCTGGACTTGGATTTAGGGAGATCGTGCTTTGGCCTGGAAAAACAGTACCGGCCTGAATGCCCAGAACCTTAACTGAAGTCAGTCAGCATCCTAATAGGAATCAGGCCTAACAGAAATGTAAATTATTTCAAGTCCTTTAGAGTTTAATTTTCTTATCAACACCCTCGACCCTGCTTCCTAAAATTAATTTGATCCATGCAGTTATGTGTCTTCATTTTGCCTTGTGAGATTACAAGCAATGGGGATAATGGAGAAAAACAGGAGACGGGGGAGAAGGAAAATTTGAACGAGGCCAGGGTGCAATGTTTTGCTGATATAATGCATTGTTGGGGAGCTGGTGACCGTTGCCATGGTTGTATCATGGGCAGCCTTTCAGTGGAAGCTCAGGGTATAATACGTATGAGGGCAGTGGGATGGGAGTGCCTAGTATCTCATATTGGTCCGTGCCAGACAATGTTCTGGAAAAGCAGGTACCCCAGTGAGACTGGCCTGTGCTTGTTGAAATAACTCCAATGAATTTCAGATTCATTTCCATGGGGTTGGTTGTCCATGGACCTTCCTATTTCCTCTATGCCTGTTTAAAAGTCATTTTGGCATCAAGCTTCATTTCACTTTTCTCCTTTCAATACTTCTGCATCAGCCTTCCCTTCCTTCACACCCCACAGCGATTTTTTCCCTCACTTTACTTTTACAGTTTCTCCAGGACCCAGCTTTCTCCACCCCTTTCCCCCACAGACACCTGAAAGTCCCCCTGAGCCCTCACTCCCTCCTCTCACACCCTGTGCTCCATCCCCCAGCGCTTTGGACAGGGAGCTCTGCTGTCACCAAGAGAGACACAGCATTGTGACTGCCTCTTGTTAATGTCAGCACCACCTCATCACTTAGGCAAAGAGGGAAAATCCATAAAAGAGATGGAAAATACATTTCTTTTTTTATTCTACTTTATATTTTAAGAAGGTTGAGGAGAGGCATGGTTCCGGTCCTTCTCAATTTCTCAGAGATTTTTACTTTAAAACTGTCTAATTAGGGACCATTCTTTTGATAAACTGTAAATCAGTTCAGGTCACCAACTAGGATGTGTTTTAAGGCTCAAGTGTTGACTCTCAAGTAACTTTTCTGTGCTGCTGGACAAAGTGAATTCTGTGCAAACATTCTGAATCATAGGCTCTTTATCGCCCCTCAATTCTTACTATTACTAATGATTCAAGCATCTTCAGCAATGTGGATCAGGATGTTGACAATTTGTGGTTATTTTCAGATCAACAGTAACTGTTACACTCTTGAAAGCACTTAAAAATAAAGTATAAGCATGTCTTAAATATCAACCGTTTGACCTGGAAAAAAGTTGGCTTTTCTGTTTAATTATTAGACCAAACTGTAGATGTAATCTTAAAGGATTTTAAGCAACAATGAAGACAGTTTGAGAAATGAGAAGGCACTTTAGAGACATGAAACCTTACATTACACGCTCTTGGATATTTTTTAAGGTAATAAGCTAATTGGATTCAGGTATTTTTTTCCCTTTAAATTTTAAAAAATATGTATTTCTAATTTGCATATTTAATTTTGTCAAAGCTGAGAAATGCTCTTTAGTTGAATTTGTAAATGTCATTTGCAAACCAAATGAAGTATTTATTTTTAAAAAGAAAGGGTGAAGGAACCAATATTGATTTGTACATAATGAAAATATATGTGTGTGTGTGTGTATATATATATATATATATGTGTGTATATATATATATATATATATATATATATATATATGTTTTCCTCCTTGACACTACTTGGTCCCCACATCAAGTGTATTTTTGTACATAATATATATTGGTTAGAAAATGTAGATTGTCTATTCAAAGAATTCTATCTCTGTGATAGATTATATTTATCCTAATCTGTTGATGCCTCTGATAATTTAAAAGAGATAGAACTCTATTTTTTTGGAATCTACAGAGAACTGCATTCATGTCTTCCAACTGTAAATATGCTAAGGGAATTTTAATAAATCTTGGTTTCATGTCAGTCTGGTGTGCAGTGCAGATTTGTTTGCAGGAGGCGTTTAAGACAGTATCCTAGCAGTGCTCTAACGTGGAGAATACCAGTCATTTCTAGCTTTCATTACTGCTCAAGGGCAGCATTACTACTGAGGTGCAAGAGCTGGGTCTCAGTAAGTCCATCATTCACACTTCTTTCTCTCCTGTCCACCACACCAACAGTGCGTAAGCTAGCTAGGCATTCAAGGCTAACACCAAACAGACAAACCCAGCCAAGCATGGTCTCAGCTGTACTGACCCAGAAGCAACACTGCTTGAACATAAATTGCCCAAGGTGGAGGTGTGGGGTGGAGAGCCACAAGGACTGGTGACTTCATGTTATGGGATGGTAAATGATAAGAGGAGGGAAACGGAACAGAAATAGAATTGTGTTGTATTCTAACACTGAGCACAAGGTACAAGTTCTTTTCAAGCAATGGTAAGAAACATGCAGGTATCTATGAAAAAACTAAAAGACTTTCAGCAAAACACTCCTCTGTGAAACAGAAGTGGGATTGTGTGTTTTTTTTTAATTGATTCATTTGTTCAGTATTCCTGAATGCCATGCACTCTTGAGTTCTAGAAGTTTGCTGAAACATGCCTCAGTGGGTACAGATAGACTTAAGGAACAGACATAGTTATTATCTGGGGAGACATTTTATCACTAGGCAATCTTTTAAAATCAGAGTCATAGAGCTGCAAAAATCTTCAGACACTGGATAAAAATCTCCATTTCACAGAGTGGAAACTACTGAAATTCAAGGGACGTGCTGAAAGTTACGCTCAATGTTAGTAAGTACATCAAGGCTAGAATCCAGATCTCTTGACCCCGGATCTCTTGACCCCAAGGCGAAAGCCCTTCCCAGTGCTCAACTCATTCATCACGTTGAACTCGTTTCTTCAAAAGACTCCTTTATGGAGAAATGTTCTAGAACTGTTGTTTGGAAAGTACGGTCCAAATGCTCCTAAGGGTTTGTAGAAACCATCATTAGAGTTGTGCTCTGAATTAAAGCACCTAGGAGAGGGTGGAGGCTTGTGTAGCATGAGGGCCTAGGAAAAATATTCCACCTTAGGAAGAATCTCCTCTTTGATTTAACAGAGATTTACTCTCCCTTGCTGAGCATAGTGATGATACCTGTTGAATTTTAAGTATATATGCTGATGGTCCAACTAACGGGCCATAAATTCCTGAGATTAAATATTCCCCTTTAGACTCTACCTGCCTACTTTCACCTGGATATGATGTATTCATGGAAATAAGACTTTAAAGTTGGCCTGCACCAGCCATGCCTCCTTGTATGCCTCCAAGTCTTTCTCCAAGTAACGTTTGCTTCATGCCCATCATTGCGTGAAGATGAAAGGTATGCAGTAAGATAAGGTAACTTTATAGTTATCAACTGCTACATAACAAAATACCCCCAAATTTGGTGTTGATTAAACAATAATCACTGATTTTTCATGGTTTTTGTTAGTTTGAGAGGAACTCAACCGGACAGTTCTCCCTTGGAGTCGCATATGGTTTTAGTGCTATATCCACTGGGTATGCAGTCACCTGGATGGCTGGAACATGGACCTCTAAGGTGGCTGACTCACTTGGCTGGCAAGTTGTTGCTGCCCTCTAGGCCGGGGGTCTCAGTGCTTCTCTCTTCACAGGTCTGCTTGAGTGATCCAAGGTGAAACATGTAATGCTTTTTTTGACCAAGGCCTAAAAGTCACTTTCATCGTATACTATTGGTTGTATTTACGAAGTTCTGCCCCAGTTGAAGGAATGGGGAAGAAGAACCCACCTCCTGATGAAGGAATGTCAAAACCATATTGTAGGAAGAGCATGTAAGATGAGAAATATATTGGTGCACCTATCTTTGGATAATACAATCTGTCTCTGTGACTTGCCCTGTTCTTTCCATCTGGTTTGGTTCTTATTTTTGTTATAAAACTAAATTTTAGATTTTTTTCAAACTTTTCCCTACTTGTTTTCCCCAAATCTTCCTTCCCTCTGCCTGCATATTAGAGCACAGAAATGTTTGTCTTGTTCCCCTGAATGCAGGCATTCTTTTTTATTATTATTGAAGTATAGTTGATTTGCAATATCATATTAGTTTCAGGTGTATGGCATAGTGATTCAGTATTTTTGCAGATTATATTATAGGTTATGACAAGATAATGTGTAATACCTTAAATCCTTTTTGCTTATCTATTTTATATACAACAGTTTGTTCATTCCATACCCTAATTTGTCCCTCCCCCACCTTCCTTTTCCTCTTTGGTAACCACAAGTTTGTTTTCTATGTTTGTGAGTCTCTTTCTGTTTTGTATATACATTTATTTGTATTATTTTTTAGATTCCACATATAAGTGATGTCATACAGTATTTGTCTTTCTCTAGCAGACTTAACTTCACTAAGCATAATATTCTCTAGGTCCATCTACGTTGCTGCAAATGGCAATATTTCATTCTTTTATGGCTGAATAATATTCCATTGTGTGCAGTATTATTTAATCCAGTCATCTGCTGACGGGCACTTGGGTTGCTTCTCTGTCTTGGCTATTGTAAATAGTGCTGCTATGAACATTGGGGTGCATGTACCTTTTCAAATTAGAGTTTTCATTTTTTCCTGATATATACCCAGGAGTGGGATTGCTGGATCATACGGCAGTTCTCTTTTTAGGTTTTTAAGGAACCTCCATACTGTTTTCCACAGCGGCTGCACCAATTTACATTCCCACCAACAGTGTAGGATACGAGGGTTCCCTTTTCTCCACACCCTCCCCAACATCTGTTATTTGCAGACTGCTTGATGATAGCCATTCTGACCAGTGTGAGGTGATATGTTGCTGTTGCTTTGATTTGCATTTTTCTCAAAATTAGCAATGTTGAGCATTTTTTCATGTACCCGTTAACCATCTGTATGTCTTTTTTTGAAAAATGTCTATTCAAGTCTTAGGCCCATTTTTGATTAGAATTTTTTGTTAATATTGAGTTGTATGATCTGTTTGTATATTTTGGATATTAGTCCCTTGTCAGTCACATTATTTGCAAATATTTTCTCCCATTTTGTAGGTTGTCTTTTCATTTTATTGAAGGTTTCCTTTGCTGTGCAAAAACTTTTAAGTTTGATTAGGTTCCAGTTGTTTATTTTTGCTTTTATTTCTTTTGCCTTAGGAGACCGATCCAAGAATATATTGCTACAATTTTATGTCAAAGAGGGTTTAGCCTGTGTTCTCTTCTAGGAGTTTTAGGTTTCAGTTCTTCCATTTAGGTCTTTAAACCATTTTGAGTTTATTTTTATATATGGTGTGAGGGAATGTTTTAATTTCATTGCTTTACATGTGGCTGTTCAGTTTTCCCAACACCACTAGTTAAAGAGACTGTCTTTTCTCCATTGTATATTCTTGCCTCCTTTGTCATAGATTAACTGACCACAGATTCATGGGTTTATTTCTGTGCTATTCTGTTCCATTAATCTATGTGTCTGTTTTTGTGCCAATACCACACTGTTTGAATTTCTGTAGATTTATAGTATAGTCTAAAGTCTGGGAGCTTTGTTCTTTTTTCTCGGGGTTGCTTTGGCAATTTGGGGTCTCTTGTGATTCCATATAAATTTTAGGATTATTTGTTCTAGTTCTGTGAAAAATGTCCTGGGTACTTTGATAGAGATTGCATTAAATCTGTAGATTGTTTTGAGTAGTATGGCCATTTTAATACTATTAATTTTTCCAATCCAAGAGCACAGGATATCTTTCAATTTCTTCATCCATTTCTTTGAATCATCTTCAATCTCCTTCATCAATGTTTTATAGTTTTCAGCATATAAGTCTTTCACCCCTTTGGTTAAGTTTATTCCTAGGTATTTTATTTTAATGATGCGATTTTAAATGGGATTTATTAGTGTATAGAAATGCAACAGATTTCTGTGTATTAATCTTGTATCCTGCAACCTTGCTGAATTTATTAGTTCTAGTAGTTCTGGGGTGGAGACTGTAGGGTTCTCTATACAGAGTATCATGTCATCTGCAAATAGTGACAGTTTTACCTCTTCCCTTCCACTTTGGATACCTTTTCTTTTTCTTGGCTGATTGCTGTGACTCGGAGTTCCAATACTATGTTAAATAGAAGTGGCATGAGTGGGCATCCTTGTCTTGTGTCCCTGAATTTAGCAGGAATGCTTTCAGCTTTTCACCACTGAGTGTGGCTGGCAGTTTGTCATAAATGGCCTTTATTATATTGAGATGTGTTCCCTCTATACCCACTTTGATGAGAGTTTTTATCATGAATGATGTTGAATTTTGTCAAATGCTTTGTCTGCATCTGTTGACATGATCATTTTTGTCTTTCCTTTTGTTAATGTGGTGTATCACATTCATTGATTTGCATATGATGAACCGTCCTTGTGACCCTGGAATAAATCCCACTTGATCATGGTATACGATCCTCCTTATGTATTGTTGGATTTGGTTTGCTAATATTTTATTGAGGATTTTTGCATCTATATTCATCAACGATATTGGCCTATAATTTTCTTTTTTTATAGTGTCTTTGGTTTTGATATCAGGGTGATGGTGGCCTCGTAGAATGGGCTTGGGAGTGTTCTCTCCTCTTCAGTTTTTTGGAATAGTTTGAGAAGGATAGGTATAAGTTCTTCTTTATATGTTTGGTAGAATTCCCTGGTGAAGCCATCCAGCCCTGAACTTTTGTTTGCAGGAAGGTTTTAAATTAAACATTCTATTTAACTTCTAGTGATCAGTCTGTTCAAACTGTCTGTTTCTTCTTGACTCGGTCTTAGCAAGCTCCATGTTTTAGAAATGTGTCCATTTCTTCTAGATTGTCCAATTTGTTGGCATATAACTGTAGTATTCTCTTGTGATCTTTTTATATCTCTGTGGTATCAGTTGTTATTTCTCCTATTTCTTATTTTATTTGGGTCTTCTCTCCTTTCTTCTTGGTGACCCTGGCTAAAGGTGTATCAATTTTGTTTAGCTTTTCAAAAAACCAGCTCTTGGTTTCATTGATCTTTTCTACTGGTTTTTTTTTTTTTTTTTTGAATAACTATTTATTTCCTCTCTGATCTTTATTATTTCCTTCCCTCTGCTGACTTTGGGCTTTGTTCTTCTTTTTCTAATTATTTTATCAATAGGTGGTAGTTAGGTTGTTTTTTTATCTTGTTTCTTGAGGAAGACCTGTGTAGCAATGAGCTTCCCTCTTAGAATTGCTTTTGCTGCATCCCCATAGATTTGTAAAGCTGTGTTTTCTTTTTCATTTGTCTCAAGATATTTTCTGATTTCCTCTTTAATTTCATCATTGACCCATTGGTTTTTTTAGTAGCATGTTGTTTAGTCTCCGCATGTTTGTTCTCTTCCCGTTTTTCTTCTGTAGTTGATTTCTCATTTTATACTGTTGTGGTCAGAAAAGATGCTTGACATAATTTCTCTTAAATTTGTTGAGGCTTGTTTTGAGACCATTCCATGGGCACTTGAAAAGAATGCATTCTGCTTTTTTAGGATGTAGTGTCCTGTAGATCAACTAAGTCCTACTGGTCTATTGTGTCATTCAGGACCTCTGTTGCCTTATTGATTTTCTCTCTGGAGGATCTGTCCATTAATGTCAGTGGGGTGTTGAAGTCTCCTACCATTATTGTATTCCCATTGATGTCTCCCTTTATGTCTGTTAGTACTTGCTTTATATATTTAGGTGCTCCTGTACTGGGTGCGTATGTTAACGAGTGTAATATCCTCTTCTCGTATTGATTCCTTTATCATTATATAATGCCCTTTTTTGGTATAGCCTTTGTTTTACAGTTTTTTCTGATATGAGTATTGCTACCTCTGCTTTTTTGTCATTTCCATTTGCATGAAGTATCTTTTTCCATCCCCTCACTTTCAATCTGTGTCTTTTGCCCTGAAGTGAGTCTCCTGTAGACAGCGTATCGAAGGGTCTTGTTTTCAATCCAATCAGCCACCCTGTGTCTTTTGACTGGAGTATTTAGTCCATTGACATTTAAAATGATTAACAGGTATGTACTTATTGCCATTTTATGTCTTGTTTTCTAGTTCTTTTTGTTGTTCTTTTTGTTTTCCCCATTGAGGTTTGATGCTTTTCTTTTGTATTATGCTTGCATTCCTTTCTTTTTGGTTTTTGTGTGTCTATTGTAGGTTTTTGACTTGTGGTTACCATGAGATTCATATAGCTGACACATAACTATATCCACTTGCTTTAAACTGATAGTCATTTAAGTTCGAACACATTCTAAAAGATCTACATTTTATGGTTTTGAGGTCCTATTTTACATCTTCATGCTTATCGCTTTACTGTTTATTGTAGTTATAGTCACTTTTACAATTTTTTTTGTTTTTTAATCCACACACTGGCTTGTTTAAGTGATCTCCAATCCTTACTATATTTTTGCCTTTCCTATTGGGAGTTTCCCTTTTCTATAGATTCTTGCTTCTTTTCCATTTAGAGAAGACCCTTCAACATTTTCTCCAGGGTAGGATTTGCTGAAATCTTTGCTTGTCTGAGAAATTCTTTATCTATCTTCTATTCTAAATCATAATCTTGCTGGTTAGAGTATCCTAGGTTACAGGTTTTTCCCTTTCAGAACTTTGAATATATCATGCCACTCCCTTCTGGCCTGCAAAGTTTCTGCAGAGAAATCAGCTGAGAGCCTTATGAGGGTTCCCGTGTAAATGAATTTTTCTCTTGCTGCCTTCAGGATCCTCTGTCTTTAACTTTTGCCATTTTAATTATGATATGTTTTGGTGTGGGTCTGTTTGGAACCCTCTGTGCTTCCTATACCTGGAAATTCATTTCCTTCTTTGGGTTTGGGAAGTTTTCAGCCATAATTTCTTCAAATGCATTTTCAATTCCCTTCTCTCTCTCTTCTCCTTCTGGAACCCCTATTATGCATAGGTTGGCACATTTTATATTATCCCATAGACCTTGTATGTTGTCTTTCTTTGGTCTGTCTGCTATTCTGATTGTGTAATTCCCATTTTTCTATCTTCCACATCACTTACATATTCTTTTGTGTTATTTAGTTAGCTATTCATTGCTTCTAGATTGCTTTTTATCTCAGAAATTGAATTATCTATTTTTGATTGGGTCATCTACAGTTTCTAGTTCCTTGTTAAAATTATGTGGGTTTATTTTGATAATCTTTTTAAAATCAATTAGCATTTTTTAAACCAACATTTGTAAGTCAGTATCTGGAAGACTGTTTGTTTCATTATTTTTCAGGGTTTTTTTCTCTTGCTTTTTCAGTTGGGTCTGATTCTTCTGCCTTTTCATTTTACTTAACTTTCTCTGTCTCTATGAATGTAGGTGAAACAGTTACCTATTGTGTGGAAGGGTTTTTGGTTTTTTATGTGGGAGCATTCCTAGGTAGACTGTGTGTGCCTACTATCTTTGGTGTGAGGGCTGGATTGGTTGTGAATGCCAGCCCTGTCTTTCCTCAGGTGTGCTGGCCACTATCGCCTTGATAGAGGGTGTGGTTGGTGTAAGAAAGGCTAAAGCCTACATAGGGTATGAAGTGGGACTTCCTCTCTACTCCATGGCTGTTGCCATGTCAGGAGTGGGGTCTGCTCCCCAGTTGCTGGAACAGAAGTCCTGACAGTTGGGCTCAAGCAGCCTCTGTTCCCTTTAATGTATGTTTTTCCTTGTTCCTGCCCTGGGGCCTTTGCCCCAAAGGAAGGAGGGGAGTGGTGAAGTGAGGCTCATGTGCTCACAGAGGTCGGATGCACTCCCTTTGTAAGCATCTGTGGCTCTGCTCAGAATCAGCCCACAGTGGCATCCTTTCCCCTTCTGTGGTCGGCCCAGATCTACTGTCAGTCAGGTTGTGGCATGCAGTGGGCCGAACCAGAGCATTTGTTAGGCTAAGAGTGGGGGTCGGGGTGTTGTGGTTGCAGGAATTAAAGTGGCTGTGCTGCCATCAGAGGTCTGGGCTGCTTCTGGGGTACTGTTTGAGCAAGCACCAACACCAGCCGCCCCACCTGAACCACACCTCAAGTCCCCTTTCCATCCCTAGATCGAGTCTTTTCTGCCTCAGATCCAGGGCAAAGCTGTGGCATGGAGTGGGTGTGGGCCATGAAAACTCTGCTGGGAGTGGGGACTGTGGTGTGCTGCCCTCGGAGGTCTGCACTGCTTAGATGGCACTGCCTGAGCATATACCAACAATGGTCGTCACTGCCGCCCCATCTGGACCACACGCCAGGTCCCCTGGCCGTCTCTGCATCACTAGATTGCGTCTTTTCCCAGGACCTTAGATCCTGGGCCAAGCCGTGATGTGCAGTAAGTGGGGCTGGGGTGGTCACCCCACCCGGACTGGGGAGTGTGGCGAGGTGGCAGGTGCCAGTGCAGTGTTCTCACCGCCCTGTTGGTAAGCCAGCACACTCACACTCTTCAAGTGGAGTCTAGGCTTCTCCAGTCCTTCTGTCTGTCCCACAGCATACTGCAGCAGCCATGGGGGCTTGCTTCCTCACAAAGGACAGGGATGCCCAGTCGTGGCTCAACCTACTCGCTCCCCAGGGTGAGGGTCTGCCCCTGGGATCTTCCTTTTTCTCTAAGTCTTCTCCCAGGGGCACGGGTCCCAACCTACTGGTTTTTTCCCCCTACCCTACCTGGTCACGAGGAAATCTTTCTTGCAGCATTGGCTGTACAGAATTTCTGCTGGTTTCCAGTTTTCCATAAGAACTGTTCCACATATAGATGTATTTTTGAGGTACTGGGGGGGTAGGGGAGGTGAGCTCCACCATCTTGATCCCCCTCCCCACGCATTCTTTACCTTTAAAGAAAATGAGGAGATCCTAACTGGGAGACTTTGTAAACACTGGTGGAGAAAAGGAATCAAAGGTGAGCCTAGAAATTTACTCCAAAAGCATAAGCCTGCATTTTCTATTACAGTAGTAGAGATGCTGACCCCTGCTGAAGCTGTGTCTTAGCAAGTAAATGAAATCACTTTTTCAGTTGCTAGAATAGAGCTCTGACTCTTATAATAGTATGTAGGTATTAACACAATGGAATATTATTCAGCCTTTAAAAGGAAGGAAATTCTGACAGACATGCTGCAGCATGGATGAATGCTCAAACCCAAGATGTAAGTGTTCTTCAGTCACAGAAAAACAAATAGCATATGATTCCACTTACATGAAATACATATAGAAGTCAAATTCATAGAGAAAGAAAGTACAGAATGATGGTTGCCAGGCAGCTGATTGGGGCAGGGGAGGGAATGGGAGTAGTTGTTCAATGGATATGGAATTTTAGTTTGGGAAGATGGAAACATTCTGGAAATGAAAAGTGACAATGGTTGCACTATATGAATATACTTAGTGCCACAGAACTATACATTTACAAGTTGTTAAAATGATAAGTTTTATGTATATTTTACAATGATGAAAACTAATGCTTGGAGAAGTTGTTAAATTTCCCATGTAATTTTAAGTGGAGAAACCAGAATTCAGACACTCCAGAGAAACACTCTCAGCCACTATC
The DNA here is from genome assembly GCF_028021215.1 of Eschrichtius robustus. Taxonomy (NCBI): domain Eukaryota; kingdom Metazoa; phylum Chordata; class Mammalia; order Artiodactyla; family Eschrichtiidae; genus Eschrichtius; species Eschrichtius robustus. Next base: position 82,243,119 of record NC_090824.1, read on the forward strand.
CTGTCTCTAAAATCAGAGATAGAATTAGCTGATTCAGGAAAAAGGGGGATGTGTAGACAGATTATAAGACATCACTGCTCTTTCAAACTTGACAAGAAAGTAACGTATCTAACCGAAGAGTATTAGAGCCAACAGCACTTCTGTAAAAGCCAAAGAAACTAACTGAACGGTGCTGTATATATAACCTTCAAGGAACTGTTAATAGCCACCTTCTGGAATTTCTTAATTCTATAGATGCGATGAAGTAGGATATAACAGAAGGCAAAAATGAATAGGAGTTGGTGAGAACCGCATGAGGAATACTGTGAGATGAAGAAAAGTGGCCATCTAATCTACCTCTGAGTAGTTACCCTGAAGTAACCTTGCAATGAATCAGTCTGGAAATATATCTGACAAGGTTCAAGTGTCCTAGCCACAGAAAAGACTGTTTAAACAAACTGGATCATACAGTGCTAGAACTTCCCAGAGTCTTCTACCAATATTGTGGTATGTCCACTGCTTGATTTGAGGCCAAACTGAGATCCCATTGGACCTCATTTAGAGTAATTTCGAAGATATTTGCTAGTGAAATTAAATCCTCCTGTTCAGAGTATTTGTTTGTTAGTGAAAGAACCACAAATGAATAAACGATTGTACTCAGTTTTCTTATGCTGGCCAGAACCAGAAGTACAAAGAAAATGCCCTTACTCATACTTCAGGTTCTAGAAGACATCAAAAGTTATCAAATTATCCATTACTTTATCTGATCTTCCAAGACTTCAGCCTAGTTCCAAATAATAGAATGGTTTAGCCACCTTTGAGGGATTATTTAATTTAAGGGAATGTGTCCCACAGATGAATGTGGGCCTAAGAAGCAGAGTGTGCTAACCTAGAAAGTCAGCACACCCCTGCTTTTCAGCTCCTACTTCTGATTTGTGTGACAGGTCAGAGACCATTGTCCCCATAAGGCTCTCCCAGTGGCCATTTTACAGTCTCACCAAAGAGGCCCTTTCTGATATGAGTCCTTCTTTTCACTGGATCCCCACCTAAGACTCAATGGTAACTTAGATGATCTTTTAATACATATTTTAATCTACAGGCCCCCAAATGAGAAGTCATGACCCTAAGAAACCTGTAGGAGCAGCAAAGCATAAGAAAAAAAAAAAAATCATTGGCTTTAAGGTTAGACTCAATCTTCTATCACAGCTCTGCCACCTACTAACCTGATGCAAGTTACAGCATGCTAAACCTCAGACCCTCCTCTAAAAATGGAGATTAAAAAAATCTCTAACTGCCTAAGTTTGTCAAGGGTAAAATGAAATAATGCAGAAATTCTTGATACAAAATAAATATTTCCTTCTCTCATAAGAAGGATCAGTATTGCTTTTGCTCCTCTTGGGACCATCCCCTCTTGAACTTCACAATAGGAAAAAAAAATTGTCCCATCTCCTCAACCCAAGCTTTGTCAGTGCCTTACCTAGTTTGCGCTTGAGTGGATTCATTTTGGCCCTTCCCATTCCTCTAGAGGGGACACATTTCTTCAGTTCTAGTTATCCCACGACAGTATAGTTAGTTACATGAACTAGGTGCTTTTTAGGATCCCCAGTTATAAATCCCAGAGAGTTGAGGATTCTTTGAGCAGCTATCATAGAAAGCACCCTATAAGCCCTTGTCTTCAAGACCTACAATATACCAAGAAGGAAACACTCCTTGAGTGAAAATGGCTGGGCATTTATAGTCAACACTCAATCTTTGAGACTTGGTCATTAAAGTTTAGAACTGAAGACCAATTTGTAAAACATACTTCAAAATAAATGTCTCCATAGTAAAAAGGGTCCTGGTGTGGCAAAGAAAAAGAGCCTCTATTACGTGGCAGAATGGCCCATGTGAGAACCATGCAGTACAGATAGGACTTACCTGCAACTATGGGTATAGGGATTCTAAACACATGGCAGGGTGCTCTCCAGGCAGCAGGAATGGGTGTGTGCATATACATCCCCATGTCAAATTTGGATCTAGTCTCCACTGAAGACAACTGTAAAAGTGGGATAATACTCTAATTAGGGGGACAAAAGTAGAGATCAGGGACTACTATGTTTAAACCTGATTAAATTCCCTTGTTTGGGGTTAAGATGGCGGTTTAAGTACTAGGGGATATTTGGCAATATCTGGAGGCATTTTAACTGGGAAGAAGTGTCATGGGTGTCTAGTGGGAAGAGGCTAAGATACTACTAAACATCCTGTAAAACAGGACGTGCTCTCACAATGAAGAATTATCCAGCTTGAAATGCCAATAGTGCCAAGGTAAGATAACACCAGATTGCTAGTGCTGTCGAGTGCCTGGAATATATTCTTTCTGAAGAATATCATCCTAGATGTGTAGAAACAAACCCACTTTAAAAATAAAGTCTTGTCACACAAGGATAAACAAGCTTATGAGGAGACAGTCGTGCGTGAGAATCAGAAAAACTGTCAGTAGAAGCAAATATGCAGAGGGTCCAGATATTGGGACTATAAGCTTAGTATGTTCAAGAAGTAAAAATAAGATGGCCAACGTTTCCAAGGAGCTGAAAAACCACAAAAAATTACAGAGCAGAATTGGTGAAGAAAAAAAATACTAGAACTGAAAAATATAATAGTCCCAATTAAGAATGAAATGGATGGGTTTAATAGCAAATTAGAAGTAATTTAATAGAGGATTGGTGAACTGGAAGGCAAGTCAGAAAGAAATATTCAAAATAAAACTCAGAGATGAAACACTGACAATAAGCTAAGAAGAAGTAGAGGACACAGTAAGAACAGAAGTAACAGCAATATTGGAGTTAATGACAGAATTTTCCAAAGTTCAAAATATGAACCACCAGATCCAAGAAGGTCTAAGAAACCAAAGCAATACAAATTAAAAGCAATCTATTCCTAGACACATCATAATAAACTTCAGAAAATTTTTTTAAATCTTAAAAGCACCCAGAGGAAAAAAGGCATTCAAACCAAAGGGTCATTACAGTAGGATGGTACAACAGTCCCCCCTTATTTGCAGGGGATATGTTCCAAGACCCCCACTGGATGCCTGAAACCATGGATAGGACCAAGCCCTATATACACACGATGCTTTTTCCTCTACACACCTATGATGAATTTTAATTTATGAATTAGGCACAGTAAGAGTAGCAGTAATAAAAATAGCGAAGTTATAATATACTGTGATAAAAATTATGCAAATGTAGTCTATTTCTCCCTCAAAATATCTTACTGTACTATACTTACCCTTCTTGTGATGACGTGAGATGATACAATGCCTTCAGGATGAGATAAGGTGAAGTGGGGTGAAAAGTCAAAGGGAATATCATCTGCTTCCGGTGATCCTGGATCACTGATCCATGACAACGTTGATGGTTGGAGATCCTGAGCAAAATGGAACTGGACAGTGTGAGATTAATGTGCTACTCAGAACAGTGCCAAATTTAAAACTTATGATTTGCTTATTTCTGGAACTTTGTTTAATATTTTCTGAACATGGTGTGCTGAGGGTAACTGAAACTGTGGAAAAGTCGAACCACAGATGAGGGGGTATTACTATAGATTTAAACTCACATCAGTAATTATATTGGATAAATAGATTTACCCCATTTAAATTCTGTCAGCTGAATTTCTTGGGAAAAAAAACAATAGCCCTTGTAGTTATTGACAAGATATATAAGGATTCCGAAAGGGTGAAAGTCAAAGGATGTTAAAGCGCACAAATATATCACTTAAAGTTTTAGGAATTAGGCTGACAGCTAATCTCTCAAGCAAAACCACAAAATCCAAAAAGTAAGGACATGCTCTATTCGGTATTCAAAAAAACATGAGAACTTTCACTAGAAGCCCTGCCCTAAAATTGGTGAAGCTATATTAGTATCCTTCAAAGGATACTTTAAGGTGACGAGCATTACTGTAGATTAAAACGGACACTTCACAATGATCAAAGGCTTGACTTACCAGGAAAATAAGACAATTTTAAATTTTATTCCTCTAATGACACAGGCTCAGAATATTTAAAGGAAAGGAGAAATAGACAAATTCACACGTTGTGGGAATAACTGATACAACACAGAAGAAATAACATTTGAATAAAACATTTTCAAAGACTGATTGATGTATTGGGTCATAAGGCAACTTTCAAAAGCTACTGAATCTACTGAATATACTTTGTGAGAATGCAAACTGAAAAATAAATTAAGCTAGAATATTTATTTCCATCAATGTAGAAATTCACTTCTAAATAACCAGCAGGTAAAGAAATCATGATTGAAATTAGAAACTATTTTGAGCTGAAAATTTCATGAAAAAAACTTGTGGACTGTAGCAAAATCAGTACATACATATTTAAGATTTTAACTTTTAAATACAACAGACAGATGAATATTAATGAGCTAATATCCATCAAGAGATTAGGAAAATGGTGAATAAAATTTAAAGGGTTAAAATATTAAAGCCAAAATTTGATTCTTTAAAATGTCTAATCAACTTTTTAAACTTTTGACAAGACTGAATCAAATCAGAGAGGGACAGACAAGTAACCAATATCAAGAACGAAAGAAGGGACATGGTATATCACTACGGAGGCTGTAGAAGTTGAGAGAATTATTTAAAAACTATACCAATATATTTTAAAACATAAGTAAAATGGAAAATTTAATATCCAATAACCAAAACTGAGAATAAAATATCTGAATTTTTAAAATTAAAAAAATTTGAACATAATTAGAAGTCCAAACTCAAAGCTTTCACTAGCAACAACAGTTTAAGGAGAATACCAGTCTTCCAGAGAATAAAGAAAGAAGACCAAGATTGACCAGGATGACAGAGTAGAAGACCCTGAGCTCACCTCTGGTCAAGGACGTACCAAAATTATAACTATTTACAGAACCACCACCCATGAAAAAGACTAGAACCTACCAGAAAAGATCTTATACAACTAAAGATATAAAGAAAGAGCCCAGACAAGATGAGTTAGGAAGGGCTGACTCATGGTATAGTCAAGTCCTATATACTCGGGTAGGTGACCCACAAACAGAAAAGTTACAATTGCAGAGGTTCTCTCCAAGGAGTGAGGGGTCTGAGCCCCACATCGAGCTCCCCAGCCCAGGGCTCCTACACCAGGAAGACAAGCCCCCAGAATGTTTGGCTTTGAAGGCCAGTGGGGCTTATTACTCTGGGAGTCCCAGAGGGCTGAAAGAAAGACTCCACTCTTTAAGGGTACACACAAAAACCTCACACATTTAGGGACCCAGGAAAGCAGTAGTAATTTGAAATGAGCCCCAATAGACCTACCTGCTGATCTTTGAGAGCCTCCTGGAGAAGCAGGAGGGAAACGAAGCTCGCCCAGGGGACACAGACATTGGTGGCAGCCATTTGGGGGAGCTTGTTCTACTACGTGGACATTGGTGCTGGGAAGCATCACTCTGGAATCCTCCCTCTAGCCTATTAGCCTCAGAACCCAGCCTTGCCCCTTCCCAACAGCCTGTAGGCAGCAGGGCAGGGGCCTGGCCCCAGGAGACAGTAGCCCCACAGCTTGCAGACCTAACCCACCCACCAGCAAGCCAGCACTAGCCCTGGGACCAACCACCAGCAGGCCAACACAAGCTTCAGGACACCCTGGACCCTGTAGGCAGCTATGTCCAGGAATCAGCCCTACCCACCAGCAGATTAACACCAGCTCTGGGTCCCCTGAGCCCTACACCTAAACCCCAAGACCCAGTTCTGCTTGCCAGTGGCCAGACACTAGGCCCCAGGACCTGGCTTTAGCCACAAATCGGTGGGCACCAGCCCGCGGCTCTCCTGGACCCCAACTCTGCTCACCCATGAACCAGCACTAGCCCTGGGGTGCTATAGCCAGCCACCTTGTGATCCCAGCCCTGCCAGCAAATGGCCAGCAACCTCTGCAAAATTTAAGGCATGGCAACAACTGGACCACGGGACCAACCAAGCCTACCAGACTACCCACAGTCATCAGCCCACCACAGCAGAAGGACCCAAGCAGCCCCAGAGAGGGCAGCCCTAGCACACAGAGGTCTGGTGATGAGAAAGGAATGCGTTGCTGGGACATATAGGTCCTCTCCTGCAAAGGCTATTTCTGCAAGGTTGGGAAGTGTAACCAACCTATCAGAAAACTAGAAACAAAAACAAAAGTTAGGCAAAATGAGGCAACGGAGGAACAAGAGAAACAACAAAGGAACAAGGGAAAAACCCAGAAGAAGAAAGATTATTGAAGAACTCAGAAGACCAGATGCACAGATCAAGAAGTCAGTAGTTTTTAAACAAAGAGTTAGAAAATAAAGAACCAAACATATGAAGAATAATTGAAATGAAAAATACACTAGAAGGTATTAATGGACCAAATGATATATTCCTTTCTATCAGCAAGCTGGGAGGCAGTAGTGGAAATCACTATTCCTGAACAAAAAGAAAAGAAATAAGGACAGTTTAAGAAATCTCTGGGACAACATGAAGCATACTAACATTTACATTATAGGGGTCCCAGAAGAAGAGATATAGTGGGGGGACCTTCAAGATGATGGAAGGGTAAGACATGGAGATCACCTTCCTCCCACAAATACATCAAAAATACATCTACATGTGGAACAACTCCTACAGAACACCTACTGAACGCTGGCAGAAGACCTCAGACGACCCAAAAGGCAAGAAACTCCCCACATACCTGGCCGTGTGGCTGACAGGGCCTTGGTGCTCCAGCTGGGTGTCAGGCCTGAGCCTCTGAGGTGGGAGAGCCGAGTTCAGACATTGGTCCACCAGAGACCTCCTGGCCCCACATAATATCAATCGGCAAGAGCTCTCCCAGAGATCTGCGTCTCAACGCTAAGCCCCAGCTCCACTCAGCGACCAGCAAGTTCCAGTGCTGGACACCCCATGCCAAACAACTAGCAAGAGAGGAACACAATGCCACCCATTAGCAGAGAGGCTGCCTAAAATCATAATAAGTTCACAGACACCCCAAAACACACCACCGGATGCGGTCCTGCCCACCAGGAAGATAAGATCCAGCCTCATCCACCAGAACACAGGCACTAGTCCCCTCCACCAGGAAGCCTACACAACCCACTGAACCAACCTTACCCACTAGGGGCAGACACCAAAAACAACGGGAACGACAAACCTGCAGCCTGCGAAAAGGAGACCCCAAACACAGTAAGTTAAGCAAAATGAGAGGACAGAGAAATCCACAGCAGATGAAGGAGCAAGGTAAAAACCCACCAGACCAAACAAATGAAGAGGAAACAGGCAGTCTACCTGAAAAAGAATTCAGAGTAATGATAGTAAAGATGATCCAATATCTTGGAAATAGAATGGAGACAATATAAGAAAGGATTAACAAGGATCTAGAAGAACTAAAGAGCAAATGAACAATGATGAACAAGACAATAAATGAAATCAAAAATTCTGTAGAAGGAATCAATAGAATAACTGAGGCAGAAGAACGGTAAGTGACCTGGCAGATAAAATGGTGGAAATAACTACCACACAACAGAGTAAAGAAAAAAGAATGAAAAGAATTGAGGACAGTCTCAGAGACCTCTGGGACAACATTAAACGCACCAACATTCGAATTATAGGGGTCCCAGAAGAAGAAGAGAAAAAGAAAGGGACTGAGAAAATATTTGAAGAGATTATAGTTGAAAACTTCCCTAATATGGGAAAGGAAATAGTTAAGTCCAGGAAGCACAGAGACTCCCATACAGGATAAATCCAAGGAGAAACACACCAAGACACATATTAATCAAACTATCAAAAATTAAAAACAAAGAAAACATATTAAAAACAGCAAGGGAAAAACAACAAATAACTTACAAGGGAATCCCCATAAGGTTAACAGCTGATCTTTCAGCACAAACTCTGCAAGCCAGAACGTAGTGGCAGGACATATTTAAAGTGATAAAAGGGAAAAACCTACAACCAAGATTACTCTACCCAGCAAGGATCTCATTCAGATTTGACAGAGAAATTAAAACCTTTACAGACAAGCAAAAGCTAAGAGAATTCAGCACCACCAAACCAGCTTTACAACAAATGCTAAAGGAAATTCTCTAGGCAGGAAACACAAGAGAAGGAAAAGACCTACAATAACAAACACAAAACAATTAAGAAAATGGTAATAGGAACATAGATATCGATAATTACCTTAAATGTAAATGGATTAAATGCTCAAACCCAACCAAAAGACACAGACTGGCTGAATGGATACAAAAACAAGACCCATATATATGCTGTCTACAAGAGACCCACTTCAGACCTACGGACACATACAGACTGAAAGTGAGGGGACGGAAAAAGATATTCCATGCAAATGGAAATCAAAAGAAAGCTGGAGTAGCAATTCTCATATCAGACAAAAGAGACTTTAAAATAAAGACTATTACAAGAGACAAAGAAGGACACTACATAATGATCAAGGCATCAATCCAAGAAGAAGATATAACAATTGTAAATATTTATGCACCCAACATAGGAGCACCTCAATAAATAAGGCAAATGCTAACAGCCATAAAAGGGGAAATCGACAGTAACACAATCATTGTAGGGGACTTTAACACCCCACTTTCACCAATAGACAGATCATTCAAAATGAAAATAAATAAGGAAACACAAGCTTTAAATGATACATTAAACAAGACGGACTTAATTGATATTTGGACATTCCATCCAAAAACAACAGAATACACTTTCTTCTCAAGTGCTCATGGAACATTCTCCAGGATAGATCATATCTTGGGTCACAAATCAAGCCTTGGTAAATTTAAGAAAATTGAAATCGTATCAAGTATCTTTTCTGACCACAACGCTATGAGACTAGATATCAATTACAGGAAAAAAATCTGTAAAAAATACAAACACATGGAGGCGAAACAATACACTACTTAATAACCAAGAGATCACTGAAGAAATCAAAGAGGAAATAAAAAAATACCTAGAAACAAATGACAATGTAAACACGACAACCCAAAACCTATGGGATGCAGCAAAAGCAGTTCTAAGAGTGAAGTTTATAGCAATACAATCCTACCTCAAGAAACAAGAAACATCTCAAATAAACAACTTAACCTTACACCTAAAGCAATTAGAGAAAGAAGAACAAGAAAACCCGAAGTTAGCAGAAGGAAAGAAATCATAAAGATCAGATCAGAAATAAATGAAAAAGAAATGAAGGAAACAATAGCAAAGATCAATAAAACTAAAAGCTGGTTCTTTGAGAATATAAACAAAATTGATAAACCATTAGCCAGACTCATCAAGAAAAAAAGGGATAAGACTCAAATCAAAAGAATTAGAAATGAAAAAGAAGTAACAACTGATACTGCAGAAATACAAAGGATCATGAGAGATCACTACAAGCAACCATATGCCAAAAAAAATGGACAACCTGGAAGAAATGGACAAATTCTTAGAAAAGCACAACCTTCTGAGACTGAACCAGGAAGAAGTAGAAAATATAAACAGACATATCACAAACACTGAAGTTGAGACTGTGATTAAAAATCTTCCAACAAACAAAAGCCCAGGACCAGATGCCTTCACAGGCAAATTCTATCAAAGATTTAGAGAAGAGCTAACACCTATCCTTCTCAAACTCTTCCAAAATATAGCATAGGGAGGAACACTCCTAAACTCATTCTACGAGGCCACGATCACCCTGATAACAAAACCAGACAAAGATGTCACAAAGAAAGAAAACTACAGGCCAATATCACTCATGAACATAGATGCAAAAATCCTGAATAAAATACTAACAAACAGAATCCAACAGCACATTAAAAGGATCATACACCATGATCAAGTGGGGTTTATCCCAGGAATGCAAAGATTCTTCAGTATATGCAAATCAATCAATGTAATAAGCCATATTAACAAACTGAAGGATAAAAACCATATGATCTTCTCAACAGATGCAAAAAAAGCTTTCGACAAAATTCAACACCTATTTATGATAAAAACCCTCCAGAAAGCAGGCAAAGTGGGAGCTTACCTCAACATAATAAAGGCCATATATGACAAACCCACAGCCAACATCATTCTCAATGGTGAAAAACTGAAACCATTTCCACTAAGATCAGGAAAAAGACAAGGTTGCCCACTCTCACCACTATTATTCAACATAGTTTTGGAAGCTTTAGCCACAGTAATCAGAGAAGAAAAAGAAATAAAAGGAATCCAAATCATAAAAGAAGAAGTAAAACTGTCACTGTTTGCAGATGACATGATACTATACATAGAGAATCCTAAAGATGCCACCAGAAAACTACTAGGACTAATCAATGAATTTGGCAAAGTAGCAGCATACAAAATTAATGCACAGAAATCTCTTGCATTGCTATACACTAATGATGAAAAATCTGAAAGAGAAATTAAGGAAATACTCCCATTTACCATTGCAACAAAAAGAATAAAATACCTAGGAATAAACCTACCTAAGAAGACAAAAGACCTGTATGCAGAAAACTATAAGACACTGATGAAAGAAATTAAAGATGATACAAACAGATGGAGAAATATACCATGTTCTTGGATTGGAAGAATCAACACTGTGAAAATGACTATACTACCCAAAGCAATCTACAGATTCAATGCAATCCCTATCAAACTACCACTGGCATTTTTCACAGAACTAGAACAAAAAATTTCACAGTTTATATGGAAACACAAAAGACCCTGAACAGCCAAAGCAATCTTGAGAAAGAAAAATGGAGCTGGAGGAATCAGGCTCTCTGACTCCAGACTATACTATAAAGCCACAGTAATCAAAACAGTATGGTACTAGCACAAAAACAGAAATATAGATCAATGGAACAGGATAGAAAGCCCAGAGATAAACCCATGCACCTATGGTCAATTAATCTATGACAAGGAGGCAAGAATATACAATGGAGAAAAGACAGTCTCTTCAATAAATGGTGCTGGGAAATCTGGACAGCCACATGTAAAAGAATGAAATTAGAACACTCCCTAACACCATATACAAAAATAAACTCAAAATGGATTAAAGACCTAAATGTAAGACTGGATACTACAAAACTCTCAGAGGAAAATATAGGCAGAACAATCTTTGACATAAATCGCAGCAATATCTTTTTGGATCCACCTCCTAAAGTAATGAAAATAAAATCAAACAAATAAACGTTAAAGCTTTTGCACAGCAAAGGAAACCACAAACAAGACGAAAAGACAACTCACAGAATGGCAGAAACTGCTGCAAATGATGCAATTGATAAGGGATTAATCTCCAGAATATACAAACAGCTCATGCAACTCAACATCAAAAAAACAAACAACCCAATCAAAAAATGGGCAGAAGATCTAAATAGACATTTCTCCAAAGAAGACATATAGATGGTCAAAAAGCACATGAAAAGATGCTCAACATCACTAGTTATTAGAGAAATGCAACTCAAAACTACAATGAGGTATCACCTCCTACTGGTCAGAATGGCCATCATCAAAAAGTCTATAAACAATAAATGCTCGAGAGGGTGTGGAGAAAAGGGAACCCTCCTACACTGTTGGTGGGAATGTAAACTGGTGTAGCCACTGTGGAGAACAGTATGGAGATTCCTTACAAAACTAAAAAGAGAGCTACCATTTGATCCAGCAATCCCACTATTGGGCATATATCCAAAGAAAACCATACTTTGAAAAGATACATGCACCCCAATGCTCATTGCAGCACTATTTACAATAGCCAAGACATGGAAGCAACCTAAATGTCCATCGATAGAAGAATGGATAAAGAAGATGTGGTATATACATATACAATGGAATATGACTCAGCCATTTTATATATATATATATACAATGGAATATTACTCAGCTATAAAAATAATGCAATAATGCCACTTGCAGCAACACAGATGGACCTCGAGATTGTCATTCTAAGTGAAGTAAGTCAGACAAAGACAAATATCATATGATATCACTTACATGTGGAATCAAAAAAATGATACAAATGAACTTATTTACAAAACAGAAACAGACACGCAGACTTAGAAAACAAACTTACGGTTACAAAAGGAGTAAGGGGGGGAGGGATAAATTAGGAGGTTGGTATTAACATATACACACTACTATATCTAAAATAGATAATCAACAGGGACCTACTATATAGCACAGGGAACTCTATTCAATACTCTGTAATAACCTACATAGGAAAAAAATATGAAAAAGAATAGATATATGTATATGTATGACTAAATCACTTTGCTGTACACCTGAAATTAACACAGCATTGTAAATCAACAATACTCCAATATAAAATAAAAATTAAAAAAATAAATAAAAAATAAAATGGCAAAAATCAAAGATAAAAAAAATATTAAAAGCAGCAAGGGGAAAACAAGTTACATACAAAAGAATTCCCGTAAGGTGTTCATATGACATTTCAGCAGAAACTCTGCAAGCCAGAAGGAAGTGGCATGATATACTTAGTGATGAAAAGGAAAAACCTATAACCAAGAATACTTTACTCAGCAAGGTTCTCATTCAGATCTGTTGGAGAGATCAGAAGTTTTACTGACAACCAAAAGCTGAGTTCAGTACCATCAAACCAGTTTTGTAAGAAAGGTTAAACAGACTTCTCTAAGCAAAAAGAGGTCCCAACAGAAACATGAGAATTACAAAAGGAAATAGCTCATTGGTGAAGGCAAATATACAGTAAAGGTAGAAAAGCCAAGCATGTACAAAGTTAGTAGGAAGGTTGAAACAAAGTATTAAAGTCATCTATATCCACAGTAAGCAGTTAAGTGATACACCAAACAATTAGATATAAAATATGATGTCAAAAAACAGTAACTGTGGGGCTTCCCTGGTGGCGCAGTGGTTGAGAATCTGCCTGCCAATGCAGGGAACACAGGTTCGAGCCCTGGTCTGGGAAGATCCCACATGCCGCGGAGCAACTAGGCCCGTGAGCCACAATTACTGAGCCTGCGTGTCTGGAGCCTGTGCTCCGCAACAAGAGAGGCCGCAATAATGAGAGGCCCGCGCACTACGATGAAGAGTGGCCCCCACTTGCCGCAACTAGAGAAAGCCCTCGCACAGAAATGAAGACCCAACACAGCCAAAAAAAAAATAATAATAAATAAATAAAATAAAATAAAATAAAATTTAAAAAAACAGTAACTGTGAGAGGAAGAGTACAAATGCAGGGTTGTTTAAAAAATGCAGGTTGTTTGTTTCAATGCATTTGAAATTAAGAGATTGGCAACTTACATCATGTATACAGATGGCTTTATATAAACCTCATGGTAACCACAAACCAAAAATCTATGATAGATAAACACTAAAGAGAAAGGAATACAAACATAACACTAAAGAGTCATCAAGTCACAAGATAAGAGAAGAAAAGGAACAAAAACACTGCAACAAACCCAAAACAATTAACAAAATGTCAATAAGAACATACATATTACTTTAAATGTAAATGGATTAAATGCTCTAATCAAAAGACAGAGTGGCTAAATGGATACAAAAACAAGACCCATATATATGCTGCCTACAAGTGACCCCTTCAGATTTAAAAACAGACAGAAATTGAGGGAATGGATAAAGGTATTCCATGCTAATGGAAATCCAAAGAAAGCCAGGGTAGCAATACTTGTATCAGACAAAATAGACTTTAAAGACAGACTGTTTTAAGAGACAAAAAGTACATTACATAATGATCAAGGGATAAATCCAAGAGGCAACAATTCAAAATATATATGCACCCAACACAGGAGCGCCTTAATACATAAAGCAAATATTGACATAAAGGGAGAAATTGTCAGTAACACAGTAGTAGGGAACTTCAACTCCCCATTTATATCAATGGACAGATCATCCAAACAAAATATATATATATGAAGTGAACAAATTCCTAGAAATGTATATTCTCCCAAGACTGAATCAGGTAGAAATAGAAAATATGAACAGGCCAATTACCAGTAGAGTAATTGAATCAGTAATTTTAAAACTCCCAAACAAAACTCCTGGACCAGATGGCTTCACAGGTGATTTCTACCAAACATTTAGGAGAAAATATTCCAAAATGCTGCAGAAGAAGGAACAATTCCAAACTCATTCTATGAGGCCAGCATCACCCTGACACCAAATCCAGACAAAGATATCACAACGAAAGAAAATTACAGGCCAACATCACTGATAAACATAAATGCAAAAATTGTCAACAAAATGTTAGCAAACCAAATCCAACAATCCATTGAAAAGATCATACACCACAATCAAATGGGGTTTTTTCCCAGGAATGCAAGTATGGTTTGATATCTGCAAATCAATGTGATACACCACTTAAAAAATGGAATAAAAACCATATGATCTCAACAGATGCAAAGAAGCTTTTGACAAAATTCAACATCCATTTATGATAACTCTCCAGAAAGTGGGCACAAAGGGAATATACCTTAACACAATAAAGGCCATATATGACCAGCCCACAGCTAACATCATACTCAGTGAAAAGCTGGAAGGATTTCCTCTAGGATCAGGAACAAGACAAGGATGCCTACTCTTGCCACTTTTATTCTACATGGTATTCAAAGTTCCAGCCATAGAAATCAGTCAAGAAAAATAATCTAAATTGGAAAGAAGTAAAACTATCACTGTTTACAGATGATGTAATACTATACATAGAAAATCCTAAAGATGCTACCAAAAAACTACTAGATCCTGATGAATTTGGTAAAGTTACAGGATACAAAATATACAGAAATCTGTTGCATCTCTGTACACTGACAACGAACTATCAGAAAGAGAAATTAAGGAAACAATCTCATTTACCACTGAATCAAAAAGAATAAAATACCTAGGAATAAACCTAAGGAGGTAAAAGACCTGTACTCAGAAAACTAAGACACTGATGAAAGAAACTGTCATCTTCAAATAGATGGAAAGATATTGGGTTCATGGATTGCAAGAATTAATATTTTTAAAATGACCATACTACCCAAGAAAATCTAAAGATTCAATGCAATCCATATCAAAGTAGCAATGGCATTTTTCACAGAACTAGAACAAAGAATTTTTAAATTTGTATGGAACACAGAAGGCCACAAATGCCAAAACAATTTTGAGGTAGAAGAACAGAGCTGGAGGTATCATGCTCCCTGACATAAAACTATACTACAAAGCTACTGTAATCAAAACTGTGGTACTGGCACAAAGACACAGATCAACGGAACAGACTAGAGAGTTAAGAAATAAACCCATGTACTTATGGTCAATCTACAACAAAGGAGGCAAGAATATACAGGGGAGAAGAGACAGTCTCTTCAGTAGGCAGTGCTGGGAAAACTGGACATCCACATGTAGAAAAAATTAGAATATTCCCTCATAGCATATACCAAAATAAACTCAAAACAGATTAAAGTCTTAGAGACTGGAAATCATAAAACTCCTTGAAGTGAACATAGGCAGAATGGTCTAACATAAATCATAGCAACATCTTTTTGCATGTCTCCTAAGGCAGAGGAAACAAGCAAAATACACCAAATGGGACCTAATTAAACTTAAGAACTTTTGCACAGCAAAGAAAACCATCAACAACATCAAAAGACAATCTACTGACTAGGAGAAAATATTTGTAAATGATATGACCTATAAGGGGTTAATGTCCAAATTTTATCAACAGCCCATAAAACTCAACATCAAAAAGACATGAGAAAAAAATGGGCAGAAGACCTGAACAGATATTTTTCAAAAGACAACATACAGATGTCCAACAGGCACGTGAAAAGATGCTCAAAATCACTAATCAGAGAAATGCAAATCAAAACCACAATGAGATATCACCTCATACCTGGCAGAATGGCTATCAAAAATACCCCAAGTAACAAACGTTGGTGAGGATGTGGAGGAAAGGGAACCTTTATATACTTGTGGGAATATAAACTGGTGCAGCCACTGTGGAAAACAGTATGGCTATCCCTCAAAAAATCTAAAAATCAAACTACCATATGATCCAGCAATTCCACTCCTGGGTATATATCCAAAGAAAATGAAAACACTAATTTGAATAGATACATGCACCCCAATGTTCACAGCAGCATTATTTACAATAGCCAGGATATGGCAGCAATCCAAGTGTCCATCAACAGTTAAACAGATAAAGGTGGGCGGGGTGTGTGTGTGTACAACGGAATACTACTCAGCCATAAAAAAGAATGAAATACTGACATTTGCAGCAATGTGGATGGAGCTAGAGAATATACTTAGTGAAATGAATCAGACAGAAGACACAATTACTTATGTGGAATCTAAGAGATTAGTGAGTATAAAACAGACTTACGGATATAGGAAACTAGTGTTTACCAGTGGTGAGAGGGAAGGGGGAGGGGCATGATAGGGGATTAAGAGGTACAAACTGTATAAATTGCAAGGATGTAGTACAGCACAGGGAATATAGCCAAAGTTTTATGATAACTATAAATGGAGTATAATTTTTAAAAACTGTGAATCACTAAGTTGCATACTGAAATTTATCCATTGTAAATCAACTGTACCTCAGTGAACAGAGGAAAATGCAAAATAATGACAAAATAAACTTGATACTCAAATATAATAAAGGCATACAAAGGACAATTACAGGTGATTCTCAGGCATAACCTTTGCTCTAAAAATTCTTAATAATTTTAGCAACCTGGATCCAACTAATATATAAAAACATACCATGACTAAATTGGGTTTATTCTAGAAATGCTGTGGTTAGTTAATATTGTGGGGGGCGGGGCGCAGAATCAAGCAATTTAATCCACCACAGTAACAGAATAAAGGGGAATAATGATCACCTCAACTCATGCAAAAGCATTTGATGAAATCCAAATTTTAAAACTCTTACCGAAGTAGAATACAATAGAGCTTTCTAAATCTGATAAAGACCTATATATTTTTAAAAATCTAAGCAAACATACTTAATGGTAAAATGTTGAAAGCTTTCCCCTTTGATATTGAGAACAAGACAAGAATGCTACTATCATCTCTAATCATGTTTATACAGGATGAAGAACCTAAGCAGTACAATAATGTAAGAAAATTAAAATGTGAAAATTGTAGAAATTAGGATGGAAGAAATAAAATTTACATATATAAGTACATATATATTCCAAAATCATCTATAGACAAGTTACTAGAATAATCATATAAAGTTTTTGGATACAAGGTAAATCTATTTTATATAAAATTTGTTGCTGATAAATACACAACTTTAAAAGATACCATTTGCAATAGCATAACAAAATACCAAGCACCAAGGAACAAACTTAACAAAGTATCTGTACAACCTCTACACAATTATTACTATTGTGAGTAAAGATCTAAACAAATAGAGGTAAGCATATTTATGCATTGAATATTTTAGGTTGTCAATTCACTCATTAACTCATTAACAGATTCAATGCAATCCCATTCATTGTGAAACTTGACAAGCTGATTCTAATATTTGAATGTAAAGGCAAAGTGTCAAGAAACTTTTGAAGAGAAGGTATTTTAAAAAGTCCTCAGATACAAAAATTCGAAACTATAGATATCATAGCGTGTGGTATTGGTACAAGGATAAACAGAAAAGTAGGATAGAGCCCCAACCAGACCCATATATGGACACATGATCTGTGACACAGGTAGCACTCCAAAGAAGTGGGAAAAGGATGTTTGCAATGAAGGGTGCTGAGATGGTGGTGTATTTATATAGGAAAGAGAACTTGACCTCTTGCTAATAATATTCACAAAGTATCAACTGCAGATCTCTTGTAGATCTAAATGTTAAAGGAGAAGCAGTCAAGCTTTTAGAAATCTATCTTCATGATTTGGGCAAAGATATTTAAACAGTGCACAAAAAAATTACCAATCATCAAGACTGATAAATTTTACTACGTTAAAACTAAGAGCTCCTGAGGATCCCTTGGAAGACGGCAGAAGAGTAAGATGCGGAGATCACCTTCCTTCCCACAGATACAGTAGAAATACATCTACACGTGGAACTGCTCCTACAGAACACCCACTGAACGCTGGCAGAAAACGTCAGGCCTCCCAAAAGGCAAGAAACTCCCCCCGTATTTGGGTAGGGCAAAAGAAAAAAGAAATAACAGAGACAAAAGAATAGGGATGGGACCTGCACCAGGGGGAGGGAGCTGTGAAGGAGGAAAGATTTCCACGCACTAGGAAACCCCTTCGCGGGCAGAGACTGCGGGTGGCAGAGGGGGGAAGCTTCGGAGCCATGGAGGAGAGCACAGCCACAGGGGTGCGGAGGGCAAAGCGGAGAGACTCCCGCACAGAGGCTCGGCGCCGAGCAGCACTCACCAGCCCGAGAGGCTTCTCTGCTCCCCCGCCGGGGCGGGCGGGGCTGGGAGCTGAGGCTCGGGCTTCAGTGGGATCGCAGGGAGAGGACTGGGGTTGGCGGCGTGAACACAGCCTGAAGGGGTTAGCGCACCACAGCTGGCTGGGAGGGAGACCGGGAAACAGTCTGCAGCTGCCGAAGAGGCAAGAGACTTTTTCTTGCCTCTTTGTTTCGCGGCGCGCAAGGAGAGGGGATTCAGAGCGCCGCCTAAACGAACTCCAGAGACTGGCGCGAGCCGCGGCTATCAGCGCGGACCCCAGAGACGGGCGTGAGACGCTGGGGCTGCTGCTGCCGCCTCCAAAAAGCCTGTGTGCGAGCACAGGTCACTCTCCACACCGCCCCTCCCAGGAGCCTGTGCAGCCCGCCACTGCCAGCGTCCCGTGATCCAGGGACAACTTCCCCGGGAGAACGCACTGCGCGCCTCAGGCTGATGCAACGTCACGCCGGCCTCTGACGCCTCAGGCTCGCCCCGCCTCCTCTGTACCCCTCCCTCCCCCCGGCCTGAGTGAGCCAGAGCCCCCGAAGCAGCTGCTCCTTTAACCCCGTCCTGTCTGGGCGGGGAATAGACACCCTCAGGCGACCTACACGCAGAGGCGGGTCCAAATCCAAAGCAGGTCCCCAGGAGCTGTGCGAACAAAGAAGAGAAGGGGAAATCTCTCCCAGCAGCCTCAGGAGCAGCGGATTAAAACTCCACAAACAACTTGATGTGATGCATCTGTTGAATACCTGAATAGACAACGAATCATCCCAAATTCAGGAGGTGGATTTTGGGAGCAGGATATATTAATTTTTCCCCTTTTCCTTTTTTTTGTGAGTGTATATATATATGCTTCTGGGTGAGATTTTGTCTGTATAGCTCTGCTTTATAATAGCTTTATTTTACTTCACTATATTATAGCCTCTTTCTTTCTTTCTTTCTTTCTTTCTATTTTTTCTCCCTTTTACTCTGAGCCGTGTGGACGAAAGGCTCTTGGTGCTCCAGCCAGGCATCAGGGCCGTACCTCTGAGATGGGAGAGCCAACTTCAGGACACTGGTCCACAAGAGACCTCCCAGCTCCACGTAATACCAAACGGCAAAAATCTCTCAGAGATCTCCATCTCAACATCAAGACCCAGCATCACTCAATGACCAGCAAGCTACAGTGCTGAACACCCTATGCCAAACAACTAGCAAGACAGGAACACAGCCCCATCCATTAGCAGAGAGGCTGCCTAAAATCATAATAAGGCCACAGACACCCCAAAATACACCACCAGACGTGGACGTGCCCACCAGAAAGACAAGATCCAGCCTCATCCACCAGAACTCAGGCACTAGTTCCCTCCACCAGGAAGCCTACACAACCCACTGAACCAACCTTAGCCACTGGGGACAGATACCAAAAACAACGGGAACTACAAACCTGCAGCCAGTGAAAAGGAGACCCCAAACACAGTAAGATAAGCAAAATGAGACGACAGAAAAACACACAGCAGATGAAGGAGCAGGGTCAAAACACACCAGACCTAACAAATGAAGAGGAAATAGGTAGCCTACCTGAAAAAGAATTTAGAATAATGATAGTAAGATGATCCAAAATCTTGAAAATAGAATAGACAAAATGCAAGAAACATTTAACAAGGACGTAGAAGAACTAAAGAGGAACCAAGCAATGATGAAAAACACAATAAATGAAATTAAAAATACTCTAGATGGGATCAATAGCAGAATAACTGAGGCAGAAGAATGGATAAGTGACCTGGAAGATAAAATGGTGGAAATAACTACTGCAGAGCAGGATAAAGAAAAAAGAATGAAAACAATTGAGGACAGTCTCAGAGACCTCTGGGACAACATTAAACGCACCAACATTTGAATTATAGGGGTCCCAGAAGAAGGAGAGAAAAAGAAAGGGACTGAGAAAATATTTGAAGAGATTATAGTTGAAAACTTCCCTAATATGGGAAAGGAAATAGTTAATGAAGTCCTGGAAGCACAGAGAGTCCCATACAGGATAAACCCAAGGAGAAACATGCCAAGACACATATTAATCAAACTGTCAAAAATTAAATATAAGGAAAACATATTAAAAGCAGCAAGGGAAAAACAAAAAATAACACACAAGGGAATCCCCATAAGGTTAACATCTGATCTTTCAGCAGAAACTCTGCAAGCCAGAAGGGAGTGGCAGGATATACTTAAAGTCATGAAGGAGAAAAACCTACAACCAAGATTACTCTACCCAGCAAGGATCTCATTCAGATGTGATGGAGAAATTAAAACCTTTACAGACAAGCAAAAGCTGAGAGAGTTCAGCACCACCACACCAGCTTTACAACAAATGCTAAAGAAACTTCTCTAGGCAAGAAACACAAGAGAAGGAAAACACCTACAATAACAAACCCAAAACATTTAAGAAAATGGGAATAGGAACATACATATCGATAATTACCTTAAATGTAAATGGATTAAATGCTCCCACCAAAAGACACAGGCTGGCTGAATGGATACAAAAACAAGACCCATATATATGCTGTCTACAAGAGACCCACTTCAGACCTAGGGACACATACAGACTGAAAGTGAGGGGATGGAAAAAGATATTCCATGCAAATGGAAATCAAAAGAAAGCTGGAGTAGCAATTCTCATATCAGACAAAATAGACTTTAAAATAAAGACTATTACAAGAGACAAAGAAGGACACTATATAATGATCAAGGGATCGATCCAAGAGGAAGCTATAACAATTGTAAATATTTATGCACCCAACATAGGAGCACCTCAATACATAAGGCAAATACTAACAGCCATAAAAGGGGAAATCGACAGCAACACAATCATAGTAGGGGACTTTAACACCCCACTTTCACCAATGGACAGATCATCCAAAATGAAAATAAATAAGGAAACACAAGCTTTAAATGATACATTAAACAAGATGGACTTAATTGATATTTATAGGACATTCCACCCAAAAACAACAGAATACACATTTTTCTCAAGTGCTCATGGAACATTCTCCAGGATAGATCATATCTTGGGTCACAAATCAAGCCTTGGTAAATTTAAGAAAATTGAAATCGTATCAAGTATCTTTTCCGACCACAACGCTATGAGACTAGATATCAATTACAGGAAAAGATCTCTAAAAAATACAAACACATGGAGGCTACACAATACACTACTTAATAACGAAGTGATCACTGAAGAAATCAAAGGGCAAATCAAAAAATACCTAGAAACAAATGACAATGGAGATACGACGACCCAAAACCTATGGGACGCAGCAAAAGCAGTGCTAAGAGGGAAGTTTATAGCAATACAAGCCTACCTCAAGAAACAGGAAACATCTCGAATAAACAACCTAACCTTGCACCTAAAGCAATTAGAGAAAGAAGAACAAAAAAACCCCAAAGCCAGCAGAAGGAAAGAAATCATAAAGATTAGGTCAGAAATAAATGAAAAAGAAATGAAGGAAACAATAGAAAAAATCAATGAAACTAAGAGCTGGTTCTTTGAGAAGATAAACAAAATTGATAAACCATTAGCCAGACTCATCAAGAGAAAAAGGGAGAAGACTCAAATCAATAGAATTAGAAATGAAAAAGGAGAAGTAACCACTGACACTGCAGAAATACAAAAGATCATGAGAGATTACTACAAGCAACTCTATGCCAATAAAATGGACAACCTGGAAGAAATGGACAGATTCTTAGAAATGCACAAACTGCCGAGACTGAACCAGGAAGAAATAGAAAATATGAACAGACCAATCACAAGCACTGAAATTGAAACTGTGATTAAAAACCTTCCAACAAACAAAAGCCCAGGACCAGATGCCTTCACAGGCGAATTCTATCAAACATTTAGAGAAGAGCTAACACCTATCCTTCTCAAACTCTTCCAAAATATTGCAGAGGGAGGAACACTCCCAAACTCGTTCTATGAGGCCACCATCACCCTGATACCAAAACCAGACAAAGATGTCACAAAGAAAGAAAACTACAGGCCAATATCACTGATGAACATAGATGCAAAAATCCTCAACAAAATACTAGCAAACAGAATCCAACAGCACATTAAAAGGATCATACACCACGATCAAGTGGGGTTTATCCCAGGAATGCAAGGATTCTTCAACATACGCAAATCAATCAACGTGATACACCATATTAACAAATTGAAGGAGAAAAACCATATGATCATCTCAATAGATGCAGAGAAAGCTTTCGACAAAATTCAACACCCATTTATGATAAAAGCCCTGCAGAAAGTAGGCATAGAGGGAACTTTCCTCAACATAATAAAGGCCATATATGACAAACCCACAGCCAACATTGTCCTCAATGGTGAAAAACTGAAACCATTTCCACTAAGATCAGGAACAAGACAAGGTTGCCCACTTTCACCACTATTATTCAACATAGTTTTGGAAGTGTTAGCCACAGCAATCAGAGAAGACAAAGAAATAAAAGGAATCCAAATCGGAAAAGAAGAAGTAAAGCTGTCACTATTTGCAGATGACATGATACTATACATAGAGAATCCTAAAGATGCTACCAGAAAACTTCTAGAGCTAATCAATGAATTTGGTAAAGTAGCAGGATACAAAATAAATGCACAGAAATCTCTTGCATTTCTATACACTAATGACGAAAAATCTGAAAGTGAAATTAAGAAAACACTCCCATTTACCATTGCAACAAAAAGAATAAAATATCTAGGAATAAACCTACCTAAGGAGACAAAAGACCTGTATGCAGAAAATTATAAGACACTGATGAAAGAAATTAAAGATGATACAAATAGATGGAGAGATATACCATGTTCTTGGATTGGAAGAATCAACATTGTGAAAATGACTCTACTACCTTAAAGCAATCTACAGATTCAATGCAATCCCTATCAAACTACCACTGGCATTTTTCACAGAACTAGAACAAAAAATTTCACAATTTGTATGGAAACACAAAAGACTCCGAATAGCCAAAGCAATCTTGAGAACGAAAAATGGAGCTGGGGGAATCAGGCTCCCTGACTTCAGACTATATTACAAAGCTTCAGTAATCAAGACAGTTTGGTACTGGCACAGAAACAGAAATATAGATCAATGGAACAGGATAGAAAGCCCAGAGATAAACCCACACACATATGGTCACCTTATCTTTGATAAAGGAGGCAAGAATATACAGTGGAGAAAAGACAGCCTCTTCAATAAGTGGTGCTGGGAAAACTGGACAGGTACATGTAAAAGTATGAAATTAGAACACTCCCTGACACCATACACAAAAATAAACTCAAAATGGATTAAAGACCTAAGTGTAAGGGCAGACACTCTCAAACTCTTAGAGGAAAACATAGGCAGAACACTCTATGACATACATCACAGCAAGATTCTTTTTGACCCAGCTCCCAGAGAAATGGAAATAAGAACACAAATAAACAAATGGGACCTAATGAAACTTAAAAGCTTTTGCACAGCAAAGGAAACCATAAACAAGACCAAAAGACAACCATCAGAATGGGAGAAAATATTTGCAAATGAAGCAACTGACAAAGGATTAATCTCCAAGATTTACAAGCAGCTCATGCAGCTCAATAACAAAAAAACGAACAACCCAATCCAAAAATGGGCAGAAGACCTAAATAGACATTTCTCCAAAGAAGATATACAGATGGCCTACAGACACATGAAAGAATGCTCAACATCATTAATCATTAGAGAAATGCAAATCAAAACTACAATGAGATATCATCTCACACCGGTCAGAATGGCCATCATCAAAAAATCTAGAAACAATAAATGCTGGAGAGGGTGTGGAGGAAAGAGAACACTCTTGCACTGTTGGTGGGAATGTAAATTGATACAACCACTATGGAGAACAGTATGGAGGTTCCTTAAAAAACTACAAATAGAACTACCATACGACCCAGCAATCCCACTACTGGGCATATACCCTGAGAAAACCATAGGTCAAAAAGAGTCATGTACCAAAATGTTCATTGCAGCTCTATTTACAATAGCCAGGACATGGAAGCAACCTAAATGTCCATCGACAGATGAATGGATAGAGAAGATGTGGCACATATATACAATGGAATATTACTCAGCCATAAAAAGAAATGAAATGGAGGTATTTGTAATGAGGTGGATGGAGTTAGAGTCTGTCATACAGAGTGAACTAAGTCAGAAAGAGAAAAACAAATACAGTATTCTAACACATATATACGGAATCTAAGGAAAAAAAAAAAAAAAGGCCATGAAGAACCTAGTGGCAAGATGGGAATAAAGACACAGATTTACTAGAGAATGGACTTGAGGATATGGGGAGGGGGTGGGGTGAGATGTGACAGGATAAGAGAGTGTCATGGACATATATACACTACCAAATGTAAAATAGATAGCTAGTGGGAAGCAGCCACATAGCACAGGGAGATCAGCTCGGTGCTTTGTGACCACCTAGAGGGGTGGGATGGGGAGGGTGGGAGGGAGGGAGATGCAAGAGGGAAGAGAAATGGGAACTTATTGTATATGTATAACTGATTCACTTTGTTATAAAGCAGAAGCTAACACACCATTGTAAGGCAATTATACTTCAATAAAGATGTTTAAAAAAAAAAAAAAAAACACAAAAAACTAAGAGCTCCTGTTCATCAAAAGGTATTGTTTGATCTTTACGAGGGGGGCAAGATGGCAGAAGAGTAAGACGCAGAGATCACCTTCCTTCCCACAGATACAGTAGAAATACATCTACACGTGGAACTGCTCCTACAGAACACCCACTGAACACTGGCAGAAAACGTCAGACCTCCCAAAAGGCAAGAAAATCCCCACGTACTTGGGTAGGGCAAAAGAAAAAAGAAGTAACAGACAAAAGAATAGGGACAGGACCTGCACCAGTGGGAGGGAGCTGTGAAGGACGAAAGGTTTCCACGCACTAGGAAGCCCCTTCGCGGGCAGAGACTGCGGGTGACAGAGGGAGGAAGCTTCGGAGCCACAGAGGAGAGCGCAGCCACAGGGGTGCGGAGGGCAAAGCGGAGAGACTCCCGCACAGAGGCTCGGCGCCGACCAGCACTCACCAGCCCGAGAGGCTTGTCTGCTCCCCCGCCGGGGCGGGCGGGGTTGGGAGCTGAGGCTCGGGCTTCGGTGGGATCGCAGGGAGAGGACTGGGGCTGGCAGCGTGAACACAGCCTGAAGGGGTTAGCGCACCACAGCTAGCCGGGAGGGAGCCCGAGAAAAAGTCTGCAGCTGCCGAAGAGGCAAGAGACTTTTTCTTGCCTCTTTGTTTCACGGCGCGCAAGGAGAGGGGATTCAGAGCGCAGCCTAAACGAACTCCAGAGACCGGCGCGAGCCGCGGCTAACAGCACGGACCCCAGAGACAGGCACGAGCCGCGGTTATCAGCGCGGACCCCAGAGATGGGCAGGAGACGCTAAGGTTGCTGCTGCCGCCACCAAGAAGCCTGTGTGCGAGCACAGGTCACTCTCCACACCGCCCCTCCCGGGAGCCGGTGCAGCCCGCCACTGCCAGGGTCCCGTGATCCAGGGACAACTTCCCCAGGAGAACGCAGGGCACGCCTCAGGCTGGTGCAACATCACGCCGGCCTCTGCCGCCGCAGGCTCGCCCCACATCCGTGCCCCTCCCTCCCCCCGGCCTGAGTGAGCCAGAGCCCCCGAAGCAGCTGCTCCTTTAACCCCGTTCTGTCTGGGCGGGGAATAGACACCCTCAGGCGACCTACACGCAGAGGCGGGTCCAAATCCAAAGCTGAACCCCGGGAGCTGTGCGAACAGAGAAGAGAAGGGGAAATCTCTCCCAGCAGCCTCAGAAGCAGCCGATTAAAGCTCCACAAACAACTTGATGTGCCTGCACCTGTTGAATACCTGAATAGACAACGAATCATCCCAAATTCAAGAGGTGGACTTTGGGAGCAGGATATATTAATTTTTCCCCTTTTCCTTTTTTTTGTGAGTGTATATGTGTATGCTTCTCGGTGACATTTTGTCTGTATAGATTTGCTTTCACCATTAGTCCTAGGGTTAGGTCTGTCCGTTTATTTTTTTGTTTTTTTTTTTACTTAAAAAATTTTTTTTTCCTAATAAATGTTTTCTTAATAATTTTTTCCTTATTTTCTATTTTTTAGAAATTAAAAAAAAATTTTAATAAGTTTTTTCGTATTTTTTATTTTAAAAAATTAAAATTTTTTTTCTTAATAAATTTTTTTCTTAATTTTTTTCTTATTTTTATTATAAAAAATTAATAAATCTATTTTTTAAAATTAAAAAAAATTTTTTCTAAAAACATTCTTAATAGTTTTTTTTCTTATTTTTTATAATAGCTTTATTTTATTTTATTTTATCCTCTTTCTTTCTTTCTTTCTATTTTTTTCTCCCTTTTATTCTGAGCCATGTGGATGAAAGGCTCTTGGTGCTCCAGCCAGGCATCAGGGCTGTGCCTCGGAGGTGGGAGACACAACTTCAGGACACTGGTCCACAAGAGACCTCCCAGCTCCACGTAATACCAAACGGCGAAAATCTCTCAGAGATCTCCATCTCAACATCATGACCCAGCTTCACTCAACAACCAGCAAGCTACAGTGCTGAACACCCTATGCCAAACAACTAGCAAGACAGGAACACAGCCCCATCCATTAGCAGAGAGGCTGCCTAAAATCATAATAAGGCCACAGACACCCCAAAATACACCACCAGACGTGGACGTGCCCACCAGAAAGACAAGATCCAGCCTCATCCACCAGAACTCAGGCACTAGTTCCCTCCACCAGGAAGCCTACACAACCCACTGAACCAACCTTAGCCACTGGGGACAGATACCAAAAACAACGGGAACTACGAACCTGCAGCCAGTGAAAAGGAGACCCCAAACACAGTAAGATAAGCAAAATGAGACGACAGAAAAACACACAGCAGATGAAGGAGCAGGGTCAAAACACACCAGACCTAACAAATGAAGAGGAAATAGGTAGCCTACCTGAAAAAGAATTTAGAATAATGATAGTAAGATGATCCAAAATCTTGAAAATAGAATAGACAAAATGCAAGAAACATTTAACAAGGACGTAGAAGAACTAAAGAGGAACCAAGCAATGATGAAAAACACAATAAATGAAATAAAAAATACTCTAGATGGGATCAATAGCAGAATAACTGAGGCAGAAGAATGGATAAGTGACCTGGAAGATAAAATGGTGGAAGTAACTACTGCAGAGCAGGATAAAGAAAAAAGAATGAAAACAATTGAGGACAGTCTCAGAGACCTCTGGGACAACATTAAACGCACCAACATTCGAATTACAGGGGTCCCAGAAGAAGAAGAGAAAAAGAAAGGGACTGAGAAAATATTTGAAGAGATTATAGTTGAAAACTTCCCTAATATGGGAAAGGAAATAGTTAATCAAGTCCTGGAAGCACAGAGTCCCATACAGGATAAATCCAAGGAGAAACACGCCAAGACACATATTAATCAAACTGTCAAAAATTAAATATAAAGAAAACATATTAAAAGCAGCAAGGGAAAAACAACAAATAACACACAAGGGAATCCCCATAAGGTTAACATCTGATCTTTCAGCAGAAACTCTGCAAGCCAGAAGGGAGTGGCAGGATATACTTAAAGTCATGAAGGAGAAAAACCTACAACCAAGGTTACTCTACCCAGCAAGGATCTCATTCAGATTTGATGGAGAAATTAAAACCTTTACAGACAAGCAAAAGCTGAGAGAGTTCAGCACCACCACACCAGCTTTACAACAAATGCTAAAGGAACTTCTCTAGGCAAGAAACACAAGAGAAGGAAAAGACCTACAATAACAAACCCAAAACATTTAAGAAAATGGGAATAGGAACATACATATCGATAATTACCTTAAATGTAAATGGATTAAATGCTCCCACCAAAAGACACAGGCTGGCTGAATGGATACAAAAACAAGACCCATATATATGCTGTCTACAAGAGACCCACTTCAGACCTAGGGACACATACAGACTGAAAGTGAGGGGATGGAAAAAGATATTCCATGCAAATGGAAATCAAAAGAAAGCTGGAGTAGCAATTCTCATATCAGACAAAATAGACTTTAAAATAAAGACTATTACAAGAGACAAAGAAGGACACTATATAATGATCAAGGGATCGATCCAAGAGGAAGCTATAACAATTGTAAATATTTATGCACCCAACATAGGAGCACCTCAATACATAAGGCAAATACTAACAGCCATAAAAGGGGAAATCGACAGCAACACAATCATAGTAGGGGACTTTAACACCCCACTTTCACCAATGGACAGATCATCCAAAATGAAAATAAATAAGGAAACACAAGCTTTAAATGATACATTAAACAAGATGGACTTAATTGATATTTATAGGACATTCCACCCAAAAACAACAGAATACACATTTTTCTCAAGTGCTCATGGAACATTCTCCAGGATAGATCATATCTTGGGTCACAAATCAAGCCTTGGTAAATTTAAGAAAATTGAAATCGTATCAAGTATCTTTTCCGACCACAACGCTATGAGACTAGATATCAATTACAGGAAAAGATCTCTAAAAAATACAAACACATGGAGGCTACACAATACACTACTTAATAACGAAGTGATCACTGAAGAAATCAAAAGGGAAATCAAAAAATACCTAGAAACAAATGTCAATGGAGACACGACGACCCAAACCTATGGGATGCAGCAAAAGCAGTTCTAAGAGGGAAGTTTATAGCAATACAAGCCTACATCAAGAAACAGGAAACATCTCGAATAAACAACCTAACCTTGCACCTAAAGCAATTAGAGAAAGAAGAGCAAAAAAACCCCAAAGCTAGCAGAAGGAAAGAAATCATAAAGATCAGATCAGAAATAAATGAAAAAGAAATGAAGGAAACAATAGGAAAAATCAATGAAACTAAAAGCTGGTTCTTCGAGAAGATAAACAAAATTGATAAACCATTAGCCAGACTCATCAAGAGAAAAAGGGAGAAGACTCAAATCAATAAAATTAGAAATGAAAAAGGAGAAGTAACCACTGACACTGCAGAAATACAAAGGATCATGAGAGATTACTACAAGCAACTCTATGCCAATAAAATGGACAACCTGGAAGAAATGGACAGATTCTTAGAAATGCACAAACTGCCGAGACTGAACCAGGAAGAAATAGAAAATATGAACAGACCAATCACAAGCACTGAAATTGAAACTGTGATTTAAAATCTTCCAACAAACAAAAGCCCAGGACCAGATGCCTTCACAGGTGAATTCTATCAAACATTTAGAGAAGAGCTAACATCTATCCTTCTCAAAGTCTTCCAAAATATTGCAGAGGGAGGAACACTCCCCAACTCATTCTATGAGGCCACCATCACCCTGATACCAAAACCAGACAAAGATGTCACAAAGAAAGAAATCTAGAGGCCAATATCACTGATGAACATAGATGCAAAAATCCTCAACAAAATACTAGCAAACAGAATCCAACAGCACATTAAAAGGATTATACACCATGATCAAGTGAGGTTTATTCCAGGAATGCAAGGATTCTTCAATATACGCAAATCAATCAACGTGATACATCATATTAACAAATTGAAGCAGAAAAACCATATGATCATCTCAATAGATGCAGAGAAAGCTTTTGACAAAATTCAACACCAATTTATGATAAAAGCCCTGCAGAAAGTAGGCATAGAGGGAACTTTCCTCAACATAATAAAGGCCATATATGACAAACCCACAGCCAACATTGTCCTCAATGGTGAAAAACTGAAACCATTTCCACTAAGATCAGGAACAACACAAGGTTGCCCACTCTCACCACTATTATTCAAGATAGTTTTGGAAGTGTTAGCCACAGCAATCAGAGAAGAAAAAGAAATAAAAGGAATCCAAATCAGAAAAGAAGAAGTAAAGCTGTCACTGTTTGCAGATGACATGATACTATACATACAGAATCCTAAAACTGCCACCAGAAAACTCCTAGTGCTAACCAATGAATTTGGTAAAGTAGCAGGATACAAAATTAATGCACAGAAATCTCTTGCATTCATATATACTAATGATGAAAAATCTGAAAGTGAAATTAAGAAAACACTCCCGTTTACCATTGCAACAAAAAGAATAAAATATGTAGGAATAAACCTACCTAAGGAGACAAAAGACCTGTATGCAGAAAATTATAGGACACTGATGAAAGAAATTAAAGATGATACAAATAGATGGAGAGATATACCATGTTTTTGGATTGGAAGAATCAACATTGCGAAAATGACTCTACTACCCAAAGCAATCTACAGATTCAATGCAATCCCTATCAAACTACCACTGGCATTTTTCACAGAACTAGAACAAAAAATTTCACAATTTGTATGGAGACACAAAAGACCCCGAATAGCCAAAGCAATCCTGAGAAAGAAAAATGGAGCTGGAGGAATCAGGCTCCCTGACTTCAGAGTATATTACAAAGCTACAATAATCAAGACAGTTTGGTACTGGCACAAAAACAGAAATATAGATCAATGGAACAGGATAGAAAGCCCAGAGATAAACCGACGCACATATGGTCACCTTATCTTTGATAAAGGAGGCAAGCATATACAGTGGAGAAAAGACAGCCTCTTCAATAAGTGGTGCTGGGAAAACTGGACAGGTACATGTAAAAGTATGAAATTAGAACACTCCCTGACACCATACACAAAAATAAACTCAAAATGGATTAAAGACCTAAGTGTAAAGCCAGACAGTATCAAACTCTTAGAGGAAAACATAGGCAGAACACTCTATGACATACATCACAGCAAGATCCTTTTTGACCCAGCTCCTAGAGAAATGGAAATAAAAACACAAATAAACAAATGGGACCTAATGAAACTTAAAAGCTTTTGCACAGCAAAGGAAACCATAAACAAGACCAAAAGACAACCATCAGAATGGGAGAAAATATTTGCAAATGAAGCAAATGACAAAGGCTTAATCTCCAAGATTTACAAGCAGCTCATGCAGCTCAATAACAAAAAAGCAAACAACCCAATCCAAAAACGGGCAGAAGACCTAAATAGACATTTCTCCAAAGAAGATATACAGATGGCCAACAGACACAGAAAGAATGCTCAACATCATTAATCATTAGAGAAATGCAAATCAAAACTACAATGAGATATCATCTCACACCGGTCAGAATGGCCATCATCAAAAAATCTAGAAACAATAAATGCTGGAGAGGGTGTGGAGGAAAGGGAACACTCTTGCACTGTTGGTGGGAATGTAAATTGATACAACCACTATGGAGAACAGTATGGAGGTTCCTTAAAAAACTACAAATAGAACTACCATACGACCCAGCAATCCCACTACTGGGCATATACCCTGAGAAAACCATAGGTCAAAAAGAGTCATGTACCAAAATGTTCATTGCAGCTCTATTTACAATAGCCAGGACATGGAAGCAACCTAAATGTCCATCGACAGATGAATGGATAAAGAAGATGTGGCACATATATACAATGGAATATTACTCAGCCATAAAAAGAAATGAAATGGAGGTATTTGTAATGAGGTGGATGGAGTTAGAGTCTGTCATACAGAGTGAAGTAAGTCAGAAAGAGAAAAACAAATACAGTATGCTAACACATATATACGGAATCTAAGGGAAAAAAAAAAAGGTCATGAAGAACCTAGTGGCTAAATGGGAATAAAGACACAGACCTACTACAGAATGGACTTGAGGATAGGGGAGGGGGAGGGGTGAGATGTGACAGGGTGAGAGAGTGTCATGGACATATATACACTACCAAATGTAAAATAGCTAGTGCGAAGCAGCCGCATAGGACAGGGAGATCAGCTCGGTGCTTTGTGACCACCTAGAGGGGTGGGATAGGGAGGGTGGGAGGGAGGGAGATGCAAGAGGGAAGAGATATGGGAACATATGTATATGTATAACTGATTCACTTTGTTATAAAGCAGAAACTAACACACGATTGTAAAGCAATTATACTTCAATAAAGATGTTAAAAAAAAAAAAAAAAAGGTATTTTTACCAAACCAGGTTTGTCTTACCCGACACACAGCAAGCCAAAACACTGAGACACGGAGGTTTGCAGCAAGGAGAGTTTATTTGCAAGGCAGCCAAGCCAGGAAACAGGAGAACAAATCCCAAATCCACCTCCCCAAAGGCAGGTGGTTCAGGGTATTTACAGGGTAACCAATAACAAAGCGGGGAGGTCTGAGGTGTGGAGAGCGCGGGGATAGGTGATTAGAAAAAGGTGCAGTAACTGTCATTCTGTGCAGGCATAACTAAGCTATGGGCCTCTGCACATTCAAGAGGTCACTAAGTGGACACTCGCGCATGCCCAGTTGGAGGGTTGGTGGTCCTATCCAGAATTAACCAGCTCAGCTTGAACTAGATGCCGCTTAGACTCCAAGTTCCTGGAAAATAAGTCAGGCAAACATCTTACTGTTTAGGCTACATGCTGCTTGCAGGACATGCAAGTCTTATTATTACCTTGATTAGTGAAGGTGAAATGGATTTGACCCATGGTTTGGGTATCTTTTGGTCATTCCTCAATCTTGAGGAAAGCAGGGTGACTGCTCTGGGTGTAGGGGCATAGACCTAACAGTCATTGAGGAATGGAACTGTTTAAAACTCATTTGAGAATATTCTCTTGTTCCCGGTTTCAAGTTAACATTTCGATCCCAATAAACAAATACCACCTTTGTGCCAGTTGTAAAGGCACAGGCCCAAGATTGGTAATCGAAACCACAGACAAAGATGTACCCTGAGGGAGCACACAGAATGCAGGACATATTGTTAAACTTTACAGGGTCAAGCCAGGGATCAGCATTTTACCTATTTACATATTGGAGTGTCTCAATCACTCTGTTTGGCTGAAATACTCAGGTATTAAATATGGAAGGGACATAGTTTTCCTAGCCTAAGTACGGTTTCTACAATATCCTGACCAAGTAGAACCTTGATGGGGTAGACACCAGGATTATTGTTTTATCTGAGGACACAAGGATAGAATCAAATTTCTGCTTAGTGAAGAAAAAACGGGGGACAGGCAATTCTGCCAATTAGCCTAACCCGATATGTTACAGCTGAAGACATAGTCAAGTAAGGAATGTTCAAAAAATTAATGACAGGCACAATCAAAGCGTCAGAATGATCAAATACAGAAAAATGTTTTGGATGACATATCCCACAGCTAGAGGGATTACCTGCTTTTGCCAAAATTTGAGAAATCCTAATTATTGAGTTGTCCTTCCAAGCCTGGGAAGTTAGAAACAAAGCCTAACAAAAGAAATAATTCTGGTAGCCTAACAAGTTATTTGAATTGCCTTCTGAAGAATTTTACTTTACTGAAGAAAACACTGCAGAATCCCATTCACCTTAGTTTCTTTCTTGTGGTTTCTTTCCGAAAAGCAACTTAAGATCTGTTAGGG
Source organism: Eschrichtius robustus (assembly GCF_028021215.1). NCBI lineage: Eukaryota > Metazoa > Chordata > Mammalia > Artiodactyla > Eschrichtiidae > Eschrichtius > Eschrichtius robustus. The sequence continues at coordinate 82,276,912 of NC_090824.1, forward strand.
GTTCTCTTGCCCTCTTGGACAAGTCAGTGTTAGGGTCCTGGAAACAGCCAAGATTTGGATGATCTCAGTCGTGGTTTTTCTGCAGCATGATTTTCATTTTTCATCATGTTCCTCATAAAGTCCAGTCCAGCGAGGATGGAGCTGGTCTTCTAGATGTTTATCCTTCCACGATTTCATTCTAGAGGTTCACTGTCTCCTCCTTTAAGAGCTTCTGAAAGGGGTTTTGCTATGAGTCCGAAGATGGTGATCCAAATGGGGCAGAACCCAGCCATTTCCAGGACTCCCCATAATTTTATCTTGGTAGTGAAAACTCTACCCCTGACTAGAGGTTCCCTTCTGTCAGGGATTTAGTCTCCATCCTTGTGAGAGTTCAAAACCCAAATATTAACTGAGGGCTGAAAGATCTGTGCCTTCTTCTTGGACACCTTTTAGCCTTGTTCAGCCGAAAGTTCAAAGTTAAACCGTACTCTGGTCTGAGGTGTCCTTTGTTTTACTGGTAATCAGAGTATCATCTACATACTGATCAGGGCTCTCTTGTTTGATTGAGGGTCCCTCAAGTCTTTTGCCAGCATTTCTCCAAATACTGTGGGGAAACTTTTAAACCCCTGAGGAAGTGCTGTTCAGCAGTACTGTTTAACTTGTACCTAGATCTTCACATTCAAAAGCAAAAAACTCTTGGGATTCGAAACTCAAGGGTATACAAAAAAGACATCCTTCAAATCCAATATGGTAAACCAACAAAAATCTCCGGACAGAGTAGTGAGCAGAGTGTATGATTAGGGACTACTGGATGAATATCTTATCTTCTACTCTTTGATCAATTGCTCTTAAGTCGTGTACAAACCACCCCAAGGCAGTGCCTAACCTGTAAGGGCATAGCCGTCTTTGCTGTTCCTGACCTCCCATCCGCCCATACCTCCAGACTCACCTTCTGCAGTATCTCTTCCAGAATGGTTGCAAGCTGTTCTTTTCGGGGTTGGAGCAATAGAGTCTGCAATGCTCAAGCCTGCTCTGGTGATACTTTAATGTCCGTTTGTCCAGGTGCAAAGGTAACCTAGGCACTTACTTAGTAAATCTCCTCCCAGAAGGGAAATGGGGCATTGTATAAAAAGCTATGCTTCAGATGGGTTTTCCCCATCTGACAGTCTAGTGGCTGGAAAAAAGGCTTTTTTCCAGGTTTCTTCAGACACGCCATAGTGTCTGAACAAAGAACGAAGTTTAGAAAACCAGGTATCTAAAACCTAGTAAACGGTCCCCATACCAACCAGAAAATCTAAAAGTTGATTTCCCACTGTCATAGTCACCTGGGGTTCTGCATGGAAGCTACTGATGGACTTGGTAGGATTTAGAGGAGCCCCTGGGCCCTGTCCTAGGAATGACCAAGAGGTCACTGTCATTCTCGGCTCAGGCCTCTCGTTTACCTTCAAGAGTCTTACTTGGTATGGTCTCTTTTCCAGCATTCCTCCTGCTCACAATATGCACATTGGTGGGGTCCCACTATCTGGTGCCATGTTTGGGGCTTGGGGCCTCCCACCTTTTGCCAAGCACCTCATGGGAGTCCTCGATTTGGCCTGGCTCTTCCTTGTGTTAAGGAAGCAGCCAGCAAAGCGGCCTGTATTTCCATTCTTTGCTGTTCCCTTTTCTCCTGAACCTTATCCCTGACATTAAAAACTTTGAAGGCAATTTTAACAAGCTGAGACAGGGGCTTCCTAAAGCCCCTTCCACCTTTTGCAGTTTCTTCTGTGTATCAGGGGTGTTCTGACCAATAAAAGTCATTAACCATCTTTAAATTCTCTGGGGCCTCGGGGTCTGTATCTGTATACAGCCTATAGGTTTTAAAGACTCTTTCTAGAAATTCTGAAGGATCCTCATTTGGTTTCTGTTTTGCCCCCTGTATTTTATTAAGGCTTCCTGGTTTCTGCACCCTTCTTCACCATCCCGCGAGAATGCAATCTCGATCGCGTTCAAGTTTTGGCTTGTCCCCAGCATTACATCCCAACTCAGATCCGCTGTTGGTACAGCTACGCTTGCAGCAGCCCATACTGGGGTTGCCAGAGGCTTCTGCAGGAAACCAATATGCCTCCTCCCGAGCTTTATTCAGCACCATTCTACATTCTTCTGAAGTGAGGAGGGTATTTAATGAATTCTGAACCTCTGCCCAGGTTGGGTTGTGGGTTGCAAAAATCGATGAAAAAAGATTTTCCATTCTCTGTGGGTCATCTCTGTAAGTCAGCGTATTGTTCTCCTAATTAAATAAACCCAAAGTTGAAAAAGGGATGTGGACCCAGATCGATCTCATGGGCTGCCCAGTCTCAGCATTCACACCCCCAGTGTGCGTGACTTGCCTTCGTGGATATTGCCCCACCTGAGTTTAGTTAACTCCCTGGCCAGCTTGAGTGCCCTGGCAGCTTTGAGTGGGTAAGACCATTCCTATTGCTTGATCCTCAGAGGCCGGGGGCAAGGCGACGAGCCTGAGGCTGTGGATAAGGAACGGGGCAGTGAAGGAGGAGCAGAACTATATATGGGTGGAGGGGGAACAGTCGAAGTGCTGGACTGAATTACCAGCAAGTCATCCTCCATTTCATTAGAATCAAGCAAAACAGATTTATTCTAATAACATAAAAGACTGTTCATAAGATATTTCATCCCATTTTTCTTCTCATTTACAAAATAAGTCTAGTTGCAAAACTGTACTGTAATATAAGGATCCACTTTCAGGGCATTTTGCTCCAGAGTCTAAATGATATTGTGGCCATGCAGTGATACAAAAAAAAAAATTGTATATATGTATATATAAAACCATGCAAAATGAAAAGGTGGCATAACTGAAAGTCACCCAGTTTTGGAGAATGCAGCCTAGAGGGTTGCAAAGGGGAATTAAATTAAACTTTCCCATTTTTAAGGGGCCATGCTTCCACGTGGTCACAGCAACAAAATCTTTCTAAGGGTCCTTGCTCTAGGCACCAAGAATCTATATCCCCAATAGCCAATTCTTAACACAAGATAATCACACATAGATGGTCATGGGCAAATAAGCCCAAACCAAAACCAAAATCCAAACCCAGAGCTGCAGGCCTTTACCCCATGTACAGAGTACCTCAACATACCTTTTATGTTGTCTGCCAAAATCCCACCAGGTGGGCCTCCAACCCACAGTCTGATCAGGATTGCAAAAACAATCTAGGCACAGGTGCATTTGAACAAAGTTACTCATCCAAAGACTCTTCCAAACCCAGAAACCCAAAATCCATCTCTCTTGCTGTAAAACAAAACTAAGCACCCAAGGTCAACGGCACCTCACTGGGGAAATCCAAAGGATAGTCCCTGGAACAAAGAGACCAGGCAGCTGCTTGGCCTCATCCACAGGCTCCCAATACCAGCAAGGGGTTGACAAACCACGGGCAAAATGTCCATCTGGACTTACCTCCTGACTAGCTTGCCAAATTTCTTACCAAACCAGGTCTGTCTTTCTCCATGCACAGCAAGACAAAACACTGAGACACGGAGGTTTACAACAGGAGAGGGTTTATTCACAAGGCAGCCAAGCAAGGAACTGGGAAAACAAATTTCAAATCCACCTCCCCGAAGGCAAGGGGCTGGGGTATTTATGGGATAACCAATCAGGAAGCAGGACGATCTGGGCAATGGGGAGCGTGGGGAAAGGTGATTGAGAAAAAGGCAGTTGTCATTCTGCCCAGGTATAACTAAGCTACAGGCCTCTGCACGTGCAAAAGGTCACCAAGCAGACACTGGCACATGCCCAGTTGGAGGATAGGTGGTCCCATCCAGTCTTAACCAGCTCAGCTCAAACTAGATGCAGCTGAGACTCCAAGTTCCTAGAAACTAACTCGGGCAAACATCTTATTTAGGCTACGTGCTGCCTGGAGGACATGCAAGTCTTAAAACTACCTTGATTAGTGAAGGCAGGTAAAATGGACTTGACCCACGGTTTCAATACCTACTTTTAGGCATAGACTGGGAGAAGACAGCTGCAGTACATATTTCTGATAAAGGACTCCCATCCAGAATACATAATGACCTCCTATGATAAATTCATATGAAAAGACCCCAAATAATATAATACAAGAATCAGTAAGAAACTAGACAAAAGAGGATATCCAAGTGGCCAACACATTTTCGAAAAGAAGATACTCAACCTCATTACTGATCAGGGAAGTCCAAATTAAAATCACAATGAGCTATCACTGTGATTTAATATAGCCACCAGAATGGTTGAAATAAGAAGACAGACAATACCCATTGTTGATGAGAATGAAGAGCAAGGAAGCTCTCTTATACTGTTGGAGAGAATGTAAATTGAGACAGCTACTTTAGAAAGTTTGGCATTATCTGCTACAGCTGAACAAACATACTTTCTGACCTAGACATTTCATCTTAGGTAAATGCCCAACAGAAGTGAATGTACTTTTGTACGAAGATACACACACAGCAATGTTTATAGCAGCCTTATTCATAATAGCCCAAATTGGGGGATAAAAACTCAAATTTCCATCAAAAGTAGAATTAAAAACTGTGATATATAATCATATGTCAGAATATTATATAGCAATGAGACTGAATGAACGACAGCTACAAACAACATGGATAAGACTCACAAACAAGGTTGACTGAAAGAAGCCATACACGCAAAATAATATACCATACTGTTCTATTTATATAAATTTCAAAAACACGTAAACTAAACCATAATGTTTACATATGCATACTGTGGTAATAAACTATAGAGAAGAGTCATCCCATCAAAGTAAGGATAATGGTTACTTCGGGGGAGGGGTCATACTTGGGTAGGCGCATGACCGGATACATAATTAACAGGCCCGGTGCAAAATGAAAACATAGGGTCACTTGTTCATAAATTACTAACAATTTCACAACAGTGACAGCAGAGCATTCAGCCAAGTGTGGAGCCCCGCTAAGCCCAGAATGCTATCTCATGCCTATGCAGCTGTCCCAGGTAGCACTCACAGAAGGACTCCAGGAGGCTGGCAGTGTTACAGAGGTCTTTGTTTTTTAATGACTCAATAAACTTAACTTTGTTTTGTGTGTTTCTCTGTATGTATATGATAAAGAAAGGAAATCTTAAAAAGAACCAAACCAAAACAAAACACAGAAGCCACAATGTCATTCCAATCCAGGGAGCCTCGGAGGCTAACACAGATCCAACTCTGGGGCAAAAATAAACTAGTCAAAATGTTCAAAAGCGCTAAATTAGGCATTGTGAGGCTGGGTTCCTGTCACAACTCTGCTCTATGACTTTAGGCAAGTCACCGGACCTTTTAGAATCTTGATCTCTCAATCTGCCGAATGTGCATTCACCTCCCTACCTCACAAAGTTATGGGAATCAAATGATATCAGACGGTAGCACTTTAGAAAAGAACAAGTTGCTATACACTGTAAGACAGTAGAACTGGAATATTCTTTACACTTTAAATTTCATGTTTAAATATCCCCATGCTATCTATGGACATCAGGTGATCTCAATTTAATGGTGCCACCTGGCTACCTTCCTCATGTTTTGATTGGGGCTAGGACAAGGCATGACAATGGAATTTCCAGGCTCCTTTGCAATCTCGTGTGCATTTGAATTCCAGGACTGGACAGGCCATACTGAACTATAAACCTCAATTCCCAGCAGTGATCTCTCCCTCATGCAGAATTCAAGTAGCACCCAGCTTCCCTGCCCACAGCACCATGTCACCTGCAGATCAGACCTCATCGTGGAGAGCATCCAATTCTATCTGCCAGACTGGAAGTCAGAGGGAAGAACTGGGGCTCACTCTCAGATATCGAGTACAAATTTAGGTTCTGGGCCTTCGGGATAAAATTCCATGGTCCCTATACGGTTCTTTCTTGGGCCATCTAAAGTAATTAGATCATGTAATTAGAACATGTTTGGCATTCATTCAACACATTGGAAGACTTCATTCAGATAGAAAGAATTCTAAGTTTTCTGAAAAAGGACGAAAGTGGAAGAAGAGACAGGTGGACCCCAGGTCTGAAAGGACACCTTGAAGCAGTCACGTTAAGAGACCTCTCTTTAAAACATGAGCTGGGTGAAAAAAAAAAAAAAAAAAAACATGAGCAAATCCAGCAACATCAACACTTCCATGACGGATCCTGAATCTATCTTCAGGTTTACCTATTAGGATATAATCCAGCAGTTGCTGACTTCATAGATTTTTTTTAAAGTGCTTTTCCAACCTCACAGCCCCTCCTGACTATCCTTTAGGTTTGTTAAGAGCCTCTCTAGGGAGCCATCCCCATCAGACTTAAAAGCTTCAGCTGTGGCCGTCGTTCATATTTCATAACCATAAAGGAGAAAAAAGTGCTTTCCACCTTAATACCTGATATCCAAGGAACTGACTGAAAACGGCCTGGAAAATCTGATGGATCTGTTGACACAAAGGAGAGCCTCCGGGACTCTTCTCCCACGCTGCAAAGGTGAGCTGCATCTCAGAACGCAGGGAAAACCAGCGTTCGATGTTTTCTTAGTCCTCACGGCACTGAGTGCTTCCATGGCTGGTCCCTTCTTCCCGGAGAAGTTCACAGGGGATTCTTGGGAGAAGGATCAGAATTTTGCTGCAATGACTGTATCTATTTGCAAAGTCTTCTTACAGACAAAACCCGCTCTCCTCCTCACGACCGACAGGCAGCGAGGCTAGACTAGTCTTACCCGGAAGACAGAGCGCTGGAGAACGTATCGCGAGATCTCGGCCTCCGTTTCACCTTTGCCTCAGACTAGTAATGAGGCTTTCAGGAATGCCTTCAGCGCTTTAGCTCAGAAAACGGAGACGAAGAGAAGCCATGACTTACTCAAGGTCACAAAGCTGCAATGCAAACATGTGGAGACGTGAACGCCCTTTTCCTGCCATTCTCCTGGTGCTCTTCCCAGAACAGGCTTCAGACTTCTTGGGCCAGTTGTCTGGTTTAATCCGCTTCAGGGTAGGAACTGGATCAATGGTTTTACCCATTTGATTGAGTGCCTGATCAGCATTGCTCACTTAAGCTTAATTGAAGAAGATTCCCAAATGCCATTTAACTCTTCTCAGGGGATGAGGTTGGATTCAGACATTTGCATCTCCACCCTCAACAGGACTAATGAAATCGAGCTCGTGGCCTCAGCTGACTCCCTCACAACAGGCTGCATCGACAAGGGCAGGAATAAATCATTAACCGGGGTGAAGGTCACAGAGGGCTTAGAGAAGGAAGACATTCTGATTTAGGTTCCTTCGCTTAAATTGGATTCTTCTGCTTTAGTGCATTACTAAGAGGAGAGTTCTGCAAGGAACTTTTTCACAAATCTGGCTGGGACCAGGGGTGGGAAACTTCCTTTTGGAGTAAAACGACTGGAAAAGAAAAAAGTTCCTACCCTCAAGTAAATCATCTTTGTTTCCTTGCAGAAAAATATGCACGAGGCTCTGCCCAGCACTTCTCAAAAGCTACTGGCATTTTTTTGGCCTCCATTGAACCACCCCAGTTGCCTATATATAGCCCTGTCTTGTGTAAAGAATTTAAAAAGCATTAGAATGCAGAAATCAAAGAGACAATAAATTTAAAACCAATCTTATTGTCTGCAGCCTAAAGTGTTATTCAGATCAAAGGGGAGGGGACATCTGGCTTCTGGCTTACTACAAAAGGCAGATCATGTTACCTACCAATCACTAGATTCATCTACTCTCTCCATTTCAGGGTCTAGAGAACAGGGCTTTTTTAGCTCCCAGGGAAACATGTTCAGTGAATCAGACAAACCTCCTGATACTTTTGAAATGAAACAAGTTCCACAGGATCATCTAAAAATGTACTGATAAGTTCCACCCTCTGCCTTTCTGGTCACGTGTGAGGCCTTAAAGAGCTCAAAGCCATGGCCATGTTGTCATCACGTGGCCCAGCCCCCTCCCCCAAAGCTAGAACTTTCGGATTTGCAAAGCTAACTTCAAAATTGAGGATGTACATCCATGCTAGATTATTCGAATCTGTTTTGCCCTATCACAGTTTAGAACTGAGTCACAGAATGTTTAGTTGAAAACTTATGTGCTTATTTTCCTCCATTTTGGTTATAAAAGCATAGATTTGTCATACCGTAAATTTTTCATAAAAACAGTTTTGAAAGAAATGTCAGCTGTGCTCTGTCTAGCAAATTACTTAGTGTCTGTCCAAATTCTATACATGATTTGGTTCTAAATTACATGAATAAGATCTCCCTTGTAGCATGGATGAGGGAATTACAGCAATTTAAAGGCCATCATTAATATTCAAAACTAGGAACTCTTCACACTTCAGTCAGTACATGGCTCTAATTTCATTTGTGGTCATGAGTAAATAAGACAAATGCAGGGTATTTTTCCCCCAGATTGTTTCAGAGGGGAGCAAGCAAAGAAGTAAGCACCACAATTAAGAACATTTTCCAGTTGCCCCGTGCCTCAACACCACCCTCTCTCTCCTCACCTGTTCCTTACCCCCCTAGAGTCTAGAGACAACTGCAGAAATGGCAATAGGAATTCTGTACTGGGGACATCACACAAAGCTCCCAGCAGCATTCTTCACTACTAACATGGTTCAGTCACTTTCCAATATAATGGACAAGGTTTCTACTGAAGGATCCCCACAGATTGCTTGATATTACTCAGTCCTTTGTATATTTCCCTTCCACCCAATTTCATTCTACTAATTTTAGTCTTATCCATTAAGGGCCTTCTGGAAACTTACAAACCAAACCAAAATTTTGTCTTCACTTATTACCTAAGCCTTCTCTTCTCCTCATCTATTCTCCCCTACGCCAATCTTTCAGGTGAAATGTTCTCAGCCAACCAAAAGTTAAAAAAAGAGAATCACCAAGAAATTCGGCATAATCCTAGCCTGATAATCTTCTCCAAGAGACATGATTCTCTTCCATAATTTTTCTTCATTTTTCACTAAGTATGCCTGTTTTTTTGTTTGTGTTTTGTTTTTTACTTTTTGGAGTTTTTTTGCTCATGAAAGACTGTCATTCACAAACAGAATCTTGGGTGAGAGGTAAGAATGGATGGGGAAATTTTAATTTTATTGCACGACAAGCTCTCAGAGTAGGATGTCTAAGGGTCTTCAATTTCCGAAGGGAGCTGGAATTACAATTTTTACATTTAGTATTTCATTAACATTAAAGATTCTTTAATTCCGTTTTGAGAGTAGTGCCCAGTTTCCTTTGAATCATGAGTGAGCATCAGAGGTGAGATCTTGTTATGGGTCTGGTCTTCAAGTTTTGATAGTGTGTCTATAAAGGCAGTGAAGAGTTGAAATGTTTAATAAAATGTAGAGGGAGAGACCAGCAAGGAAGAAACTAACCTTTCCAGCCATGCTTCAGACAACTGGAAAGGGAATTTTTCAGGGCTGAGTGTCAGGGCAAGAAACCCAAATAAAGTGTCTTCTTTTTAACACCGACTTCTGTTCTTTTTCCTTTTTTCCTAACAAACTCAGCCTCTCTCTGGGGCTCAGTGCCACATCCCATAAACTCTTTTCTGGATGCCTTCCTGCTCTCAGAAAAGCCGGAATGCTCACAAATAGGCTCTGTTCATTATGCTATATCTATGTATTTATTGTGGATACAATGACAAAATGTTATGTCTTCCCCCATTAGGGAGCCTAGGTTTTATATTGATAGACATATAATTTCTCTCAGATTTCTAAAAAGTGGACTCTTTTTTCTACCCCTGCCCTCTCCCATGCCTCCAGAAAGCACATCAATAAAGCCAAATTTGGGCAGCAGAGAAAAAAATTGAAGAGCAGAAATGAATGTCTAATAATTGAAAGCATCATGGACCCCATTATGGTTTATGGCCTTATTCTAGGGGTCGGATGAGCACACCGTAAAGAATGTGGCACTAAATTTATTAGCATGGTTATCGTCTTTCAGACAAGACATAAAGCTGAGGGGACCCACTTCTTCCATCACCTGCCATCACTAGACATCCCATGGCACCTTCTACAAGAAGAGTCGAGTTATCCTGGCCCAGATCCAGATCCAACTGTCTGCTGACTTATATTTCCTTTGTAGTATGCCTGGGAGATATTATAGGGTCTTCCTCTTTGAAACGCAGTCACTACCCTAAGAACAGCCAGAATGGGCTCCTGCAGAGGGATGTGGGAAAAAATTCTCACATCCCAGCATGTGGATCAAGTGAACAGAATCACCAGCGTAGCCTGAGTAGGAAGCTGAGTTAGGTCGTCAAAATCTTCCTAGTTTGTTACTAAATAGGTTCCTGACCCACCCCACCACCACTACCCATTTATATAAAAATTCCAGATTGTGACGTGGCCGCTCCAATGCTATACAAATTGGAGTTTTTCTGAATTCCATGCACAGCATCCTCCCCCTCAAATAAAAAGAAAGACAAGTCTTATTTTCTTTGACTTGTCCTTGTCCTTTAGACTTAATTCCAGAATATTTCCCTGGAGGATTTAAATGAAAGCAAATCACATGTGCAACATTGTACAAATCATTTTGTGTCTCCGATTTCAGCTTGTTCACCTCTAAAACAGAGATCATTTAAATATCTTTCCTGCCTTTCTTTCAAAATTAAGTGAGGATCAGACAAAATGATGTATGCAAAAGTGCATTTTAAAATTTTAAAGCAGGGACTTCCCTGGTGGCGCAGTGGTTAAGAATCCGCCTGCCAATGCAGGGGACATGGGTTCAAGCCTTGGTCCGGGAAAATCCCACATGCCACGGAGCAACTAAGTCCATGCACCACAACTACTGAGCCTGCACTCTAGAGCCTGCCAGCCACAACTACTGAGCCCACGTGCCACAACTACTGAAGCCCATGTGCCTAGAGCCCATGCTCCACAACAAGAGAAGCCACCACAATGAGAAGCCCGTGCACTGCAACGAAGAGTAGCCCCTGCTCACCGCAACTAGAGAAAGCCCACACGCAGCAATGAAGACCCAACGCAGCCAAATAAATAAATAAATAAATTTATTTATTTTAAAAAATTTTTTAAAATAAAATTTTAAAGCACTCTACAAAGTCAACTTGTTACCAAGTAACAAGGGGTATAAATTTTTGTTGGACTCAGAAAAATGTACCACATGACTTTATCGTTTCTTTCTTGTGGAACCCCACTAAAATGAAAGCAAAAACTATAAAGACTATGAACATACAAGACCAAAGAATGAGAAAAAATAACAATAGCAATTGAGTGATTTCAGTAAAATTTTTAGGAAATGGGCGGCAGACAGGACAGTGAACATTGACAGTACAATGGAAGAAACTTCAAACTGACTTAAAAATCCTGAGAGAATCGAGGCTCAGAAGCAAGATGCAGCAGAAGAGAGATGTCACAGTGAGTTGCAAAGCTGGACACAAGGAGATTGAGTCTAAGTCTATATGCAGAAGGGCTGAACCTCCATGTCCTTTCCCAGCCAGGAAAGTCAGGTGTGGTAGGTTAAAGATGGTCACAAATTATTTGACACTTCATTCATCCGGAGGTAGGGTCATCCCCTTGCCTGAATCTGGGCAAGTCTAGTGTGACCAATTGAATATGGTGGGAGTGACACTATATAGGTTTTCAGGCCCAACCTTAGGAAACTGTCAGCTTGCTCCTTCTTTTTCTTGGAACACTTGCTCTTGGAACCCAGCCGCTATGTTCTCAGAGGCCTAAGACTAATGAAGGGATCATTTGAAACTAAGCTTCCAGCTGTAGCCAGCTTCCACTGCCAAACATCTGAGTGAGTCATTTGGTGGCATTTACCCCACTTGAGCCTTCAGATGATTCCAGCCCCAAGTGCTATCTGGCCAGCATGAGAAACCTCTACCCCAATTAAGAATTGCTCAGCTGAACTCAGTCAACTCATAGAACTATAAGAGATAATAAGTTTAAAAAGTAAGCCACTAAGCTTTAGAGTGGTTTTTCCTGCAAAAAGAGATAACTGGAACACCAGGTTACACCAGGCAACTGTAACCTCACATAACCTAACTTGACCATTAAAAAAGGCTTATTCTTTTAAGAAAATAACCTGGAAACCTCTGAATTCAGGACAACTAAAGACTGGAATGAGCCATAGAGCTAAAAAGAAGAGAAATAAATGAAAGTCGTCATGCTAAACAAAGAACACACCCATCCTTTTTCTCCCACCCTCACAGAAGACTAGTAGTGTCCAAAAAGGATGGTAGTAGGGCCTTCTTTGGGAAAACTGAATGGCCCCAGAGAAAAGATCATTAAATACTGACAACTGGGAGTTCCCCCAATGTAAAGGTTGCCTCACCAGTAGATTTCTTCACAGTTAAGGATACCAATTTAATGATCCTTCCCACACACAGATCTTCTCATCAGCTTATCAGAGTGTCACTCTTAAATATGAAACACCACTAAGGATCCCCAACATCTTAGAAAAGCCAGAAATTAAACACACACACACACACACACACACACACACACACACACCCCAAAAGGCAGAGTTAAACAGAGACAATAGAGAGAACAGGAAAAAAATTGACAAAGGAAAAAGACATCACATCCATGAAACAAAAACAGGATATTTCTTAAAAAGAGAGAGAGAGAAGGACAACAAGCAAAAGAGAGCCTTTAGAGATGATAAATATAATAACCCACATTAAAACTCATAGGAAAATATATATTGTTTATGCTGCAAAACAAATTACCAAAAACTCAATGGCATAAAGCGACACACATTTATTAACTCACAGGTTCTGTGGGTCAGGAGTCTGGGCACAGCTTAGCTGTGTCCTCTGCTGAGGGTCTCACAAGACAATAATAAATGTATCAGCCAGAACTAGGTTCTTATCATAAGCTTGACCAGGGAAGGATCCAATTCTAAGCTCCTTCAAGTAGTTTGCAAAATTCATTTCCTTGCAGCTGTAGGATTCATGGCAGCTTGCCTCGTCAAAGCCACCAATGGAGAAAGAGAAAGATCCTAGAAAGATGGGAGCTACACTTTTATGCAATCACATTCACGTGATGATCACATGGATCCCATTCCCCTTGTCATATTCCATTGATTAGAATCAAGTTCCAGGACCCAGCCACACTGAAGAAGAGGGTACCATGTAAAGATCTGAATATGGTTTTCCTGGGGGAATGACTTAAAACATGGTAGGGGCCACTTACAAATCTGCTTCCCACAGAAGAGTTGTAATAGTGCATTCAGGAAATCACTAAAGAAGCTTTGGAAATAGAAGTGAAAATATAAAAAACTAAGAGGATTGGTCTAGGATGTCTAATATCTGACTAATAGTATTTCTAGAAAGAGAGACCAGAGAAAAGACATGGAGAAATTTATAAAGAAATAATACAGGAAAATGTCCCAAACTGAAGGACATGATTCTGTAGATTAAAAGGATTTATGGAGTGCCTATCAAAATTAAGAAGAGGGATTTCCCTGGTGGTGCGGTGGTTAAGAATCTGTCTGCCAATGCAGGGGACATGGGTTTGATCCCTGGTCCGGGAAGATCCCACATGCTGTGGAGCAACTAAGCCCATGTGCCACAACAACTGAGCCTGTGCTCTAGAGCCCACGCTGCAACTACTGAGCCCACGTGCCACAACTACTGAAGCCCTCATGCCTAGAGCCCATGCTCCACAACAAAAGAAGCCACCACAATGAGAAGCCCATGCACCGCAACAAAGAGTAGCCCCCGCTCGCCGCAACTAGAGAAAGCCTGTGTGCAGCAACAAAGCCAAAAATAAATAAATAAAAATAAAATTTAAAAAAAAATTAAGAAGAAACTCAACATCAAAGCACATCATTGTGAATTTTTAGAACACAAGAAATGAAATCCCTAATAGTTTCCAGAGAGAAAAATTAGAATTCCTTTGAGCTTCTTAAAAGCATGGCAGAACATAGAACGCAATGGAGGAATGCCTTAAAAATTCTGAGGGCCTTAAAATTTTATGCTCATTAACTCTATAAATCAAGGGAGGAGAAACCAGAGACATTTAAAAATGTACAAGGACTCAGAGAACTCTCAAATGAAGAATAACCAGTCCACACTTAAGCAGGTTAAGTAGAGAGTCCTGAAAGGGAGTTCTTCAGTGAACAAAATGGAACTGATATATTCTATGGAATATTTTTATTTTCTTCCTTTCTTTCTTTCTTCCTTTCTGGCTGTGTTGGGTCTTTATTGATGCACACGGGCTTTCTCTAGTTGTGGCGAGCGGGGGCTACTCTTTGTTGCAGTGCACGGGCCTCTCATTGTGGTGGCTTCTCTTGTTGCGGAACACGGACTCTAGGCATGCGGGCTTCAGTAGTTGTGGCACGTGGGCTCAGTAGTTGTGGCGCACGGGCTTAGTTGCTCCGTGGCATGTGGGATCTTCCCAGGCCAGGGCTCGAACCCGTGTCCCCTGCACTGGCAGGCAGATTCTTTACCACTGCACCACCAGGGAAGTCCCTCTTTGGAATATTTGAACACCTAAAAATCAGTATTATAGACATATAAAAAACTAATGGTGTATATAAAAATAAGGATAAGAATATATACACATATATATATATGAATACCTAGTGAATGAAAAATGATCAAATAATTCTAGGATCAAAAAGTTGAACAAGGAAAAGTAATTCAGCAGTAAATAATAATTGTCATAACAATGCGAACTCTGATTATTGATGTAAACAAAATTTGTGATATAATTGTATTGATAGGATAGAGTGAGCAAAGTGAACAATGAATGAGCTAAGGATTCTTTCCCACAACACTTTGTTGACAGACGATACGTAAAAATAAAATAAGAAACGGGAAAAATGGATGCAATGGCAGAAGAAACAGACAAAAAGAATTGAAAACAGTTGATCCTGAAGATGAGACTGAGGAGAGTCAGGTAGGAGAGATGGGACAAGAGACTGATGTCTTTCATTAGAAGCCTTTAAAATCTGGGTTTTTTTCCACCCCTGTGTTTATGAATTACTTTGACACCTATTCCAGTATCCTTTTAATTTTTATTTATTTATTTATTTATTTATGGCTGTGTTGGGCCTTCATTTCTGTGCGAGGGCTTTCTCTAGTTGTGGCAAGTGGGGTCCACTCTTCATCGCGGTGCGCGGGCCTCTCACTGTCGCGGCCTCTCTTGTTGCAGAGCACAGGCTCCAGACGCGCAGGCTCAGTAATTGTGGCTCACGGGCCCAGCCGCTCTGCGGCATGTGGGATCTTCCCAGACCAGGGCTCGAACCCGCGTCCCCTGCATTGGCAGGCAGACTCTCAACCACTGCGCCACCAGGGAAGCCCCAGTATCCTTTTAGATTGCCTACTGTACTATAGAGCATAGAAAGCTAAACACTTGTACTTCCCAGACTCCCATGAAGTTAATAATTTGCCCTAGGTCCCAATGAGCAGACACACTACACTAGACTTGTAGGCAGAAGCAACCAACCTGAGTCAGCAACCATTCATAGAGACTCATAACTTCTGTCAAGCCCAGAGAGGGAGTCCTTGGGTTCTTGGGCAGCTGGGTTGCAGTTTCTACATGTGTCCCTAGTGACATAAAAAGTGAATAGTAGGCAAACCAGTGGGGTTTTCCTACAATAGCCCCATGGTGTGTTGGACATTGTCCATGGCTAGCTCATTTCTGGATTTTATATTCTTATGTAACATCCAAACAAGATTCTTGCCCCCTCTCAAGAGGTTCTGTGAGCTATCTAATAACTTTTAATATACTTTTTTCTGATTAAACTACCTAGACTGGATTCTGTTGTTTATAACCAAGAACACTCACTGATATATTTAATAAAAACAAGAATTAATTTTTAAAATTTATAATAATTTTTCTAGTCAACTAGTTTGTAAATGTAATTCAAGGGACAATTTCTTTTCCATGGTTTACGGTCCCTTCTGTTCAAAGCATCCTTTACTTCGCTCTACTGGCATAAATTTTCAAAAATGTAATATTTAGAATCTTCAACATTAATATTCTCTTTCTGGGCCCTTAAATTGAAAACTTCAAGGTGAACAAGTGCTAATTAGGCCTTTTGTTCTTCTAAATGAAAATTGATTCCAAAATTTTGATCTGCAAAGAGGATGCCTGAGTTTGAGATTTGGAGAGGAACTGAAAGGCAGTGTAACAGGTCGCTCCATGGCACTAAATATTGGATCCTATCAAGAAGGCCATGCTCTGGGCCTGCTAGAAAGTAAGTTACCTCTGATATATGTTAAGGTCTCACCTTCTGTAGACTAGTTTTGTTGCTACTGACGATACATATGTAAGACAGCAAAAGTAACACTGCTCTGATTGCAATAGATCATGAGAGACCAATTCACTAGAGTAAAAGCAATAGATTATAAAATCTAAAACTTTCGTAGTGATGCAGATATAGATGTTGATCAGGACTCTTTGGGTTTTAAGTGACATATGTCCAGTACAATCTAAGCCAAAAAGAGGAATTTATTTATTTATGTAACTGCAAGTGTGATGGTTTTTAAACTCTTTGATACTTCTCCCTTGAAAAGCTGAAGCCTAAAAACCCTCCTCTTGAATGTGGGCAAACTTAGTGACTTGTTTCTGACTAATAGAATAAAATAAAAGTAAAGGTATGTGACTTTGGAGGCTATGTCATGAAAGGTGTGGTGGCTTCCCTGTTGCTTTCTCTTAGATTATTTTGCTGAAGAAAGCCAGCTCCCATGTCGTGAAGAGAAGTCCACATTGTGAGGAGCTGAGGCCTCCAGCCAACAGCCATGGGGGTGAGTCATATTGGAGGTGGATTCTCCAGCACCGGCCAGCCTTTAGATGACTGTAGCCCCTGCTGACACCTTGACTGCAAACTCATGAAAGATTTTGAGCCAGATACACCCAGCTTAGTCACTCCCAGATCCCTATCTGAACATGCGTGAGATAGTAAATGTTTGTTGTTTTAAGTTACTAAGTTTTGGCATAATTTGTTACAGAGCAATATATAACTAATATGAAATGACTCAGAGGTTGGCCTAACTTCCAGCATAGCTTGATCCAGGGGAAAGAAAATCTGTCATCAAGATATTTTGTTCATCTTTTGGCTCTACTTTTCTGTGTAGAAGCTTCATTCTTCAGAAAGTTTTATCCATACACTTGGGAAAGATGGCTGTCAACAGATTTTGTTCTACAGGCTTATTATGACTTGTGATCCTAGAAGAGGAAATAGATCTCCCAGCCCTCATATTCAAATCTTAAGGAAGATTCTACGGACTCAGCTTGAGTTTCAAGCCCATTTCTAAAGCCAATCATGGTGGCCAAGTGGAATGAGTATTCTGATTTTCTGCTGTGGCCTTATGTCACCCCTATGCCTAGAGAGGGATCAGGGAAAAAAGATACAGTGATTGGAAGCCTGGATGGCACCACATGGAATGACGGAAGGATAGTTCTAAAAAAAATTAAGGAAAAGAGATGAAAGAAGTAACAAACAATAGGTATCTACTTAAAAGCTATTCCCATATTTAAACTTCTGCTGTCATTGTGCATAGTATAAACTTCCACATTCAAGGGATCAGTATTGACAGTTGTGTAATGGATTGTCTGGATGGCAGTGAAGCTCATTTCCAATGGACTCATGCTACATGCGTTTAGTGATAAATAGGATAGAGAAGGTGGTTTTGATCATAAGCATGGAAGACGGTAGAGTACTTTTGTGAGCATCAGAATCTAAGCCTTGTTTTTATGATGATAGGGAACAGTGAGAATAATTATTTTATTATTTTTTGTTTGTTTTTGTTTTTTATTAATTTGTATCAGAGTATAGTTGCTTTACAATGTTGTGTTAGTTTCTGCTGTACCGCAAAGTGAATCAGCTATACGTATACATATATCCCCTCTTTTTTGGATTTCCATACCATTTAGGTCACCACAGAGCATTGAGTAGAGTTCCCTGTGCTACGGTAGGTTCTCATTATCTGTTTTATACATAGTAGTATAGGTATGTCAACCCCAATCTCCCAATTCATCCCACCCCCCATTCCCCCCTTGGTATCCATACGTTTGTTCTCTACATCTGCGTCTCTATTTCTGCGTTGCAAATAAGTTCATCTGTATCATTTTTCTGGGAGAATAATTATTTTAAATACCTTGATACATCCAATTATTTTAACCTTTTTTCCCAGTAAACTTGTTGGTGCAACAGGAAGTGAACATTGGTAATCCTCTACTTGGTAATCACCATTAAGATCATAGGAAGGGGTTTAGCACTGCTGTAATTTAGGCTTTTATCTTTTCCCACTTAAACGTTTGCAACCAGACTAAACTGTAGAGTTTAGGGATTCACAATTTGGTGACAAAACTAAAGATATGCAAAGAAATTACTGTAAAAGTTAGGAGAATGATTATTATTATGGTGTGAAAAAATAGTAAAATTGAGCTGGGGCATAGAAGAGCTTCTGGAGAGACTGGAAAAATTATATTTCTTAACCTAATGGCCGTTAAAAGAGTGTTCGCCTTATAGCAATTCTTTTTTTTTTATTTTATTTTTATTTATTTAATTTATTTATTTATTTATGGCTGTGTTGGGTCTTCGTTTCTGTGCGAGGGCTTTCTCTAGTTGTGGCAAGTGGGGGCCACTCTTCATCGTGGTGCGCGGGCCTCTCATTATCGCGGCCTCTCTTGTTGCGGAGCACAGGCTCCAGACGTGCAGGCTCAGTAATTGTGGCTCACGGGCCTAGTTGCTCCGCGGCATGTGGGATCTTCCCAGACCAGGGCTCGAACCCGTGTCCCCTGCACTGGCAGGCAGATTCTCAACCACTGCGCCACCAGGGAAGCCCCTACAGCAATTCTTTATTGTAAATTTTGAAATCAGGAAGTGTGAGTCCTTTAACTTTGTCCTTTTTCAAGAATATTTTGGCTATTCTGGGTCCCTTGCATTTTCATATATATCTTAGGATTAGCTTGTTAATTTCTGCAAAGAAGCCAGTTAAGGATTTTGATAGAGATTGTGTGAAATCTGTAGAGCAATATTAATTCTTCTAATTCATGAACACAAGGTGTCTTTCTGTTTATTTAGGTGTTCCTTAAATTCTTCAAACAGTGTTTTATAGTTTTATTATACTTCCTTTGTTAAATTTATTCCTATGTATTTTGTTCTTTTGATGCTATTGCAAATGGAATTTTTTTAAATTCTGTTTCAGATTTTTCACTGCTAGTGTATAGAGTACAATTAATTTTTGAATATTGATCTTGTATCCTGCAACTTTTATATTAGCTTTTGCTATGGTCTGAATGTTTGTGTCCCCCCAAATTTGTACGTTGAAATCCTAACCACACCAAAGATAATGGAATTAGTAGGTGGGGCCTTTGGGAGGTGCTTAATTCATGAGGGTGGGACCCTCATGCATGAGATTAGTGCCTTATAAAAGGGGCTCCAGAAATATCCCTAGCCCCTTTCACCATGTGAGGACACACGAGAAGTCTAGGACCTGGAAGCAAGCCCTCAGCTGACCAATGTAGCACCCTGATCTTGGGTTCCCAGCCTCCCAAACTGTGAGAAGTTACGTTTAATGTTCATAAGCTACCTAATCTGTGGTATTTTGTTATAGTAGCCTGAGTAGACTAAGACAGCACTAATACTTTTTTTGTGAATTCCTTAGGATTTCTACATATAAGATCATGTCATCTGAAAATAGAAATAGTTTTACTTCTTCCTTTTTAGTCTGGATGACTTTATTTTCCCTTACTTGCCTAATTACCCTGCTAGAGCCTCCAGTACGATATTGAAAAGAAGTGGTAAAGATATCTTAATGGGGAAAGTTTTCAGCCTTTCTTTCACCTTTAAGTAATGTTAGTTGTTGGTTTTTCATACATGCCCTTTTTCAGGTTGTGGAAATGCCCTTTTATTTCTAGTGTGTTGAGTGATTGTATCATGAAAGGGTGTTGGATTTTGTCAAGTGATTTTTCCATATGATTGTGGTTTTTTTCTATATTCTATTAATATGTCATATTGCATTGATTTATGATTAAACTAACCTAACATTCCTGGGCAAATCTCACTTGAGCATGGTGTATAATCCTTTGTATATGTTGCTGGATTCAGTTACTCAGTATTTTGCTGAGGACTTTTGCATCTATGTTTATAAGTGATATTTGTCTATAGTTTTCTTTTATGATGTTTTGTCTGGTTTTGGTTTTCATGGTAATACTGGTCTCAAAGGATGAGGTAGAAAGTGTTTCTATTTTCTTAGAAGAGGTTATAAAGAATTGGTATTAATTCTTTAAATATTTGGTAAAATTCACCAGTGAAGCCATATGGTCTTAGGGTTTTCTTTGTGCAAAGCTTTTTGAATATGAATTCAATCTCATTATTTGTGATAGTTCTATTCAAATATCTGTTTCCTCTTGAGTCAGTTTCAGGAGTTTGTGTGTTTCTAGGTGTTGTGAACACCTGTATAAACAGAGTAGACCCTTACCCAAAGTTTGGTTCAGACCGATGACACCACAAACACCCCAAGAGTATATGAAAAGATTTATTACTCACATAATGAGGCTTTCTGTGGAGAGCAGGGCAGGCCTCCCAACCTGGTCTGAAAATGGCTTAAGAGAACAGGGTAAGGAAACTGACTTGCAGTTTTTATGATGGTTAACAAATGATGCTGGGATGAGGGTTCCCACCTGGAGGAGAGGGGCCCTTGTATAGTTCAATCATCTCATCAGTGGTAAATGGAAGAGAACCTGGGCTTTCTTATCAGCTTGCTCAGATGTGGGACAGAAGGGGAAGAGAGAGGAGTAAGGCTTAAAAGACTAGGAATTTGTCCGTTTTATCAAAGTTTCTAACTTGTTGGCATACAATTGTTTATGGTATTCTTATAGTCCTTTTTATTTTTGTAAGTTTCATAGTACTGTTCCCTTTTTTATTACTGATTTTAATAGTCTTCTTCTCTCCCTCTTCTCTCTCTCTCTCTCTCTCTGTCTCTCATCAGTCTAGGTAAAGGTTTCTCAATTTTCTTTTGCCTGCTCAAATCTGCTGTTCAGCCCCTCTAGTACAATTTTTATTTCACTTACAATACTTTTCAACTTTAAAATTTCTATTTGGCTCTTTTTTATGATTTCTACTCTTTACTGATATTCAGGATTTGGTGAGATTTTATTCTATTTTTCTTAAATTCTTTAGAAATGGTTTTTCTTAGTTCTTGAACATATTTAAACAGTAGACTTGAAGTTTTTGTCTAAGTCTAATGTCTGGGCTTCCTAGGGGACAGCTTCTTTGTTTTTTGTTTGTTTGTTTGTTTGTTTTTCCTGTGTATGGGCCATACTTTCTCGGATTTTTTTTTTTTTTTTTTTGGCATGTCTCAACGTTCTGTTGAAAGGTGGGCATTTTAAGTAATATGATGCGGTGACTCTTGAAATCAGTCTCTCTCCCTCTCCCTAGGATTTGTTGTTGCTGCTGTTTGTTGCTGTCTTTTTGTTTAGCAACTTTTCTGAACTAATTATGTAAAGTCTGTATTTTTTGTTGTACGTGGCCACTGAAGTTTCTGCTTGGCTAGCTTAGTGGTCAGCTAATAGTTGAACAGTAATTTCCTTAAACACTTGGAACCAGTAAGTCTTCCAGTCTTTGCTGAGGGGCTCTGTGTTCATGTTGGGGCACACCTTCAACACTCAGCCAAGCAGTCGACAACTCTGCCTTAGCCTTTGCTTTCTGCCTATGCAGAGCCTCAAGGTCAGCCTGAGGTAAGAGCTTAGGGCCTTCTCAGATTCTTCCTGATCATGTTGAAAGCCCTGGGCATGGACACAGCCCTATACCTGATTTGGCTTTCTAGATTCCCAGTAATATGTTGAAGCTTTTCAACGTCGTTCCCCCCCACCCCAATTTCATTCTGTAGTCTCTTTTTAAGCTTTTTGTTTAGCCTATGGCTTGCCCCAACTGCTATCTACTGCCTCAGGCAGCCACAAAAATAATCAATTGCCTCTGTTTTCAACAGGGCTTTTCACACTTGGCAGTTTCCAATTAGGTCAAGTAAAGATACCTTTGCAAAGGGCGGGGCGGGGGGGGGGCCTTCAGGGCCTGACAGGTCAAATAATTACAATTCTCTGGTATTTGGCTTTGAAAGAACTCCAATCCCATTCTACCTGTTCCAGTGGCTGCCAGATTGCTGGTATTCACTATAGTTGCCAGCTGTTGGTTTTCAAGTCTTCTATGGAACTGGAGAGGGCGATGAGAATAGGGCAAGTTACAGTATCAACAGTGCTCACTGTTATTACAGAGATTCAGCTTTTTCTTCAATAAATGCTTCTCAGACTGCTGCAAGCCTTAGGTTAATTTCCAGAGTTCTAAACATTTTTGCCAGTTTCTCATTGCTTTTATGGAGGAAAACATTTTCAAAACTCCTCACTCCCACATTTTTGCTGATGTCTTATTACATGCTTTTTTTGACACCTAGAACGCATTTGTTTCCAATCCCACTACCTTTTCAAACCCTGTCCAGCCATTACCTCCTAGGTGTGAGTGTGGCTTTTCTGAGGGCACTGTGTCCTTGGTCCTTGCTGCCTTCTTTCCCCTCCAAGTCCAAGGAGGCCATGACAGAAAGAGAGGTGGCAAAGAGGCTTTGAATGCTTCAGAGCTGGGGCTCCTGATGACGCCATCTACAAACTCAGGGTGCCCTTCATCATTAGATGAAATAAGCAAGAGTTGGATCTATTTTTAGACTGCTGCATTCTATCCTTAAAAAGAACAAACTGGTAAGTTGAAAATCTCACAATTTTCCATAGTGTTGAAGCGCACAGCTACTGCAGTAAGACTTATGAGTTCACTACCTCCTAACAGTGATGATAATGGTATACATATCGTTGAGTCACTATGAAAATTAAGTGGAAAACAAAATAAAATCCTTGACAGTGTCTGGCATAAGCACTCTATATATAGTTGCTGGCACTTTCATTATCACTGGCAGAGTACCAATACATAGTATAAATCCTGTATTGTACATCTGAGTAGAAAGGGACCTCAGAAACCCACTCATTCAATTGCATATCCAGGACAATAAGTCACAATGCTGCAAATCCCTATCAAATGATATCTAGCATACGTTTTAATATTTCCAAGGACAGGGAGTTGATCATCTCAAAGGCAACTCATTGCATTGCCGAATCACTCTCATCATTAGAAAGCTCTTTCTTCTATTGAGCCCAAATCTTTCTCCCCCTTTTCCCTTGAACACCTCAAAATAAAGCTATTATCTTTCCAGTGTGACAATTCTTCCACTATCTGAAGGCTTCTCAGAAGCATTCTAACTCTTCTTTCTAGCTCTGGGGAAGAGGCTGGTACTTTCCACTGCTCACCAGATTTCCCCTGCCTCTAATTGCCATGGCCTGAGGTGTCCTCCTGAAATCAAGTGGGACCTGGAAGGTCTGAGTGGAGAAAATAAATTTCCTTTCAGATCACAAGAGATCTCATGATCTGTTTTCTACCTCCCTTCCCATGACAAGTGAATCCCTGCCCCAGCCCTGCCCTGTGAACATTACCAGTGAAACACACACACACACACACACACACACACACACGCAAACAGAGAAGAGGTTCAATTTATTGATTGCTCTTTGGGAAAGGTTATATAGAACATTATTGGGGTGGAATTAAATTCTAGTCACAGATTCATAAAACGTTGCTTTCAACCCAATTAGCTTTTATGAGACTATCAAATCCCCTCTCATCCTCATAGACAGCAAAGGACCCCAATCATAGTCTTCATAAATTTGTTGTTTTAAATGATTAAAGCAGACATAATACATAATGCAGTTGATATTATATATATTGAGAATGACAAATCAGTAGAACTACTTTCACTCTTCAGCATTAACTGGTGATTTATAAATGTTCTGTACATACATTTTTTATTTTAGATTTTCTCCTTAAAGGAACTTGTGAACTATTCATTATTATCTGCTATTTATTTGTATACACACATTTTAATTCTTCCAAAATAACATTTAAGATCTTTCTTAAATTGCCTCAGTTAACCTTTAAGGAACATTCAATTAAAAAAATAAAAGCTCAGGTCTTGACTCTGTAACACACGTTCAGATGTGTCAAGATTTTGTTTCCCTCTGATAAAATCCTCCAACAATATACAATGCGCCAGCCTCTTCTTTGCTCAACTCAGAGGAAGTCATATAAAGGAGAAAAAAAAATGCTTGAAATCACAGTGACCAAAGGATTTGAGTTAATAATTACATTAAATAACCATAACTTTCTGATTAACTATTCACATTCCACACAGTGGAAATTATCCTTTCCTCCAGATTTTTCACTTACATTTTTAACTTTGCAGAACTACAATAACAAAAAACAACTTACAGACTTGCAGGATGTGTTTTTCTCTTTTAATGCCAAGCACAAAGTGTACATCATAAAATTCATATTTGGTGTTTGGCATTATTTTAATAGGAAGATCTAGATCACAAATATCTTGCCATAAAAAATTCTACTATAGTAATGAAAAAAACATATCATTACATCATCGGTGACTCCAATACAATATGTAACAGATATGGCACTTTCAATAAATGTTGGAAGACACACGGGACTTGGGCTAGTCTTAATGTAGGCACAATAAGAAAAGCAAACATTTCCCTCTTTGGCTAGTGCTGTGCTTTTAGGGCAGTTATGCTGCTGATTATCCCAGTGAAGCTCATTTTGAGGAAATTCTCTTTACTTAAGCCAAATCCAACTTACATGCAAGACTGTGGTACAAGCTACTAAAAGAAGATTCCTGCTGCCAACTGAAGTCATCTCTTTTTAACAAAACTGCATGCTTGTGGCAGAGTTAGAACAAGAGAGATTCGGTGTCTGCTGGTTCTGAGCGTCATTCTTCCTCTCTAGTGTGGTTTTATATTTTCAGCTCCTTCCGCTTTTTCCTCTCCCCCACCCTCACAATTCTAGCTTAGCATTTGCATGCTTAATTAAATCCATTCTGTTTTATTGTTGGGAGGACGTGGATGACACAAGGATTTAGGGCAGGGGCGTACGGTGTATGTGACATGCACAGACTATGTGTTTGCACAAATTCGCCTAGTGTAGAATCATC
This sequence comes from Eschrichtius robustus, assembly GCF_028021215.1. NCBI lineage: Eukaryota > Metazoa > Chordata > Mammalia > Artiodactyla > Eschrichtiidae > Eschrichtius > Eschrichtius robustus. The sequence goes on from NC_090824.1 coordinate 82,301,893, forward strand.
AGTAGTGAATTTCAAAGTTTTAAAACTAGACCCAATATTTCGGGTGTTCAAGATGACTTCTGCCTCAAAGTATGGTTCCTATTTATTTGTTAGTAGGGAGAGCACTGGACCAAAACAAAAATAAAATAAAAGCAGCCTCTTTAGTTGCATTGGTTCTTTGAATGCTGGAGCCTTCATGGGCAACTGAAACACAAGTCTATGGTGTTTGTTTCTCATGTTCCACATGACTTGGCCGGTGAGACTGAGAGGATGCAAGGCAAAAAGAGTATCGGGGGTGTGGGGTGGTTTACATATAAAACCTCAGGCTTGAAGAGAGCAAGTTGTCCAAATCCAAAATGCAGGAAGGTTCACCCACCCTGTGCTTTGGCCATCAGATAAATACTAAATACGCATTGCAAATAACCTAAGTTTAATCAGGGAACAGTAGTTTCCAAATGGTTACAATGTTACATAAATCCTACCAGCTGTAGGACAGCTAATGCACACAAATACTCTGATTTCTTAACTGGGGGTTCCCATTAGACCCTTCAAGGGCAAAGGAAGAAGGGCTGGTGTATCCCTTACTTGTCCTCCCTGACGTTTGGCTACTCCTTAGCCAGAGGCAATCTCCTTCCTTTCCTTACTCTCCAGCTCAATCTCTTATAGATGGTTAAAACAAAAAGACCCCAAATATACTTCTTTCTAAAAAGGAGCAGGCCTAAACTCTCTTATCTTAGCCTGGTCCTTCACTGTCAGGTACATTCAGCAGAGGCAGAATCTTTACAATACAGGGTTGTGGCTCTCAGAAACATGACACAGGAATAATGAACTGGGAAAGAGGTTTATACCCCAGCCGAAAGGAGAGATAATAAGACCTTCTGCTTATAAGGGTTTTGTCTTTTTCCTATTCCTGTGGGGGGGGGGGGTTTCTGAACTACATCTTTTGTCCATCTGAGGGGCAAAGCAGAAGGGGCTGTTTTGGTTTCGCTCACTCCCTTGGTTCTGAAAATAGGAGTGGTCAATGTTTATGTTTTAAGTTTGGTATTGGGTTACAGCTAATTTCGACAGTCACAGTGACTCACAAAGTTAATGATTTTTTTTGGCAATTTCATTTCTCCTCTGTTCCCTTGGGTTCTTTAAATACCAGGAAAAAACTTGCTAAAGCATGGGTCTCACCGTGTTTGGGGGTTGGCCTTTCCAGGCTCTGCACATGTCCCTCCTGAATTTTACTGGGCCAACTGGTGCTCACCTGCCATCTCTCCCTTCTCTCAATCCTCTAACCTTCCTGCCCTACCAGCCTCCCCAAGAGTCTGAAAGGTCTTCCCCAAATAGGAAACATTTGCATCTGTGGTCAAGCGAGTTACTTTAGAACCTCTGGCAGGTAGGGGACTAGACGGAAATAGTCACTGAGATCCTAAGAAGGGATGGTCTGTGACAGGGAAGAGGAAGGGGGAAAACAAGCACAGGTTGAAATATCCTTTCTAAGGCCAAGGCAGCACTAAAACAGGTCTCTTGCCCTCAGAGTAGCCTCTTCCATTAACATTCATTCTGAAGCGAGGTTCTGGTCCCCAGGAGGGCACATGGAAGACCAAGGCAGAACCCGACCACAACCCTGCCCCTCCAAGTGTGCCTCAGGTGGTGTGGGCTTTCTGTACCATCCCGCATGGAAGCAGATACGTTTACATAATAGGAAGTGCCCTCTAGCAGAGACTGTGTTTCCTCTGGTGTCTGCAAACACCCACAGGGACCCACGCACACTCATGCACACAAACTACGCACTAGCAGGCTCCTGGCAGGAGGCAGCTGGAGGTTCTTCTCGCCTCTAGATTTAAGCCAAGTAAGAATCAGGTTGATTTAGGTCTGGTTCTGGGCCCGCCTGGGGGCTGCACCCCAAGGACAGGCTGGGTAGGGCCGGCTTAATCCAAATCGATGGATATGCAACGACACTGCTTGACACGAGTGACCCTCTTCTTCTTGGTGGGTGGCTGTAGTTCGGGGCAGTTGAGCGTGACCATCATGGTGGTGAACTTCTTGGGCTTGCAGAAGGAGCAAGACTGAAAGGAGCCTTCCTCCTTCCGGATGTGCCTGGGGATGTAGAAGGAGTTGCACTGGCCATAGCAGAAACGGTTGATGATGGTGCGGCTGTTGCAGCCCTCCTCGTGGATGGTCTGCTTCAGCGGCTGGGTTTTGCACCAGTCTCGCTTCAGGTATTTGCGCTCGGTCACATGCAGGGCCTCCTGGCTGGACTCCAGCACTTCCTCCCCGGGCACGGCAGTGCCCCGCCCCTGGCCCCGCCCCCGGTTCCTGGAGCCAGGCTGCTGGGGAGACTGAGTCTGTTCCGAGTCGTTGTGCTGGGCCTTGTCTGGCGGGGGGATGGCCCCTTGGGACCCCTTCTTCTTCCCTTCAGCAGCCGGCAGCAGGGTCCCCAAGAGGAGAAGCAGGGCTCCCACAGTGTAGGCCGTACGGCTCATGCTAAAGGGGGGGAGACACAGAGAGGAGAGGCATGAAAAATGGAAAAGAGAATTCATGAAAACATTCGTAAAACAGCTAATGTTTTATCAGGCACTTGCTAAACACTTGACGTAAACGATTTCATTTCCTCTCACGGTATCTCCGTGCATTAGGTACTGTTATTCTCGTTACCCTCTGGGCCATTAAGCCATGGAGGAGCTTGCCCAGGGTCAGCCAGTGAATAAGCCAAGATGTGAACTCTGTCACTTGTCCTCCCAGGGGAATTGCTTCCTGGCTTCTGACACCAACTACGTTTGACTTTGTATTATGGTCACTGAACTGGATTCATTCTTTTTTTCTTTTAATTGAAGTATAGTTGATTTATAATGTGTTCGTTTCAGGTGTACAGCACAGTGATACAGTTATATATATTTCTTCTTTTTCACATTCTTTTCCATTATAGGTTATTACAAGATATTGAATGTAGTTGGGGTCCTTGTTGTTTATTTTATATATAGTTATTCATTCTCGTACTTGACAATACTTGGTAAGTTCCTACTATGTAAATAGATGAAGTAGCCTTGCCAGCCAGAGGGCTCATCTGACAGGAAAGGGTCTCACTCTTTCTCCCTGACTGGCCTGAGCCCTTCCTGAGTTCGCTTGGTTGGATGCTTATGAGATGTTCGGTGTTATCAGGCATCGGAAGGAGATGTGTGGAGACCAGACGGAGGGAGAATCCTTCACAGGAAAAGCACTAGACGAAAAGTCAAGACTCAGCTTCTAGTCGAAGTCCTAGGATAACAGCTTGCTTTCTGACCTTGAGAAAATTTCACTTTACTTTTCAATAAATGACTTTATTTAAGCAAAGATACAAACACCTCATATCCCCAGATATGTTGTTCAGATCAAAACTGACGTAAAACTGAAAGCGATTAGAGAACTAACTAAATATGGTGGTACTGCAGACAGAACAAATTACTTTACCAGAAAGATTGCGTAATTCATAAGATTCCTGGATCACTCATTCTCATTTTTAAACTGGGCACAGATATTCATTATATCATTCTTAATACCACGATACACACTGTTCTACTTTTAAAATAATGAAATATGTCCTTCACATATGTGTGTGTATATAAAATTTAGAAGGTAGAAAATGGACACGAGAACAGGTATGTGCAAATATTTACATTAGTAAGGGCCACAGACATGCTGAATAAGTTAATGATAATGAATTATTGTGGCTGGGTCTGGAGTTAGATATGGGTCAGTAGGAACAATGGCATATGAACAATGGCAAAAAAAAAATTAAATAAGGGGAGTGGAGGCAAAGGGAAAACTGACAAAAAAACCAGAAAGCAAGGATGGAGAGAGAACAAAGTGAAAGGAGTGAGGAATGTAAATCAGAGAAAGGAGGACTATTCTAAAGCAGGATATTCAGGGAAGGTGGGGCAGATAGAGGAGGAGGAGGAGCTTATTTTTCAAAAGAGGGTGCAAGAGAGAAGCATCAGAGTCTTAAGATTCTCCTGGGACAGCGCTTCTCAAACCTGAGTGTGCAGACAGTCACCTGGGGATATTGTTAAAATGCAGATTATCATTCAGTAGGTCTGCCTTTCTAACAAGCTTTGAGCAGCAAGACCTGTAGCACCTGCAGCCACGGGGCACACAGGGAGTTGTGAAAATGTGGAGGGATTTTCTTCTCAGTGAGTGCAGTTTCAATTCACAGCTTCCCTCCTCAGGCCATCACACCAAGTCTGACCTGAATCCAGAGGTTTCCCCTGTCTTCCACGCCCACCACAGTTCTGAACCCGAGGACACAGCTGTGAAGCACCCAGGTCCCTGCTCCCTTCTGTCCAGCAGTGTGACACATGATAACCACTAAATGCAATTTAATAGTAACCTCACCGTGGTCCCCAAGGAACTCTCCAAGTTGGTATTAGTAGCTGGGGCAGTTACCCTTCAAAGACAAAGGCAGGGCGGAATCTACATTCTCTAAAGGGCAGCCCCTGTAAGTAAAGACCATGCAACCCTAAGGATAATGTCAAATTAAGATAATTAAATATTAAATTCAGAATATTCTTAAATGGCACCATCTTTTAAACATTAACCTAATACTTTGGGGCAAGTTCAAATTTGGAGCTGATAACGTGACATTTAGCTCCTGCTCTGACTGTAGACTCCCTGGCTTTTGTCAGTTTATGTTACGGCATCTTTGTTCTTTAAACAGAGCATTTTTTGCCTCAACAACAGCAAAAAATTCATTTCCTTGTTTTGTCTTTAAAACATCGCTCATGAGGAAAGCCCAGTTATAAAACACTGCTGATTTTCTCCAGAGAGCAAGACAACTCGAGCCAGGACGGTCCAGTCTCCTGGGCAAACATATTGTGAATTCAAGAAGCTTTCACAAGTTTCTGTTTTTATTCAATTCCATGCCAGGATCTAAACTAAAATTCAGTCTCTGCCCATTTCCAAGAGGAACACATAAGACAGCCCTAGGCCTCCACCTACCATCTTCCCCATCCCTCCTAAAAATGGCCTCCAGAACAATCCAAGCCCCCAGAGCAAGATTGCAGAGCCAACATCACAGAGGCCAATCTGAGACTTGACTGGGAAGGTATATTGACTGCATGGGAGAGGTTCAAGTCATGGGGCCAGCCATACCCACAAACATCTATCCAAAAAAATGCAATTTTCTTTCTCTACACCACTTAGGACCTTCTTTATACTCAGCTTTCCCTATCTGGCATTTCCCATCCGTCATTAAATAAATACCGAGTCTGAGAGTCATAAGGGCTTATTCATCACCTCTTCCTCCATGCCTGGCAGAGTAGATGCTCTTTTGTTCAATGAATGATTGTCATGGAACACACTGACCGACAGAGTTTCTGTTCTTTGCATTTAAAACGCCTTCACACATGCTGAAGATCAGCAGAGTCTAGCCTAGGGAGCTTCTTAATACTTCTCTTCCTTTTTCCAAAAAAACTCCAAATACCCACTTCTTTTGACCTGGTCCCATGGAGAACACCATAGGGTTTATATTTCCAATTAAAGCCATTGTATTCTCTCACTTCGTCCCAGCTTACCCTTTCCTTTCCCCTCCCCTCCCCGTGTCCTCAAGTCCATTCTCTACGTCTGCATCTTTTTTCCAGTCCTGTCCCTAGGTTCATCAGAACCATTTTTTTTTTTTTTTTTTTTTTAGAGAGAGAGTGGCATGGACATATATACACTACCAAATGTAAAATAGATAGCTAGTGGAAAGCAGCCACATAGCACAGGGAGATCAGCTCGGTGCTTTGTGACCACCTAGAGGGGTGGGATAGGGAGGGTGGCAGGGAGACGCAAGGGGTGGGGGATATGGGGATATATGTATATGTATAGCTGATTCACTTTGTTATACAGCAGAAACTAACACACCATTGTAAAGCAATTATACTCCAATAAAGATGTTAAAAAAAAAAGTCATTGTATTCACTATGGAAGAAACCAACAATAAAGCAGTACATTCAAAATTAGTCAACTGTGGTTTTCTGTTTTAATTTGGACTGACTTCCTGTTCCTATGGGAGTGTGCAAACCCCATGAGAAAAAGGGGTCTAGAGTGACAGACTTTTTAAGAAAAGTAAATTTTTCTCAAAATTTATTAGGTGTGAAAAATATTATGAAATGGCTTTTCATTTTCAAAAAGCCCTACTCTTTAAATATCTTCAGCTTTTGAGTTCTTAAACCTTATAACTGGTTATTTGGAGAGAGGGGGAAAAACAACCTTAGGGATCTCAGTCAACAGAGACCTCAGCTTCTTAGAGAACAAAGTGCTCTGAAGGACTCTTGCATACCCCACACAAGTCAGAGGGAGGGGGATGAGACCTATAACTGGTACTAGAACCAGGGCTCTGTCAAGTCACTGTGGTCAATCACCCAACCTCCTCCACACCAAAATGATCTTGATTACTCATTGAACGAAACAGGGCGGTTGTGTTCTTGAAATCCCAATTGTGTTGCCACCAAATAATTTGCACTCTGTAAATATCACAGACGTGGAGGAAACCAAGAAAATGTAAATTCCTTGAGGATAATTCTTTTTCCCATCAACACCTAGCAGAGTGCCTCGTTATCAAAAATGAATCCAAAGGCTAATCCAGATTTAGGTCTTATGAATTATCATCCATATCCAAACAAGAGCTGAAAACATTTCTGGTAATTTGCATTCATGAAATGACCCACTCACATTATTAAATTAAAGCTGCATCTCATGGACCCAGAGTGCATCAGACACCCACAAAGACCTCCCTTTATTTTCCTTTGCAGACAATATTCTTTTCAAATGCTACCTCAACTTCCCCTTAATGTATTTCTGCTTCTCCAACTAATGTGATCATGTTTTCACGATGAGTTTCTCTGCAACTGTCTCCCACCAGCAAGACCCACCCACCCCTACCTTTTTTTTTTCCTTTACCACTGTGCTCCCCTCTAATCCATTTGTCCCAGAGGACATAGATACTCTCAAAGCATGTCTCCTCTACCTGATGCTTTCCTTCAGGTTGCCCCAAGTGATCAACAGCAAACATCTGCACAAAGATAAGCCATATCAGCCACCTCTGTCCTGTGCAGGTCATGGTGATTTATTCCAATCTTCGCCAGGCTGTAAGAACACAATCATGTAATTCTGGGGGATCAGAAATAAAAGTGTTATGTGTAACCTGTTTCTAATATTCTTGATGTCTTTGGGAAAGTTTAGGCCAGCTCCTTTCAGCACTCTTCTTGCCGTATTTCTCATTTTAGCTAACCAACCTGCTTGTATTCAGTTAAATGGAGTGCTGAGTGGGATAAACAGTGAGGAGACAAGGATCAGCAAGCCAGATGTCTGTGGCTGATCAATTCCTCCTGATGAACTGAATTTTAGAAAGCTATTCAACAGGCATGACATCAAATTATTCCCCAGTATTAAAAGAAATAATGGAAGTGACAGCACAGGCTCTAAGTGCAGGCCAGGTTTTAGAAGACCCTATTCCTATTTCTCGGAACTAAATCTTTGAGAAGGGCAAAGGTTGTTTTTAAATTGGATCTTTAATTTTTAAAAAGATAGTCAACTTTTAGAAATTGAGCAGAGAAGCTCTTAAGAATATACTGCGTTGATTTTTTTTGTTTTCAGACAATTTGCACCAAAGGCAAACTAGTAGAGGATAAAGTCTCATCCTGTATGTATTGCAAGTACCATAACTGTAATCTCCCTATTCTGGAGACCATTCAGGCTAAGTCAGGCTGGGGCCCAACATCATATAGGGCAGAGAGGAGACCACCTAGTAGTTAAGTATCTCAGGAGCTCTCTAGGCTCATCCGAAGATTTTTTGGTGAAGTTAATGATGGTATACAATTCTTGTGGTCAACAGGACACAAGTTAGAAAGCAATAAATGTTAAATGTTCACTGAGCAGCCCTATTGAGAGTCGGTCAAGTCATAGGTTCTATATCGTAGTGAAAGATGTGTGTTGGTCCCTGTGTGAGTGGGATTTGTGATTTCATTTCAGAACCACCTTGTGGTACACGCTGATGTCCTATAATGTTACTGCCTCTCCCAATACCACCACTAAGAGCCACCTCTATTTTTTAAACCCTATGCCAGGCATTATGCTCAATTCTGACTGAATTTTATAATTGATTTTTCACAACAAAATATGAGGTAGATAATATCATCTTCCTTTTACCGACCAGGGAATCCAGACTCTGAAAAGTTGGGAATTTGTCCAGGGTCACACAGCCCCTCACGGGAAAGGCAGGGTTTGAGCCCCATTCTCCCTAGCCCCCAAACACATGTCCTTAACCTCTATTCTATGGACACTCAGCATGGTATTTAATAAGGGACACATGGACTTGTTTCTAATGCAATCAAATTTGAACAATACTGTGACTCAAATAATTCTCTATTTTGTTCACATGTAAAGAAAAAAAAACCTTTCTGGTCCCAGGAATTATTGTTGTACTTTGTATTTCTAAGAGCATATGTTAAAACTAAAGACAATTCCTTGCAGATGTCAGACATAGGCTGATAACACTGGCCTGATTTGTGCTTTCAGTTGGATGCTACAGTCACCTCCCCTACCTCCCCCACTCCTTTTACATAAAAGGTTTAGGTTTTCCCGTCTGTCCTACACGCTCTATTCTGCACAGCTTTGCTGCTCCACAGCTTTGCTGCTGACAAGCGTTTCTTGGGAGCAGGGTTTGTGGCATAAAATTTCGTGGCATTGTATCACTTTTCACACTTAAACCTTAAGATTAGGGCTTCAGTTCAGAAGACAAGGCAGGCAGCTCTCATTCAGAGAGGTGAGCATGTGATAGGTTTCTATTCTCCCCTGTGTAACCGTTCACATAAGTCTATGTTAGCCAACTTGGATTTCCCATAGATCGTGCATGGGTTACCAAAACATTTCACTCAAAACGAACTTTTAAGAAAATAGAAAACCTGTGAAATTACAAAGTTTACAAAACACTTTAATTCCTACAATGACCTGGGGGTTAAACACACACACACAGCCCTACACACAGCAACTAAGTTCTAAAGAGCCCTTAAATAATTAGTTAATACTAACAATTTGGAGTGTGCAATTTACCCAGTGATGGTAATCAAATCACCTATTACTGTAGGATGCAGTGTGCCGGGGAGGAGATGAGAATCTGTAGTTTTTTAAAATATTCTTCTTTTCCTCTTTGCTTTGAAAAGTCCATCCTTTCAAGTCCTGCATCCCAGAAAGAGAGGCAGAGAGAGAGAGAAAGAAGGGAAGGAAGGAAGGAAGGAAGGAAGGAAGCAAGGAAGGAAGGAAGGAAGCAAGGAAGGAAGAAAGAAAGAAAGAAAGAAAGAAAGAAAGAAAGAAAGAAAGAAAGAAAGAAAGAAAGAAAGAAAGAAAGAAAGAAAGAAAGAAGAAAAAGAGGGTGCTGGAAAGCGGAAAGCCCTGGGGTGAAAGAAGACTCCTCACCCTGGGTTCAGGGTTATCTTAACCTCTTCTCCGCTATTTATTTAACTTGTGTGTACAGCCAAAGGGAAGCCACTACTCTGGGGTCCCTGGGACAGCTTAAATCCCTGGTGACTCACTTAACACAATAGATTGTTTTAATCAACTCGTGTCCTGGCACCATCTCGAAGGGGAACATAAACAGACGCGCACACCGCTTGGATCTGCTCTTTCCAGCGGGAGATCCAATTACCTACCGATGGTCGCCTCTCTGCCCTTGTAACATTTAAGAAGAGATTTTTAACCCCTAACTTCGAGGCTATATTTCTGTCTAAAAGAGGAGAAAGCAGCACCCAGATTTGACCGGGGAGCCCCTTCGAGCCAGCTCTGGGCGCGCTGGAAGGGCTTCACTGGAGAGGCTCCTGTCTGCCCCCTGCCTCGCCCGGGGGGCCGTCACCAGAGCCCTGCGCGGGGAAACGCCAGGCTGGGGCGCCCCCAAGGCAGAGCTGGGATCCGAAGACAATGCCAAGCCAGAGCGGTGGCGCGTCTGTTCTTCCTAAGCCAGAAATCTACAAATAACTCCGGCCGGCAAGGTGACGGCCCCGACACCCCACCGCCCCCCGGCCTTGCTCCGTGAGCTGCAGAGGGGTCAGCAAAGTGGCGGGGGAGGACGAGGGATGACCTGGGCGTCCAAGCCCGGGGACCAGCCTCCCGCCGCCAGTCCCGCCTAGTCCGTCTCTGGGAAGGCGCGGCGAGGTGCAGGCAGGGGCCTCTCGGACACAAATTAAGGGGTACCCGCACAAGTGGGACCCGGCAGGTTGTCACTGCCCATCGCCCGGACGTCCGCGGTTCAGCCGAGAAGCGCATGGGGCAGGGAGAAGCCTAGAAGAGGAAACAGCGCGCACGAGCGCGCAGTCAGTGTGTGCGGTGTTTGCTATGTGAGCACCGCGGGCTCGCGGGACTAGGCGTCCGGGACCGCGCGCCTCACTGCAGCTGTCCAGTTACCTGACCCTTGGGTTTCCGCCACGGCGGAACTCCGCAGCTCCGCTGGTGCACGAGTCTCCATCTTGGGGATACGCAAATGCATCGCTGATTCTCAGGATCCACCACCTCACGGCAGGATCCCTCACGGCCCTCCGACGTGCGCGCCCCGAAGTCCCCAGACCCAGCGCCCCGCCTCAAACAAATGGGACCCTCTCGTTGCAACCTGCCCCGGCGTTTGCGGTCGAGCTGCAGGTCCCCGCAGCGCCTCACGGCTCCCGCTCTCCCATTATCCCTCTTCTCCTGCGCTCTGGACTCACGGACTCTGCGCCCTCACCCAGCGGGCGCGACTGGCAAGCGCGGCTGCCGAACACACCAGGAGCGTATTAGCGGAGCTCCGAGAGGTGGAAGTGGGATGCGGGGCTCTTGCTTTTGACATCCTCTTTCCCAGTCTTGCCCGGCAGACCGCGCAAGGTGAGGTCATGGCAGCCAAGACCTTGGCACGAAAGACCCCGCGATGGTTCTTCAGGGTTCACCCCAGGGATCGCGGGGCCTCGGCCTACGGCAAGTCTGCACGGAGCGGGACGCGGCAGTCGTTTGCCGACCCTTACACACACACACACACACACACACACACACACACACACACACACACACGCCCGCGCCTCCGCGCTCACCTGTCAGTGCTGTGGGCCTTCGGGGCCTGCGCTCTCGACGCGTGGCGCGGTGTGCGGCCGCGGCACGAGCCGCCCGGGCTCGGCGCGGGGTCAGCGGGACGGAGAGCACCGCTCTTGCTGCACACTAGGTCGCCCGGTCCGCGGAGGGCGCACCGAGTGCTGGGCATCGCTCCGTCTCCCATTTAAATGCCGGCGGCGGAGCGCGGCGCCCGGGTCCGCGCCTCTCCATTGGCCAGGCGCCGCCGCCGCCGCGGGACCCGCTATCCGCCCCCTTTCCTGGTACTGCCCCCGCCCCCCGCACCCCTCCTGCCTCCCCGCGGGGTCCCCTCTCCGCCTGCCTCGCCTCTTTGTCTGCTCCCCCCGCCCGGGCCGGCTGGGAGAGGTCACCCCAGGGAACCGCGCCTGGAATGCACAGCAAATCACATTTTCCGCTCCTGTTGGAGGGGGAAGCGCGGGAGGAAATCCCCCCGGCTCCCGGCCCCTCATTCCTCCTCTGCCCCAGGCCTGGGCTTTTCCTCTCGCCGGCTCCGCTCCGCCTGCGTCGGCCAGGCGACGCTCTCGGTCCCGGCGACTGCTCCGGGAAGAGCAAGACCTCCGTGGGATCGCGACCAATTAGGCGATCCTTTCCCCGTGGAGGGAGCGGGACTGCAGGGCGCTCTGGTTGAGCGGTCGCCGCGGCTCTGGTGCGGCTCCGCCCGAGGCCCCCAACTTCGAGGGCGCTGACCCCTGCGCCCCCGTTAACCCCGGCGGGCTCGCCGGCCGCCAGCAGGAGCCTGTCGCCAACATGACACCCTCTTGTCCTCGCCCGCCACGGGTTCTTTCAGCTCAGATGCCGGCGGCCTCGGGTGTGAGTGTACAGAAGGGAGTAACGGGGGGCAGAAAAAACCTAAAAGGACCCTAAAAAATTCTAAAATGGAAAGTCAAGCTTCCCATTCCAGAGCCATTTTTAAAAGGGAGAGAACAGTCGCTAGGAGAGAAGAGGTTTTCCGTAGCATGTTAAAGTTTAATAAATCAAGAAAATAAAACCTCAGACGAGGAAATAACTTCCCAGAAATGGAAAAGAAAAACTTAACGTATGTGAAAAACCCATGTCACGTTCTGTGTTCATTCCGGAGAACCCGATAAGAGTGGGAACATACCAAGCGCAGAAATATGTTTGAGAGATGAGCGAACACTTTAATTTGTTCTCTTAGCTTGGAAATTGGTTCCTCAAAGAGGCTGTAAAGTTTTGTGTGTCGAAGTTAGAGCCCGTGCAAAAATCAACTCGGCTGCAAGGTCTGCAGACCAGCTCCATCAGCGAGGTCAAATGATGACTTTGAAAAACATCTGTTACAGAAGGAAATCTGAAGGTGTTTGTACTGACCACAGCAAAATAAACAAGGCAATGAAAGCCATCAAAAGGTACTTATGAGACATTCGTGATTTAAGTATTTGGCTTAAGAAAACAAAACAAAACCCCCAAACGGTGTGTTTTCCTGTTTTGTTTTTGTTTTTGTTTTTCTCTCTAGGCAGGCATTAGGGGGAGGGGGCAAGAAATACTGAACTTCTACTAGATACTGCTAGGAACTTGAAATCGATTTTTCAAAATAAATCAAACAAGAAGGAAGCCTGCATTAAATCAATATCTAGAGAATCTTCATCATCTGAATGTTTTGTTTGTGCAAACAGCGGTTTCTATCCATGAACTCAGTGCTGCACTTTAAATGTTTTCAATAATTTTTTGTTAAATCATCCCGTGAGCTATAGTTTGTAGTTGCCTGCGAGATGCAAACATTCAGTAGGGCTCAAAGACTTATCTTGGTCAAGTGGGCTGCAGGAGAGATACACAGTCAGAAATACACAAAATACGCAGTTAACAGCCCAGCCAAAGTGCACCACCAAGTCCTAGGAGCCAGCTGTTCTCTCCCTGTGTAAACTATTTCGCCAAAGAAAAGGAAGCATATTTTACAAATTCATTAACTCCTTCTAATCTAAAATCAACGCTTTAGTCATGTTTTTTTCCCAAAACTCACATGAACTGCTCCAAATAAAAATACAAAGAGACAAGAGCTTACCTCCTACATTGGAAGTAATTGTTTAAGAGCCCCGACCCTGTGGTTTTATATATCCCATCTTTTTCTCACCATCTCTATCTAGTAAATGTTGTTCATCTTTAGGATCCCTCCTCAGGAGGCTTCTCAGACCACACTCCCTACAATAGAAACATCCTGACCCCCATCCCACCAGCCCACAACTCCTGCCCCATTTCACTGCATCTTTTTTCTTCATTGTCACTTATCTCTCCCTGCCACTAGAATGTAAGCTTCATGAAGGTGGGCACTTTGTCAATCTTGGTCACTTTGATTACACGAGTATATAGAATACAGAAGTATCTAACACAGAATTGGGATTCAATAACTAGCTGTAGATTGGGAATATTCAGCACATGCTCACTCGGTAAGATTATCAGCTGAGCCAAGGCTGGGGATATAACTATCATGCAGATGGTAAAGACGGGCCCTCGTCTCGCCGTTTATAGTCTAGTATGTTGGTAAATATTTATCAAGCTTTCTGCCTCACATTTGTGTTTCCACAGCTCTCAACCAGTCATTGCAAACCATTATCCACTCAGGATGAAGGCATAAGAGTAAAAACTCTTCAGACCTCTTTAACCATAATTACATAATTGAAACCTGCTCTTAGTAAGAGAGGGAAGAAGTAGAATGACTCCATGTAGGCAAACTTAAAATTTGAAATCTGAGATGCCTAAACAATAATCACTAGATTATAAATTTCACTTACAGAAACCACTTTCAAATTAATTTGAGGCTCTTGTGAGAAGTGTTGGTGCTACTGGCTTGTAAAACGAAAGTCCGTTTCTCTTGTTTTGCTCTCCTATCTAAATATAAAAAGTGTTTCTCTCCATCTAACTCACAAGATGCTGAAAGGGGGCTACTCTCAAGATCTGGAGAAGAAATCTGAAGGCCTTTGTAGGGAAGTTTTTGCTTAGATCTGCAAAACCTATTTATGCCTGTTCCCTCAGTTGCAGAGACCGTGTATGCCACCTTGCATTGACTTAAAAAAAGAATAAAGATCTTTACCCATTTGGAACTGACCTTGTATGGCCCTCTTTAAAAAAAAAATGTGATAATGAACTTGACAATGATTAAAGAAAAAGATATTTGCAATGGTCAAATAACAGTTAAATGATTCGTATCCAAAATGGATTCCTCTTATAAATTAACAAGAAAAAAACTCCTCAAATAACTCTGTAGGAGTTGGCAAAGCACATAACCAGGCATTTCACAAAAGAAGAAATCTGAATAGCCAATAAACATGAAAAGGTGCTAGATTATACTAGTAAATAGTGAAATGCAAGCAGAAATAAGAAGGTACCCTTGTTTATCAAGCAGATGAGCAAAGATTTAAGTCTGTCCGTATCCAGCATTGAAAAGAGTATGGAGAAGCAGGTAATTAAATGCATTGACAATAAGACTGTAAATTGATACAACCATTTCAGAGAGTAATTTGTCAAAATGTGATAAAATTAAACATGTACCTAGTATACCATCTAGCCATTCCACTTCTAGGCAAACACCTTATAAGAACTTGAGCGCACGTATGAAGGATAGAAACTTGTGTGAGCACTTCTATTGTGGTTTGTTTATAACAATCTTAGTGCCAATTAACAGGAGTAAGAGAAGGCATAAGAAATTATTTTATTTATATAATAAAATGCTATACAGTTACTAAAAGGAATGGACTAGAGTCTTCTGTTTCAACACACAGCTCAAAAACTTAGTGATATTTGAAAAAAAAAAAGCAAGTTGTAAAGTGATACAAGCAGTATGACACCATTATGTATATTTTATAATAAACATATAAAACAATAGTATAAATTGTTTATGGAAACATATGTTTTCATGTAAATACATAAATAGTGGATTGGAAACCAGACCCTTGACGGTGCCCACCAGAATGGAGTAGGGGATGGGGTTGGACTGGGGATAGAAGACAAAAGAGATTGCAATTTTATAATGCTTTTGAAAATTTTATTTTTAAAAAAATCTTGAAACTAATATGACAAAATGTTGACAATTTTCCTCTCTGGGTGGGGGTATGTGGATATTTGTTAGATTATTCTCTTTACATTTTGGTTATTTTTAAAAATTTCTCAAAGTTAAAAAAAAAAGGCTCTGATCTTTCTATCGTGATTTCAAGAGTGATTTTGATGCTCATTTGGGCGCTGAGGAGTTTTCCTTCCTGAGTGTGCTCTGTAACCAGCTCTAATCAAGGTAGGCAGCCTTTCAGAACACATACAAGCCCTTACTGGGGTCTGTATGTCTGCAGATCTGTCTGAGGGTCAACTCCTGACTAGTCACCTTGCTCTCTACACATAAGCAGTAAAACGTTTACCAGTTGTCTGTATATAAAAAAATGCGTGTGAAAATTCTGAACAATGCTGCCAAATGCAAGCATATGAAAGGCTGAAGCATGCACATTTTAATACAGTTTGGACCTAATTCTAAACAAGTATTTATTGTGCACATTACACGTGCAGTGCAGTCTATAAAAGGCGAAAGCATAAAAGTCCTTCCCAGTCAATATGTAGGCACAGTGGAAAACACACTGAACTGGGAATCAGAAAAATCAGAATGTCCCGACTCCTCCTCATAGGAACCGAGTGTCCCTGGGTTAGATATTTAAACCTTCTACCTAAATTCAATCATCTGTGTTACAAGAATGGGAATAATACCTACCTCTGGGTGGATGATGGAACTAAGTAAAATAAGCTCCATGAAAGGGCCAGACATGTAACAGACACGTAATAAACAGTGGTGTCTGTATGGATATTAGAGTTCAATTGGGAGCTCAACCAAGACAATGAAAGTATAATATCAGTATGGGTCGTGTCTTATGAGTCTTAATTTCACAATGCATAACGCAATGGATGCCAGATAGTAGGTGGTTGATAAAGCTACTAAATGAGTACTTGCAGAGGGGAAAGGAAGAAAGGGAGGGAGGGAGGAATGGAGAAAGGGAGAAAGAAACAGAGGAAGGAAGGGAGGAGGGGGAGGGAGAGAAAGAAAAGAAAGGGAAAGTAAAGAAAAAGAAATGAAAAGAAGCAATCCCATTCCAGTAAATGGCACAGTGACTTCTATTTTTGGTAAAACCAGTGAATGGTATAAATACCCCACAGAGGGGCTCAAGCAGAACAGAAAACCCTTCTGGCGCTCTTCTGCCTGTGTCCTAAGAATCACTTTAAACCAAAACTTAAAATCCTCAGGATGTTTTCACTGCAGTGACAGAACTTGAGAAAAAGAGGCCAGAAGATGCCTGAACGTGTAACAAGAGTCTTAGGCTGAAGCTCCCCGGCCGAGGTCTGCCGGCAGAGACATGGGAGTGAAACAAGACAAAGGCAGAGACAGAAATGTATCTCAGCAAAAATTCACATCCCCGGTGCCAGAATATAATGGAACCTGCTGAAAATTAGGCTCCCATCTTTGTGTGCAGACTAGGTGACTTGTTAAGTCTGAAAAGTTTCTATTTGTTTTGAGCTCTTTGATGTGACCTCCCTCTTGGAAAAAATTGGATGGGATTTTAATCAGTTATTGATTTCCTGCTTTCCCTTACTGTTTGAACTGCTGTGGGTCTTCATTTTCTAAATCTTTTTTTGGGTACACTTCCCAAGAAAAGCTCATTCTACTGCAAATTTTAAATGCTGGCGCCTTGGAGAAGATCTACTGAAGGTGCTTATTAAACTGAAGTTCTCCGGGTTTTACCCCATTGTCTTGCACTGCCCTGTTCCTTCTTTTACTTTTGGCTCATTTAATTCACTTGCAGCCTTTGTTCCCTCAAGATCTCTGCTATTTACTAGGAACTATGTTTTAAGATTTATCTTTTTTTAAGGCATGGAAACATATACCTGATTTTGCTCTTGCTATAACTGTCCTAATAAGTCACTTGTTCTGGTTCATTACATTGAAAAAAAAAAAGAGTTTATAACATTACAAGTATATTATAAACTCATCCTAGAAAACTTGGAAAATAGAGAAAATACAAAGAAATTTTCCATAAGCTCACAACCTCCCCCAAACCACTATTTACACATATACAACACATACACACACACAATCCATATATACATATATGGATTTACTTCCAGTGATATAAAGTGTGTGTATGTGTGTGTGTATCTTAAAGTTGACTTTTATTAACTACTTAACATGTACCGAACACTAGGCTTTACATACATGATCTAATTTAATCTTTATTACAGTCCTATGAAGTTGCTTCTATTATTTGCTCTCTTTGAAGGTGAGGAAACCGGTGTCCAGAGAGGTTGTGTAACTGTCTCAAGGGCACACAGCTGTATGAGGCAGAGGAAGTATTCACAGCCGGCTGATTCCTAGGCCCCCTCCACTTACCTTCCACACCATACACTGTGTAGTTAAGAGTCTACACTGCACACTGTGTCAGAGCTGGTATTCAAACACCATGATCACTCCAAAAAACAGCACCCTAAATGCCAAGCGATTTAAATAATTCAATAGCTGGTATTGTCAAGACATTGGTTATGTAAGATATGAACATATATATGAGAAATATGAGTTAGATTCTACATGACTTTACTTATAAAAAATTCTGAACACGTGGTCATTGAAAACTCAGATATGCCCTGTCTTCTTGGGGTTTCATATGAAAACTGCTTTACTGCAATTATGATTGTTATTTGTGCCAGACAGTATCAGTCTGTTTTTAAAATTAGGAGCTCATCAATAAGCTCAGTGTTTGGGGGTCTGCTCAGGGCAGAGAAGCGCCAGGCTGGAGGTAGGAAAGTATATTCAAGACCTACTTTTCCCATCTAAAGATCAATAGAAGCTCATATGTCAGTTTGCACTTGGCTCACAAAGCGTTCAAATTTAAATCTCTTTTAAGTCATGGTAACTTCTTCACTCCTTCCCTCCCTAGCTTAAAAGGTTGGATCATCTGGAATATGATTTCTCATTCCTTTTTAAAAGAAAGACAAAAAATGTAAACTGTGGGCTCCTCGCTGCTTATGTCAGAGTAATACACGTGTGCTTTATATAAACTAACCGTTTGTCTATTAATGTTTGTAAAGCTTCGTAGACATAAGGTATTTGGGACACACTCTCTAGAGAAATGTGGTGCCTTTGGAAAGAGGATCAGAGAAGGAAGAAACCAATGGGAAGAGAAAGTCCTTTATCCTCACATCCAGAATGTGAAAGGACATCTCCAAACTGCATTTCCCCCTATATTGAAGGCCATGGCAGGAGCAGGAAACTTCCAAGGAGACTAGGCAGCCTGGCCTATAATGTTGGTTTCTAGATTCCATGTTACTTGTCTGTGTGCCAAGAAAGAGAAAAATACAGAAGACATACTTTGGACTGGACAACATGGCAGTGTGTCCCCAGGTACTGGCTTGCAGATGATCTCCCAGAGGTTTCCTGGTGACCGGTTACCCCATCAGCCTGAGTGGTAAGGGGATCTCAGGATCTCCCAGGGGCATGTGTCTACCTGCCCACAGGCCCACCATGTTGTAGGGAAGTGCAGGGCTGAGCACAGGCTCTTAAAGACTATAAAGCATGGACAAAACAAAGTAGTGAATATAACAAAAAAGAAGCAGACTCACAGATACAGAGAATAAACTAGTGGTTACCAGCGGGGAGAGGGAAAGGTGGAGGAGCAATATAGGGATAGGGGAGTAAGAGGTACAAACTATTAGGTATAAAATAAGATACAAGGATGTATTGTACAACACAAGGAATATAGCCAGTATTTTATAATAACTATAAATGGAGTATAACCTTTAAAAATTATGAATCACCATATTCTACACTGGTAACATATAAATATGTACAGCAACTATACTTCAATAAAAAATACTGTCAAGCATGGTTCTTAGTCACTGTTGCGTAGAGCCAAAAAAGAAAAACTTTCTGAAAATAAACCATGATTCCTGCTGCAGCTACTCTGCTAGCCAGAGAGATCTATGGGTCTGTGGACAGATTAGGATGTACTTTCCCTCGACACATCTCTGTGGCCACCTCTCGACACCAGCAGCCTCAAAAAGCCTGCCTAACCAAAACCTCAGGACACTAGCCTGAGCCCTTGTTAGGTTGCCAATATTCTTGAAAGGATGGAAGGGTGAGAGGGAGGGAGAGAAGGAGGGAAGGGATCACACCTTTTAAATAAGAAAGAAAAATTATTTCAGAAAACAACAGCTTCCCTTAATTGGTACCTAAACTTTGGCTCTGTCATTCTAAGTGTCTATATTAATAGCAGTGATTGCTATGTGAGCTCTGTGCTGTCAATCTAGGGAAAAGAATCTTGCCCTAGGAAGAGGAATTTCAGAGTTATAGAGTTTGCTTTTGATACAAACATTTGATACAAAGTTGCACAAATACAGCAGAGGAGGGTGGGAAAGGAGCTGCAAGTGTCCGCTCCTGCCCCTGGGATGCTCTCAGTCTCACTTTCTGCAAATCCAACACTTGAGCCAAACTGGACCAAGGGCTGGTCCCCGAATACATACCCAGATCCCGGCTTCCAGGCTTTTGCTCCTGCTTTTCCTTCCACTTAGAATTTCCCACCCTCACATCTTTCTTTTAAATTCCTACTTCTACTTCAAGGCTCCTTTTCAGACGCTTTAGCATTTTCTGTGATTCTAGTCCCATTTTTACTTTGTTTTAGTTGCATGTTTATTTGACATATTTTGTCCATGGAACACAGACTCCTTGAGGTCTGGCATCATTTCTTTCCTCATCCTTGAGTTCGCTGTGGGTCTAGGGCTGTGTGCTGAGCAAAGAAGTTACTCACTCAGTAGATGTTTGTTGAACTGGAAGCAAGGATTTCACTTAAAATAAAGGAGGCTGAGTTGACTCATAACAAAAGTGCCCCAAATCTCCCTATTGTTTCAGTCTTCTGTTTTATCCCATCACCTGTGGGAACTCTGTCAGAAGTACTAAGCGCTAGCGTTCATCCACCAGCTAGTTGCTGGTGGTGGCCGTTAAGGTGCTGAGTTCGAATCCACCCCATCTCTTTGCTGCCAGCACCCCACTCCAGGTCACGGACATTTCTCTTCTGGACAGATGCAGTGTCTTCTTTACTGACTCCTCTCCTCACTTCCACCGACGCTGACACAGAACTGTTGGAGTCAACTTCTTAAATCACATACCAGAT
Organism: Eschrichtius robustus; assembly: GCF_028021215.1. Classification (NCBI taxonomy): domain Eukaryota; kingdom Metazoa; phylum Chordata; class Mammalia; order Artiodactyla; family Eschrichtiidae; genus Eschrichtius; species Eschrichtius robustus. The sequence continues at coordinate 82,322,103 of NC_090824.1, forward strand.
CATGTTGTTCCCCAGCCTAAAAGCTTTCTTCCTAGCTCTTACTGAACTTGTACATTATTCCGTTTGTTAGCTTGCCTCGTTTCTGTCCGTCTCCTCCACAAGCTGTGTGAGGCAAGAACCATCTCTGGTTCCCTGTCTGCCTGGGCCCTAGCATGGTGCTTGGAATATAGTAGTTGCTCACAGACATTTGTTGAATGAATAGATAAAAAGCGCGGAGTTATTATCATTCTCCTTCACTTTAGAAACCTTGCGCTACCTCACATTTTCCTGGTTTCTGCACTTTGCCTGGATCTCACTGGACAAACGAGCGTGGTATGGCTCTGGTTCTGAGCCTTCCAGTGGAACCTCAGTTCTTAGTTTTGTTGTGGAATCAGAGAGCACATCCCTGTGCTCTGTGTGTACCCCACCCGTTGAGGACCAGCCAGCAATGATGGCACAGACTCACTCTGGGAACTTCAACTGCATCCCAACACCCCTTGTAAAACCAATCATGAGACAACATTCCAAGGCCCCAGAGAAGTGAGGAAGTTTCATTGCCTGCCAGATAGGATAGCATCCACTCCACTAAAAATATCACGGTAAAGTTTTGTGAGAAATTAATAATACACTGTTCCTCTTGTGTTTGGGGCAGACCTTAAAGATTTGCTGTAGGCAGATATTTTTGTTTTCTTAGCCTGATGAAATAGGGCACAAAAGAAGAAAGCGATATTGAACGAGAGAAGGGACATTTGTGCATGTGGCCAGAAATGATGCACATTTTGCCACTGATTTTATTTTTTACTCTTTTTTTGAAGCACGGTCTAGTAAGTACACTTTCGGGGCATCCATATTTCCAAATGCCTCTTCCTTTACTCTTTTTTTTTGGCTGCATTGGGTCTTCGTTGCTGCATGCGGGCTTCCTTTAGTTGTGGCAAGCGGGGGCTGCTCTTTGTTGAGGTGCACGGGCTTCTCATTGCGGTGGCTACTCTTGTTGCAGAGCACGGGCCCTAGGTCGCGTGGGCTTCAGTCGTTGTGGCGCGTGGGCTCAGTATTTGTGGCAAAATACTCAGTGGCTCAGTAGTTGTGGCTCACGGGCTTAGTTGCTCCACGGCATGTGGGATCTTCCCGGACCAGGGCTCGAACCCGTGTCCCCTGCATTGGCAGGCAGATTCTCAACCACTGCGCCACCAGGGAAGCCCCCTAGTTCATCTCGAGGAGACAGGATATAGCGACAGCATTTTATCATGGTTGTTGTGGCTTCTGAAAGCACAATTCCAAACCACAGGAGTATCCAATGGCCATTTGGAAGGAAGTGGGCTAGTTAGAAAGGTCTGGGGTCTCAGAAATAAATTCAGGTGATGCTAAGGCATATTTTTCAGATCTGGTAGAATTTTGTGAGACTGACTGTGGTTGGGTGTACTTTTGCCCACTGCTCACGCAGCAGTGGAGTGCCTGTATTCCACCCCCTCCTCTCCTGGCCTCTTACCTTCACTCATTCTCACACTATCTCTGGTCATAAGTGTGGGCATTGTTTCCCCAAATGGACCATGCAGCAGAGTCATTGGAGGGACTTACTTTTTTTTTTTTTTTGATTCTCAGAGCTTGCTCTAGACTATTTAATCAAAATTTCCTGGGCTAAGGCCCAAGAATCTGTATTTTTACAACATTCTTCAATGACTCTGACAAGTAGCCTGGATTGGAAATCACTGGTGTGGCGGAAAGAATTCTATTTTCCCCTAAACTCAACCACCAACTGCCTAACCAACTTTAGACAAGTCACCTCTAGGACTATCAGGAAAACAGAAGAAATGACACCTACATAACAAGGATGCACAGAATTAAAGGAAATTACATACGGGATCAATCCTCACGGGTATTTAATAGGCCAAGTTAGTTAATACTCTGCTGGTGACCTAGAGGCTTCCCAGAATCTTTTTCTGAAATAGTGTTTAGCTTCCTCTTCTGTGTTTAATTCCTTATGGAACTTCATTTCTCCCTTTGTCAGTCACTAAGAATAAGGCCATATGTAGATGAATCATAAGACCATTACGCCATGTGTTCTAAGAGCCTTCCAATTTCATTGCTGCAAGAAATGCTCAACATTTAATGCATACTGCTTCTCGCTATCTCTTTCCAAATTGCCAGTACAGTTTCCATTTCTGGGAAATTACATAGACATGTCTGGATCCAACTCTTTTATCTTTGCATTTCCAACTGCTCTGTTTTCCTTCTTTCTTCCCATCAAATTCTCATATTTTGACAGTTTTAAGACCAGCTCTTCCTTGATCTTTTCCTTCCTATAATATATTGAATCGAAATGAGCCCATTCTCCTTGGTGTGCCTTCTCTCCAAACACAAAATATTCTGAAGTTCAGATTCTCTGTCCGTGAGTGGGTTAACATCACAAAAAGTGTGGTTTCCTCCATCATAAACAAGAGTGTTTTAAATGAACTCTGTTTCTTTCCTTCCAAGCATCACAAAAAGGTTGGGACAAAATGAAATGAAGTTTCAGTAAGAAAAGTTACATGTTAAAAATAGTGACAAGAAAAGTATGTAAATTGATTCAGGAGAAAGAATTTGTAAAATGCTTTAACTTAAAAGGAAATACTCTGGTAGACATTCACAATGAATCAGGAGGAAAACACTCTAGCCTCTTGAAAAAAGCTGTTACACTGTTTAGTATTGACAAAATGTATAAAAAAATAAAAGCCCTTTCCTCTAATGATGTGAGGGAAGAAGACAAACTGCATGTGAGAGCATCTGATCATACATACTTCATTGGGGAATGTGTACCCACTTGATCTGAGCATATTAACAAGTATAGTATTAGCTGCTGACAGTGTTTTGTATTGAACACACCCATTTGTAAAAATAAAAGAAATACTCTATTCACATTTTCAATTCTCCTCTTTATTAAAAAAAAAACTGCAATGTGGTTTGAGTTGTGAATCTATTGAAGACAGCTTTGATGAATCAACAGTCAAGACGTATGTAAAAAGTGATTTGGAAAATTTCTTCTGGGTTATGGGAGGGGTGGGTAGGACATTGGGGCATCTCTCCACACTCTTTCTGGCTTTTCCATTGGTCCCTTTCACTCTCTAAGTTCATCTGCTGTTACAATAAAAATAACTCCCTCCCTCCGATGCTAAACTCAGAGTTTTCTGGGGGTATGATTGACTAATTGAAAAGTAATCTGACCATTTTGGATAATGGGTGTCACCTGGATATGATGATGATTTCCCCATCAGACACTCTAAAATAGCATCATCCAATTTGAAAGCTTCCCAAAGCTGTGGAGGACAAATAAGGTAGCAGCCCAATCCAAATCTCAATCAAAAAAAGGACAAAGTATAGTGAAAAATGAAAAAGAAAACCCTCCATTTTCCACTTTTTTCATTCATACCATTGTACAAATGGGGGAGATGGCTCTTACGTCAATACCAATGATAAAGCTTGAGTCTGATTACATCTTTGCTGCAATTACTCATTTTCTTTAGAATACATTTTTTAATTTTATCAAACAAGAATGTTGTTTTAAAAAAAAAAAGTAGTTGAAAATTCCACAGTCTTCTATTTGGCCAGACTTTCTCCTGTGGAGCTATTATAAAATGATGAACTGATGGCTAAACTGAGATCAGGTCAACGGGCTCTACTTGGACCTTTGACAGAGCATTCAACAGACCTGTGCTTCAGCCACTCCTAGATGGACAATATAGATTTCCTGATGATTTACTTGACAGAGTGGAGCAAGGAAATGTGATGTGGACTACCTTTACTTCTAAGAATAATAGCTTATGAATGCTGGCCTAAATTTGTATATCTATTAATCATGATGATTAACATTTAAGATCTCTTATGTCAACACTGTGCTAAGTAGTTGAAACATTGGATGTGGTCAACTGGCACACAGTATTTAGTCCCATCACCTTTCATGCGCCTTCTTGTATAGCAGGCACTGGAAACCTCAAAACTGCATTTGCTAACTTATGGGCAGTGAGGATTCTGGAAGCAAAACAGACCAGATAGATGCACTCCCACAAGTTTTGGAAGAGGAGAGAGAACAACTATTTTTCTGCTGTTCTGCTATGAAGGACAGTAGCTGAAGGCAAACTCGGCACACCTGTGTCAAGACAGCTGCTTTGGGGGTGTCATAGCAGTGTGGTGTTGGCAGTTACGACAGTCACCATTCCTGACCTCTGGATCCTGGTTATGCTGTTAACCTTGAACTGGCTAAGCCCAGCCATGGGCTCCTGCCTGCTCCTCCATATCTTCAAATAATTTTGTAAGCACCTAATTATTTTCATTAAATTGCTTTCATCTGGAAATATCCAGAGTAGGGAATTCCCTGGTGGTCCAATGGTTAGGACTCCATGCTCTCGCTGCCGAGGGCCTGGGTTTAATCCCTGGTCAGAGAACAAAGATCCCACAAGCTGCATGGCATGGCCAAAAATTTTAAAAAAGAAAATTTAAAAAATGGAAACATCCAGAGTAAAGACTTTGTTTCTCATACTTTAATCTGACTAATTCTGAATTTGGCACCCAAATCAAGGTTTAATACAGGTGTGGTATCACAAGGAATTTGTCCTCACATCAGTTTAATGATCTAAGTATTATATTTCCCATTTGATAGATGAAAGAATTAAAATTTGGTGAGATAAAATAACTTGGTCAACATTCGTTCAAGATGGCAGAGTAGAAGGACGTGCTCTCACTGCCTCTTGCAAGAGCACCAGAATCACAGCTAACTGCTGAACAGTCATTGACAGGAAGATACTGGAACTCACCAAAAAAGATACCCCATATCCAAAGACAGAGGAGAAGCCACAATGAAATGGTAGGATGGGCATAATCACAGTAAAATCAAATCAAATCCCATAACTGCTGGGTGGGTGACTCACAAAATGGAGAACATTTACACCACAGAAGTCCACCCATGGGAGTAAAGGTTCTGAGCCCCATGTCCGGCTTCCCAACCTGGTGGTCCGGCAACAGGAGGAGGAATTCCTAGAGAATCAGACTTTGAAGGCTAGTGGGATTTGATCGCAGGACTTTGACAGGACTGGGGGAAACAGAGACTCCACTCTTAGAGGGCACACACAATGTAGTGTGTGCATCGGGACCCAGGGGAAGGAGCAGTGACCCCATAGGAAACTGAACCAGACCTACCTGTTAGTGTTGGAGGGTCTCCTGCAGAGGTGGGGGGTGGCTGTGGCTCACTGTGGGGACAAGGACACTGGCAGCAGAAGTTCTGGGAAGTAATACTTGGCATGAACCCTCCCAGAGTCCGCCATTAGCCCCACCAAAGAGCCCGGGTAGGCTCGAGGGTTGGGTTGCCTCAGGCCAAACAACCAACCCAGCCCCACCCATCAGCAGGCAAGCAGATTAAAGTTTTACTGAGCTTTGCCCACCAGAGCAACAGCCAGCTCTACCCACCACCAGACCCTCCTATCAGGAAGCTTGCACAAGTCTCCTAGGTGGCCTCATCCAGCAGAGGGTAGACAGCAGAAGCAAGAAGAACTACAATCCTGCAGCCTGTGGAACAAAAATCACATTCACAGAAAGATAGACAAGATGAAAAGGCAGAGGGCTATGTACCAGATGAAGGAACAAGATAAAACCCCAGAAAAACAACTAAGTGAAATGGAGGTAGGCAACCTTCCAGAAAAAGAATTCAGAATAATGATAGTGAAGATGATCCAGGACCTCGGAAAAAGAATGGAGACAAAGATCGAGAAGATGCAAGAAATGTTTAACAAATACCTAGAAGAATTAAAGAACAAACACCTACAAGAATTAAAGAACAAACAAACAGAGATGAACACTACAATAACTGAAATGAAAAATACACTAGAAGGAATCAGTAGCAGAATAACTGAGGCAGAAGAACAGATAAGTGACCTGGAAGACAGAATGGTGGAATTCACTGCTGCCAAACAGAATAAAGAAAAAAGAATGAAAAGAAATGAAGACAGCCTAAGAGACCACTGGGACAACATTAAACGCAACAACATTTGCATTATAGATGTCCCAGAAGGAGAAGGGAGAGAGAAAGGACCCAAGAAAATATTTGAAGAGATTATAGTCGAAAACTTCCCTAACATGGGAAAGGAAATAGCCACCCAACTCCAGGAAGTGCAGAGAGTCCCAGGCAGGATACACCCAAGGAGAAACACGGTGAGACACATAGTAATCAAATTGACAAAAATTAAAGACAAGCAAAAATTATTGAAAGCAACAAGGGAAAAATGACAAATAACATACAAGAGAACTCCCATAAGGTTAACAGCTGATTTCTCAGCAGAAACTCTACAAGCCAGAAAGGTGTGGCAGGACATATTTGAAGTAATGAAAGGGAAAAACCTACAACCAAGGTTACTCTACCCGGCAAGGATCTCATTCAGATTCGATGGAAAAATTAAAAGCTTTACAGACAAGCAAAAGCTAAGAGAATTCAGCACCACCAAACCAGCTCTACAACAAATGCTAAAGGAACTTCTCTAGGCAGGAAACACAAGAGAAGAAAAGGACCTACAAAAAGAAACCCATAACAATTAAGAAAATGGCAATAGGAACATACCTATCAATAATTACCTTAAATGTGAATGCATTAAATGCTCCAACCAAAAGACACAGGCTCGCTGAATGGATACAAAAACAAGACCCATATATATGCTGTCTACAAGAGACCCACTTCAGACCTAGGGACACATACAGACTGAAAGTGAGGGGATGGAAAAAGATATTCCATGCAAATGGAAATCAAAAGAAAGCCGGAGTAGTAATACTCATATCAGATAAAATAGACTTTGAAATAAAGAATGTTACAAGAGACAAGGAAGGACACTACATAATGATCAAGGGATCAATCCAAGAAGAAGATATAACAATTGTAAATATATATGCACCCAACGTAGGAGCACCGCAATACATAAGGCAACTGCTAACAGCTATAAAAGAAGAAATTGACAGTAACACAATAATAGTGGGAGACTTTAACACCTCACTTACACCAATGGACAAATCATCCAGAGAGAAATTTAATAAGGAAACACAAGCTTTAAATGACACAATAGACCAGATAGATTTAATTGATATTTATAGGACATTCCATCCAAAAACTGCAGATTACACTTTCTTCCCAAGTGCGCACGGAACATTCTCCAGGATAGATCACATCCTGGGTCACAAATCAAGCCTCAGTAAATTTAAGAAAATTGAAATCATATCAAGCATCTTTTCTGACCACAACACTATGAGATTAGAAATCAATTACAGGGAAAAAAACGTAAGAAACACAAACACATGGAGGCTAAAGAATACGTTACTAAATAACCAAGAGATCACTGAAGAAATCAAAGAGGAAATCAAAAAATACCTAGAGACAAATGACGATGAAAACACGATGATCCAAAACCTATGGGATGCAGCAAAAGCAGTTCTAAGAGGTAAGTTTATAGCAATACAAGCTTACCTCAAGAAACAAGAAAAATCTCAAATAAACAATCTAACCTTACACCTAAAGGAACTAGAGAAAGAAGAACAATCAAAACCGAAATTTAGCAGAAGGAAAGAAATCATAAAAATCAGATCAGAAATAAATAGAAACAAAGAAAACAACAGCAAAGATCAATAAAACTAAAAGCCGGTTCTTTGAGAAGATAAACAAAATTGATAAACCATTAGCCAGACTCATCAAGAAAAAAATGGAGAAGACTCAAATCAATAGAATTAGAAATGAAAAAGGAGAAGTAACAACTGACTGCAGAAATACAAAGGATCATGAGAGATTACTACAAACAACTATATGCCAATAAAGTGGACAACCTGGAAGAAATGGACAAATTCTTAGAAAAGCACAACCTTCCGAGACTGAATCAGGAAGAAATAGAAAATATAAACAGACCAACCACAAGCACTGAAATTGAGACTGCGATTAAAAATCTTCGAAAAAGCAAAAGCCCAGGACCAGATGGCTTCACAGGCGAATCCTATCAAACATTTAGAGAAGAGCTAACACCTATCCTTCTCAAACTCTTCCAAAATACAGCAGAGGGAGAAACACTCCCAAACTCATTCTACGAGACCACCATCACCCTGATAAAAAAAACCAGACAAAGATGCCACAAAAAAAGAAAACTACAGGCCAATATCACTGATGAACATAGATGTAAAAATCCTCAACAAAATACTAGCAAACAGAATCCAACAACACATTAAAAGGATCATACACCATGATCAAGTGGGATTTATCCCAGGGATGCAAGGATTCTTCAATATACACAAATCAATCAATGTGATACACCATATTAACAAACTGAAGAATAAAAAACATATGATTATCTCAATAGACGCAGAAAAAGCTTCTGACAACATTCAACACTGATTTATGATAAAAACTCTCTGGAAAGTGGGCACAGAGGGAACCTACCTCAACATAAAAAGGCCATATATGACAAACCCACAGCAAACATCATTCTCCATGGTGAAAAACTGAAAGCACTTCCTCTAAGATCAGGAACAAGGCAAGGATGTCCACTGTCGCCACTATTATTCAACATAGTTTTGGAAGTCTTAGCCATGGCAATCAGAGAAGAAAAGGAAATAAAAGGAATACAAATTGGAAAAGAAGAAGTAAAACTGTCACTGTTTGCAGATGACATGATACTCTACATAGACAATCCTAAAGATGCCACCGGAAAACTTGTAGAGCTAATCAATGAATCTGGTAAAGTTGCAGGATGCAAAATTAATGCACAGAAATCTCTTGCATTCCTATACACTAATGATGAAAAATCTGAAAGAGAAATTAAGGAAACACTCCCATTTACCATTGCAACAAAAAGAATAAAATACCTAGGAATAAACCTACCTAAGGAGACAAAAGACCTGTATGCAGAAAACTATAAGACACTGATGAAAGAAATTAAAGATGATACCAACAGATGGAGAGATATACCATGTTCCTGGATTGGAAGAACCAATATTGTGAAAATGACTATACTACCCAAAGCAATCTACAGATTAAATGCAATCCCTATCAAATTACCAATGGCATTTTTTACAGAACTAGACAAAAAATCTTAAAATTTGTATGGCGACACAAAAACCCTGAATAGCCAATGCAGCCCTGAGGGTAAAAAACGGAGCTGTAGGAATCAGGCTCTCTGACTTCAGACTATACTACAAAGCTACAGTAATCAAGACAGTATGGTACTGGCACAAAAACAGAAACATAGATCAATGGAACAGGATAGAAAGCCCAGAGATAAATCCATGCAGCATTGGTCAACTAATCTATGACAACGGAGGCAAGGATATATAATGGAGAAAAGACAGTCTCTTCAATAAGTGGTGCTGGGAAAACTGGACTGCTATATGTAAAAGAATGAAATTAGAACACTCCTTAACACCATACACAAAAATAAACTCAAAATGGATTTGAGACCTAAATGTAAGACTGGACACTATAAAACTGTTAGAGGAAACATAGGCAGAACACTCTTTGACATAAATCACAGCAAGATCTTTTTTGATCCACCTCCTAGAGTGAAGAATAAATAAATGAGACCTAATGAAACTTAAAAGCTTTTGCAAAGCAAAGGAAACTACAAACAAGACAAAAAGACAACCCTCAGAATGGGAGAAAATATTTGCAAACAAATCAACGGACAAAGGATTAATCTCCAAAATATATAAACAGCTCATGCAGCTGAATATTAAAAAAACAAATAACCCAATCCAAAAATGGGCAGAAAACCTAAATAGACAGTTCTCCAAAGAAGACATACAGATGGCCAAGAGGCATATGAAAACCTGCTCAACATCACTAATTGTTAGAGAAATGCAAATCAAAACTACGATGAGGTATCACTTCACACCAGTTAGAATGGGCATCATCAGAGAATCTACAAACAACAAATGCTGGAGAGGGTGTGGAGAAAAGGGAACCCTCTTGCACTGTTGGTGGGAATGTAAATTGATACAGCCACTATGGAGAACAGTATGGAAGTTCCTTAAAAAACTAAAAATAGAATTACCATATGACTCAGCAATCCCACTACTGGGCATATACCCAGAGAAAACCATAATTCAAAAAGACACATGCACCCCAATGTTCATTGCAGCATTATTTACAATAGCCAGGTCATGGAAGCAACCTAAATGCCCATCGACAGATGAATGGATAAAGAAGATGTGGCACATATATACAATGGAATATTGCTCAGCCATAAAAAGAAATGAAATTGGGACATTTGTAGAGACGTGGATGGATCTAGAGACTGTCATACAGAGTGAAGTAAGTCAGAAAGAGAAAAACGAATATCGTATATTAATGCATATATGTGGAACCTAGCAAAATGGTACAGATGAACTGGTTTGCAGGGCAGAAATAGAGACACAGATGTAGAGAACAAACGTATGGACACCAAGGGGGGAATGTGGCCGTGGGGGGGGGAGGGTGATGGTGTGATGAATTGGGAGATTGGGATTGACATATATACGCTAATAAGTATAAAATGGATAACTAACAAGAACCTGCTGTATAAAAAAAGTAAATAAAATAAAATTCAAATATTCAAAAAAAAAAAAAACTTGGTCAAGGTCACTCAATATGAAAGTAGCAGACCCCAAGGTCAAATGCAAATTTAATTACAAACTTTTTGTGCCTAACTACTCTGATGAACTCTGATGGTACAGGGTCAAATACATCATAATAGTGTACAAAGAGCTGAAGATTTTTTATTATTTATTTGTTTATTTTGCTACAAAGTACATGAGGGAGAGTCTACATCTTATACATCTTTGTATAAGAAGACTCCCAAATCCCAGAGCATGGCTCAGTATTTGGCACCTAGAATAGTTCCTTGACAAGTTACTGCTGAAAGAATAAATGAATTAATAAATGAACGGTAATGTGATGAATACTACCAAGGAAAGTGACACCAAAAGACGACAATTCATATGATGGCCTGCTTGTGGTTTTACTAAGTTGTCAGACTGGTTTTATTAAGATGTTTCTCACTCCTCATGTGTTCAGTTGCCTCTACTAGGAGCTATTACAAATATTTTTCTCTTTCCTGTGTATATATTTTTAGTTTCTGTTGGGAGGAATAGCTAATCGACAAGCTCTCCTGCCTCATCAAAGGCATCAAACAATAGAACATTCAGTCTGTTAGTATGGACTTCCAGGTCTATTTATCTCATCCCATCCTGTAGCAGTTCTTTCCTAAAAAACCTCTTTTCAAGGACCTGTTTCTACTAGAACCTTTGCAAACACCTTGCCTTTGCTTCCGAAGCCAAAAGGTGACATCCACAAATCTCTTGCTAGTTTTCTCCAGTGTTTCCTCTGTGCCCATTAGCAATCCAGTTTTCTTTCACTAGTTATGGTAATTTTCAGAGGCCCCTGCCTTCTTTTAGGGCTGAGAGCTCCCAGATCTGCTATATTCTATACATTTTCTTTTCATTGCCAAACCCATGTGTATTGTAGGAGGAAATTTGATCCGTCTCTTTCTGATTCATCTACAACTCAGTCACCAAACTGGGGAGAGCAGCCTGACAGCCACAAAGTCCTGGTAGAGTCTCTTTTCTCCTTTAGAAACAGGAAGTTATGGATGTGAAGAGCGAGCCCTCCGAATCCTACTAGGCTCAGGCTGTTGGTAAAACCAAGGTTTCGGGAGGCTTCAGGGAATGATACTTTCTCAAAATATATGCCTCTTCAGAAGACCTAAATAGACATTTCTCCAAAGATATACATATTGCCAACAAACACATGAAAGGATGCTCAACATCACTAATCATTAGAGGAATGCAAATCAAAATTACAATGAGGTATCACCTCACACCCGTCAGAGTGGCCACCATCAAAAAATCTACAAACAACAAATGCTGGAAAGGGTGTGGAGAAAAGGGAACCCTCTTGCACTGTTGGTGGGAATGTAAATTGATAACAGCCACTAAGGAGAACAGTATGAAGGTTCCTTAAAAAACTAAAAATAGAGCCACCATACGACCCAGCAATCCCACTACTGGGCATATACCCTGAGAAAACCATAATTCAAAGAGAGTCATGTACCACAATGTTCACTGCAGCTCTATTTACAACAGCCAGGACATGGAAGCAACCTAAGTGTCTATCAACAGATGAATGGATAAAGAAGATGTGGCACATATTTACAATCGACTATTACTCAGCCATACAAAGAAGTGAAACTGAACTATTTGTAGTGAGGTGGATGGACCTAGAGTCTGTCATACAGAGTGAAGTAAGTCAGAAAGAGAAGAACATATATTGTATGCTAACACATATATATGGAATCTAAAAAAAAAAAATGTTCTGAAGAACCTAGGGGCAGGACAGGAATAAAGACGCAGACATAGAGAATGGACTTGAGGACACGGGGTTGGGGGAGGGGTAAGATGTGACAGGGTGAGAGAGTGGCATGGACATATATACACTACCAAACGTAAAATAGATAGCTAGTGGGAAGCAACCGCATAGCACAGGGAGATCAGTTCTGTGCTTTGTGACCACCTAGAGAGGTGAGATAGGAAGGGTGGGAGGGAGACTCTAGAGGGAGGGGATATGGGGATATAAGTATATACGTATAGCTGATTCACTCTGTCATACAGCAGAAACTAACACAACATTGTAAAGCAATTATACTCCAATAAAGATGTTAAAAAAAAAAAGACACATGTACCCCAGTGTTCACTGCAGCACTATTTAAAATAGCCAGGACATGGAAACAACCTAAATGTCCATTGACAGATGAATGGATAAAGAAGATGTGGTACATATATATTATGGAATATTACTCAGCCATAAAAAGAAATGCAATTGAGTCATTTGTAGAGATGTGGATGGACCTAGAGTCTGTCATACAGAGTGAAGTAAGTCAGAAAGAGAAAAACAAATACCGTATATTAATGCATATATGTGGGATCTAGAAAAATGGTACAGATGAAGCTATTTGCAGGGCAGGGATAGAAACGCAGAGGTAAAGAAAAAAAAAATATGCCTCTTTAAGTAGGGCTGGCTTTCATTATTTTTTGTGATGAATGTCCTGGGTGTTGCTTTTGAGGGGTGATGGAACTGACCCACCCTCCTGACTTCACCTTGGGGCTCCTCTGTGTGCTAAGCAAGCTTCCATGGATTGGCCAATGTTTCCCAAGGTCTCACTGTTCTAATTCCAAAAGCAGTTGCCATAGCACTTGATATAGTTAACGGCTGACATATGCTCTGTGTGCTGTCCACATGGCTACTGGATATTCCCCTGGTCAGAGGAGCACCGGCAGTTGAAAGGCCATGGCATAACCTGATGCTGAGATCTGCCAGAGAACTGCCCTCGTGGTAAGCAGGACCACTACACTGGTCTCGTCTATTTCCCAGATGATTAAGTCATGCACAGCCATCGTTTGAGTACAGCAAATGGAGGTGCCTGACACTCCCCAGCTGTCGACATTTGGGCGGTGACTCAGGGAAGTAGGGAGCAGTCGTATCAGATGATTTTTAAAAGGACCTGACAATCGTATACACAGCTTACTGTCAATCTGTCAACCAATGCAAAGTAAGAGGTAATGCCAGTAATACCTTTCCTTCTTTTTGTTTTTGTTTTTTTTTTTGGCCGCACCATGCAGCTTGCAGGATCTTAGTTCCCTGACCAGGGATTGAACCCGGGTCCCAGCAGTGAAAGCACCGAGTCCCAACGACTGGACCACCAGGGAATTCCCCCACCCTTCCTTCTTTATACATAGTCTAAGATATTCAACCTTATATGACTTTTAAAAACATTCCATAAAAAAAAAAAAATTCCATAATATCCATTCATTCAGCAGTTATTGCATTTGTCAACACCTAGGTAAATACCATGATAGAATGAAAAATAAGACATAGTCCATGGCCTCAAGGAGTTTATAACCCTGTAGAGTGAGGCAGACACATAATAAGCAAACAAGTATTGGGTAACCGTGTGGTACAAGGAAAAGAGTATTAACTGTGGAGATCAAGAGACTAAAATTCAAGTTCCAACTCTGCCACTTACTAGTTGTAGAGTTTTGGCTAAGTTATGTAACCTCTCTGCCTCAATTGCTTCATCTAGAAAATGTAAAGAGGGAGAATTAAATGAACCACGTATACATAAACTGCTCTACATATATAGTAACTCATTATTATTATGCCCTGTTACAGGGACTGAGTGGAAGTATATGTGAGGTCTCCTAGGAACACAAAGGATTATAAAAGGGTCAACACTACTTGATGTTGGGGGGAAGAGTGACCTCTGACCTGACTGTATTTCCAGGTGAAAGTTGCTGGGAAGAAAATCTACCCAGTATGTTGGAGTTCATATCCTCTTAGAATGAGCCTTAACTATTCTGACATAGTGAGGTGGAGATGGTACACTAGCCCAGCCCTGAGTCCACTTAGCTTTACAAATAGCTCCCAGGCATGACAAGACCTGGAATTTCTATTTGCCCTGACATTTCAGTATTTCTAGTTCCCTTACCCCCTTCTCCTGTTTTTTCTTGTCTAGATTATAAACTTGAACAGCCTTTGGCCTGGTCCATACACTATCACCAGCGATCTTTCTAAAACATGAACTTGGTAATGTCCCTACCGCTTACGAAATCCTCCTGGGACTTTTCATCCTTCGGGATGAAATCCATACTCTTTAGTGTGGCCCATTTGGCTCTTCATGACAGTCTCTTCCTCCTCACCAGACTCCTCTCTTAGTTTTCCCCTCCGTGTTACACTTAAAACTATCACCAGACTGGGCTCCCTCCACACGCTATTGCCTCTCTCTCCTCTGGAGTTTTGAACATGCGCTCCCTTGCCTGAAGCATTCTGCCTTCCATCTCCTTCCTGGCTTTGAAGAACTCTTTTGAGACTCAGCTCGGGTGTGACCTTCTGGCTTCCTTTCCTAACCCTTTCCCTCTGGGTCAGCTGCCCCACTTCTGGGTCCTCGTGATACCTGCACGGATTCTGCTATGACTCCTGTCACCCTATCAGTCTCTCTACATGGAGAGTTCCTCGGGCTCATAAATCATTTCTGTCTCCCCACCTGGCTCAGTCCTGACTCAAAAAATGCTTGTGATCGTATCACAGAACCTGAGAGAATCTCAGCCATCATCCTACATGGAGGTGCAGGAATGCCCTCTCCAGAGATTAAACTGAGTGCCTAACGAAAGGGCTGCTTCAAATGTCAGCTTCTTCTGTGTTTAGGGGGAGAGTGTGAAGACTGTCTGGAACAGAGACCAAAGATGAGAACCATTATGGGGAGAGAGGCCATTGGCTCTTCTTGAGTATCTAAGGGTCCCGGGAAAGGGTGTAACTGGACCTGCTCTTTGTTAGCGTGGTCCTTGAAGATAGGGCAGGGGAGAGGGTGATGGGGTGGCACGTGTTGGGGCAGCTCCACATGCTCCTGGACTGTGCTGTAGAAAGCAGCTGTTGACTATGAATTGAGAGTATTTAACTCCATAGCCCAATCATGGAGCCCCATATCAGCCATCCTGTGGCCTGAGACCGGCATCCCACTAGGCAAGTGTCTATGCATTAGGCAAGACCAAAGATTTACCAACAAGGCTGTGTGGTAGCAAGATGCTTGCAGTAGCGGACAAGGATCCAGAAATCCCACCCGCCCCCCCCACCACTGCAGATGGATGAAGCACCCTGGGGTTCTTAAACTGTTGTTTGGAGGGGCCCAGAGGAAGGAGATTCTGGACTACTTGCTAGGTATGTGCTTGAATGGTTACTGAACATATAAAAGAACTCTGGAGTTGATAGAGAGTTCATGTTGATTGCACAGTGGTGAGGAACCCAGTAGCCCAGCAGGTGCCCCTTGCAGTTCTGATGCTCTGATGGCACATCTTTCCCTCTGAAATAGGTGTTCACTGACTCCCAAAGGGCTCCAGGTGAGTTTTGGCTAAACAGGATACAGCTAAACTTAGAGTTCTTAGGTGTCAGAAGAAGTGCAGTATCTATTTTCTTTCGGTTTGCTTTGATTTTGTGGGAATCATGAGATTACTAGAGTCTAGAAGTGAGGGCTTTTGCAGATATGGAATGAACCAGGCTCTGAACTGCAGCTGCTACAACATCCTGCCCAATCCGCCCCCCCCCCCCCCAGCCCCAGCTCGGCTCCAAGACTCCATCATCTTTATTCACTATTCCACTTGACTCTGCAATGTCACCCTGATAGGTGGGTGTGGGCTTGTCTGAACCCTCACGTGTCTTTGCACTCTGCATTGGCTTTATTGCTTTAGTTTTACTGCTGCTACCTTCCCATCTTTTAGTAGTGTTCCACCCCACACACGTTATATCTAGATCGATATTTTCTGTAAGTCATTTAATGGAGAATCCCCAGAAATAGGGCTTCTCAATCTTTTTCAACCCACACCCCCTCCTATGTTTTCTCACTCTCTCTTCTGTGCATGCCTGCCTGCCAAGTAGTAGGTATCTTGTTCTCCTTGTGAGTGTGTTGGGGGAGAGGGTGGGGATCTACAACCACCTTCCTTTTTTTAAAGATCCTTGGCTGAAGCATTGTGGTAAAATTGATAGACCCCAGAGGTGAGGTAAAGACCCTTCCAGCACCCAGAAAATTTAGTATTTCTGCTGTAGATGCAGCCCAAACTCCACCAGGAGGAAATGGCCTTTCTGAGTCTGTCATTCTGATGGAGGGTCCCTTTCCTTCCTGCCTCAAGTCGTCATCCTCTTTCCAGGAGGATCTCTTCTCCTCCCAGGGACTCTGACCCCTCACCATCCAGCTCACCGCCACCGCCAGATTCTGTCTCCTAGCAAAACCCCTGCTACTTCCTTCCCCAGCACCCCAGGGAAACATCAGTCTCCGTTTTTGCTTCCTCACATTTTCCACAGCCTTATCCAGTAAAGCTTTATACCTTGTCCGACATTGCTATTTTACCATTAATTGTGGTTTTATTGTGGAAAATTTCAAATATACCCAAATGTAGAGACAGAAGTTCAATCAACCACCATGTGCCCATGACTCAGCTTCAACAATTATCAATTTATGGCCAATCTTGATTTATCTATACCCTCAATTCCCTCCTTCACTATCACTACCACTGGATTATTTTAAAGCAACTCCAGGATATCTTATCACTTTATCTGTAAATAATTCAGTATTTATCCCTAGGAGAGTTGTTTTAAAAAATATAGCCATATACAGAAGTAGACACATGGAGCAATGGAACAGAGTAGAGAGTCTAGAAAAAAACCCACACACCTACAGTCAATTAATCTATGACAAAGGTGGCAAGAATACACAATGGAGAAAAGACAGTCTCTCTAGCAAGTGGTGTTGGGAAAACTGGACAGTCACATGTACATTAATGAAGTTAGAACACTCCTTCTCAATATACACAAAAATAAACTCAAAGTGGCTTAAAGATATGACATGATACCATAAAACTTCTAGAAGGGAACATAGGCAAAACATTCTATGACATAAATCATAGTAATGTTTTTTTAGGTCAGTCTCCCAAGGCAAAAGAAATAAAAGCAAAAATAAATTAATGGGACCTAATCAAACTTAAAAGCTTTTTTACAGCAAAGGAAACCATAAACAAAATGAAAAGACAACCTACAAAGTGGGAGAAAATATTTGCAAATGATGTGACCGACAAGGGCTTAATTTCCCAAATATACAAACAGCTCATACAGCTCAATATCAAAAAATCAAACAACCCAATCAAAAAATGGGCAAGACGCCTAAACAGACATTTCACCAAAGGAGACATACAGATGGCCAACAGGCACATGAAAAAATGCTCAACATTGCTAATTATGTGAGAAATCAAAACTACAATGAAGTATGGTATCACCTCACACTAGTCAGAAGGGCTATCATAAAAAAGTCTACAAACAATAAATGCTGGACAGGGTGTGGAGAAAAGGGAACCCTCCTACACTGTTGGTGGGAATGTAAATTTGTACAGCCACTATGGAGAACAATATGGACGTCCTTTAAAAAACTAAAAATAGAGCTATCATGTGATCCAGCAATCCCACTATTGGGCATATATCCGGAGAAAACCATACTTTGGAAAGATACATGCACCCCAGTGTTCATTGCAGAACTACTTATTATACAATAGCCAAGACATGGAAGCAACCTAAATGTCCATCAACAGACAAATGGATAAAGAAGATGTGGTACACATATACAATGGAATATTATTCAGCCATAAAAAAGAATGCAATAATGTCATTTGCAGCAACATGAATGGACCTAGAGATTATCATACTAAGTGAAGTAAGTCAGACAGAGAAAGACAAATGTCATATGATTTCACTTATATGTGGAAACTGAAAAAAATGATACAAGTGAACTTATTTGCAAAACAGAAACAGACTCACAGACATAGAAAACAAACGTATGGTTTCCAAAGTGGAAAGGGGAGATGGATAAATTAGGAGTTTGGGATTAATAGATACACACTATTATACATAAAATAAACCACAAGGTCCTACTGTATAGCCCAGGGAACTATATTCAATACCTTGTAATAACTTATAATGGAAAAGAATCTGAAAAAGAATATATATATGTATAACCAAATCACTTTGCTGTATACCAGAAAGCAACACAACATTGTAAATCAACTGTACTTCAAAAATAAATAATAAAAAATTAAAATCTCATAATATCTCATAACACTTAAATACCACCAAATATCCAGTCATTACTCAAATTTCCCCAGTTGTCTGATCAGTGTCTTTTTCATTTGAGTCAGGATACAATTAAGACTCACACATTGCATTTGGATTGTATGTCTCTTAAGTCATTCTAAATCTATAATAATAGTTCCCCATCTATTTTTTTATTCCTGCCATTTATTTGTTGAAAAATGCTGGGTCGCTTGTCCTGTAGAGTCTCCCCCATTCTGGATTTTGGTGATTGCTTCCTAGTGGTGTGTTTAACCTGTTTCTATTAGCAGGGAGTTAAACCCAGTGGTTCAGGTAAGATTGGGCAAGAGTATTTCATTAACAGTGCTTCATATTAATCACACCAGGAGGCACATAATATCTGTCTCTTGTTTGATCTGATTGACTAGTGGGTTCACGTGCTGCTGGCCTGGTTGATCTATTAGCAATTAACTCTTTGGTCCTTCACCTGGTGGTTAGAAGCCATTGACGATTATTGGCTCTGACAATTTTCTTTTGAAATCCACATAAGAGAAGTTACTCTACCCTCTTCTTTCTTTCTCAAGGGCCCCTCACGACAAACTTTATTGTTCCTCAGTGATGACCAACATGGCTCACACTACTACTCTCAGCAGTGATTTCTAAACTTTTGTGGGGTCACAGATCCCTTTGAGAATCTGGAACTTCTAAAGAAAAAAAAAAAACCCACCAGGTATGCATGGGTATGCATAGGCACACAGAATGCCAGTGTCAGAGGCTCTTGGATCCCAGATTCAGCCTGCACTCTACAAGCCTTGTGTGCAGCTTTGACCTCATACGGAATCTTACTCCCCTGATCTCCCCCCCAACTCGAAGACTTTACCTCTCGCATTAGTGATCCTGTCTTTTGTTCTCTGACTTTACAGTTTTTCTACTTCCTCAAGCCCATTGATCTTCAGCTCCACTCAACTCTATCTCCTGTAGTTGTCACAACGGAGATGTCATTCATCGTCGCTCGAAATTTTTCCTTTGCCGAGAATCCAAACTCAGCTTCCCTCAGGTAACCAACTCTTTACCTTTCCCTCTTGTTTTCTTTTGTACCTATTGAAGCTTATTTCAAGCCACATCATTTCCGCTAATCTTTTGACCTTTCTCAGATCATTGATCCAACCCAACCCATTACAGAGCCTCATGTCTATAATGGGGCATCTCAGGGTTGCTTTCCCTCATGTTTTAGAATCTTGACTCCTTGACGTTCTACCATGTGCCAATCTGTGGGGCTCACTCTCACGTCTGCCCTGTCTGCTCTTCCTCCCAACATGTTGACAGTGGCTGGAGAAGGTTACTAAACAATGTTGGCAGGGTCCTTACGAATTCAGACTAAGTTATTAACTGGGCTCTCAGAGCAGTTCATGCACTTTCATCCATCCTCTCCTAATTCCCTATTTCTGTGCAACTCAAGGTGTTGCCCATGGACCAGGAGTACCAGCATCACCTATGAACTTATAAGAAATGCAAAATCTAAGGCCCTTCCTGGAACTACTGTGTCAGAGCGTGCATGTTTAACAATATCCCCATGTGAATCATATTACATTAATGATCGAGGGGCACTGTCCTCTTCGTTCTCCACAATGCTTGTTCTCAATTTTTCTCAGAATACTTAAACTTAATTCTTGATTTCCCCTATGGATGACTGCATCAGTCAGGGGCCAACCAGGAAAACAGAAAACACTCTAAAGCTTTCAAACAGAAATAATTCAATGTAGAGAATGGGTTATACAGGTGATAGAAAGGCCAGGAAGCCGAACAGGAGTCGGTGAAATAACCCAGAGATTAACAATATGACAGAAGCCATGGCCTCCTTAGGCTGCAGGGACCAGTGGAAGAGGTGACATGACCGGGGCCCAGGGGCCGGGCTTACCTGGCAGGAGATGGAGCCTCAGAGAAGATGCAGCTACTGGGAGCAAAAATGAATTACCTTGTTTTCTCCCATTTTCTCACCTTCTACTCTGCCCTCAGTGACCTCACATTAAACCCAGCCAGAAGTCAGCTGACAAGGCAGCCTGCGAAACAGGGGAGGGCAGAAAAGGCATTGGAAGGCGAACAAGCCTAACCCAGGCATAATGACCTCCCCTTCTCCTGCTTCACTTCTACTTCCTTCCTCATGACCTCAGAGCATGTCTTTAGCCATTTTCCTTCCTTCTGTCCAATCTTGGAGAAAGAGATGTCCTTTGTTTTTTCTAAGACTGGAACTGGTATAAAATGTAATTAAAATGCTTACAAAACACAGAATCCATAAAGGAGACCCTCCCAGCTCTATACGTCTCTAGGACGTGAGGGAACTCTCTCTTAAGATCAGGTGATAATGATGTTTCTGAAATGATACTACGGGTTGTGGAGAAATTGCCTGGTGAAGCCCTCTAGGAAAAATGCCTCCTGCCGTAAAACAGGGGCCAATACCTTTCTTGATTTGTATAAGTAATAACAGACTCACATGCTAACTAGATATGGACAAGCTATTTCTATTAGACAAGTCACTGACATTTGGATTTAATATGCAGTTATTAAAATTAAAATCGAGAATGATCTTTCTCCCTGAGTCCTTTCTCACTGCCGTCTCCCTCTTATAGACAACGAAACTGAGGCCAATGATATCAAAGCCTGAAACCATCATCTCTTTTACAGTGAGGAGGTATAAAGAGCACGAAAATAATCTCACCAGTGAACCGATTCCTGCCAGCCTTTCACTGATTTTTCTGACTTGGGAGGACTCGGCTGAAAGAAAATTGCCTGCCTCTTCAGAAGCATGCAGGAGAGCACGTCTGCATCTGCCATTCCAAGCTTTGAAAGCAGCATGGAGCTGACTGACCTACTCAGAGATCATGGATTGGATGTTTTGCTGCCTGAGGGCCTGGCTGGAGTCAGTGTGAGGCCCCAGGGCGCCCCCCAGAGCCCAGCCCTGTGCCTGGCACATGGTAGAAACAATGTTTGCTGAATAAAAAGTCAGAATCAGCAGACCTTAGTCCCCGAGTACTGACTGTGCCACTTTCAGCTTTTCGTGGAAGCTGAGTCTCAGTCCCACCATCTGTAAAATGGGAATAATAATCCCCCCCATTTACTTCACCGTATTATTGTTAAGATCAGATAAGATCATATTTGTGAGTGTGTTCTAGTAAGCAAAGAAAGTGTTTTTATAATGCTCTAAATTAAAAAGAAATTCACATACTCATGCTTGCATACACATTTATTAAGATGCAGCCAAGTGAAATGTGTCAGCTCCTCCTGGGTACAATCTTCTTTATTGGTGTGTAATAATGCCCAAGGGCTGGATTAACTACATAATCAAAATCAAATGCCAGCCTTTTACAGACTTGGCCAAAACAGTGCCACCCAAAACACCATTTTAAACCGTAAGAAATCGCAGGACATTTCATTCATTTGCTTTTTATTGTTATTGACACATACATTTTAATTTTAATGCTCACTGCAGCTCCACATTTAAAGAAAAAAAAGCTCTTACCCTAATTTAGCAGAAAGCAGAGCTATCGGTGTGAAGGACAATAGGATATCAAAATACAGCTGCTTTTCATCCATACTTGTCTAAATTAGAAACATGCTGCCATTCACAGGGGCTCTAACAACGCGTGCACATAAGCAACACCAAGGAGGTCTAACAGGTCGTGTGGGTTTCCACTCAGCATCTTCACTTTACTCTGGGTCCTTATCCTCATCTGAAAAATGAGGGACTGACTTCTTCGCCACAACATTGTCCAGTCTCTGTCCTTGCAGATATGGATTGACACTCTGAAAAAAGTACATGGTTTGGAGTCATACGTGAACATCGGATACAGACATCGCACAGAAGTGAACGAGAATTGTTTCTGGCCTATTGGGTTAACAAGGTAACAGTGGTGCCTACTATCTACCAGATGATTACGCCGGTGCACTAATCAATACCTCAGTGGCCAGAGAAACACTGACTGACAGATGTGTCTCTGTCTTTCACACAACTATTTCACACAGCTAATTATCAGATAAAATTTGGCTCCATCCCCTTTTTTGGCATAAAGATTTGAAGTGAACCAGCTAAGAAACCCTCACTATTAACTTAGATACAAAGCCTCACATGAAACAGAATTATTATCCTATGGCCTTATTTTAGGGGAGAGAGAATGTGAACTGCATTAAATCATTTTACAAGAAGAATGTTCTAAAGATGATGACAGAGCAGGGCCAAATGGGAATTAGTATCTGCAGAGTGGTCACAGATCACCTGTTGCTGTGACTGATTCTTTCAAAGCAGTATTCTACTTAAAGAGGACGCATCAGGGGCTCTAGCAATCATTTTCACCTTCCCTCAGTCAAATTCAAAACGCGAAGAAAAGAAGGAAGTTATACAGAAAGCGCCTTTATTTTTGACTCAAGACTCCACCATCTGAAATCTTTTTCAGCTGTTGGTATTCTGAATGAGTCAAGGTTTTTTCCATTCTTTCTCTAATTCATATCTATTTTTTGAGGTTTGGATTTGAACTAGTAACTGGAGCTTTACAACATAGTATTTAGCAAGCAGAAAAAATTCAGAAGTTTTGGAAGGTATTTGTTTATTGAAGTTGCCTGCCAATAATTGAACAAAAACATAAGAAAGAAGCTGTAGTTACAAATAATCAGCAATCCCATCACACCTCTAGGCCCCATTGATGAATGCAGGCATTTGGCAGGGGGTCTCTCTTGCCCAGGGGACATTGTCTGCCATAACTTTCAAAGGGTGAGCAGACACTCTCCAAAAGAGAAGGCCTGGAATCTGAGTTTAGTATTTATGAATGTCCTTCCACATTCTGACAGGTAAAATATGAATGATGAAAGGTCCCACACATTCTGCAAAAATGCAGCACCAACAAGCTGAGAGTTACAAAGTATGCAATGTCCTCATATATCTGAAAAGTGATATGTCACCAAATAACAGTACTTTGCTGGGAAGCATCTTTAAAATATTTTAAATAACTAAAATACCTTTTTATATCAGGAATTGTCAACTGGAATGGCCTGGCCTATCCCAGGGAATCGTATCAGAATCTCTGGCTAGGTGGAGCATGTGTGGACTGAAAAAGTGTATTCAGTATTATAAATATTTTGATTGTTTTTTAGTAAAAATATATTTTACTAAAAATTCTAATATATTTTAAAAGGATATGAGATATTCATGTTATCAAATATGGGAATAAAGGGTTGATAAACTCTTTAAATAATAGTATATCTCAAATATCAACAAGATACGTCTTAAGAGTTAAACAGTTTGCGAAGTCATTTAAAAGGTGAATTGACCTTTTACTCTGGAAGCAACTAGGAATTCAACCAGATTTGAGCAAGTATAGAAATTTGCATAAAACCACCTGAGGCTCTGTTGTAACTCTGGGGAGAATCCCTCCTGGTAAGGGACTGTCATGGCAGCAAGTCCTTCGGCCCAGACCCGGAACATGACAAATGATAGAGGGCAGGGGAAGTGAATTAATGAGGAAGTAACAGGAGCAATCACTTGAACTTTTTTTTTTTTAATTTAAACTACGATAGTATTTTTTTTTTAATATTTATTTATTTATTTGGCTGCACTGGGTCTTAGTTGCAGCATGCAGGGCTTGAACTTTTTTGATAAATGTCTATGAGTATTGAATCCTACACATAAGAGTAATAATAATGATGATACTTGGTTTTAATTATCCTCTGAAGAACTCAAGGCACTTTACCTTCTCCCTTGGGTGAGAGACTGGCTAGGTTACACAGAGAACATTATTGCCACTTCACAACCGGCCAGAACCATTGGGATGGGATCCCTGCTTTTAGTGACCTCTGGAAACCACAGCAGATGCTGAGCTTCGTTGGAGAAAGCCTTGATTTTTCACAAAAGCCCATAATTTCTTTATATTGATTCGTGCAATTGAGGGAGTCGTTTAAAGTCTTCAGTCGAGGTGGGAACACCACCCGAGGCCTGATGACAGGGGAGGCAAGTTCTGTTTCTCCACCAGACCTGAAAGGTCCCTGGTTTACGGCATGAGCATGGATCTTTGTATCAATAGATGCCTGAGAGTAGGAAGAACTTGATACCTCTGGATCAAAGTGATCTTTATTTTCATAAACTCTAAGCCTTTCCTACGTGGAGGAAGTTGAGGCCAAAGTAAAATCCTTTATAACATGTGTTCTAGCCAGAATCCTGAGTTTTGGTAATCACTGGTCTCATGGAAAAATGACCTAAATCATGACCCACAGTCATTAACTGAGTCAGGGCAGAAGGAATAGTGAGTCAGGAAGTAGAGGTGATTAAAGCTCCATGCTAAGTTACTCATTTTGGTACGGTCATTGGTCTGATTTGGAAATGTCCTTGTTGTGCCATGGGGAGATGCTCAAGCCATCTTACTGGTAAATTATGGGTATTCTGAGCTCTTGGAATAGAATTTCTTGATGTTCTCTCAAGACCGCATTATACCCTTTGGAACCTTCCTGCCATCATCTGCCACTAGAAACTGTAATCACCCAAGAAAAACCCCTAATAACCCCATTAACCCTCTGAAGATCTGTTTACAAGCAAAACTTTGCTTCTCAAATAGAAAACCGGCCATGGGTCTTCTGTATTTTGTCAGGCAGCACAGGGGCTTGGAACTTTCTGTTTCAGGGACCTGAGGAATTAATGTTGAGTCCAGCAAATCCGCACCTCTTAAAGCATTCTCTGCCTGGATTCGGCAAAACTATTCAGAATGGCCACAATTACCACTGTCCAGATTCCCAAATTTTGCCAGGATCCAGGCACTTGCTATTCTAAATAAACAGTCAGTAGCCTTGGGTATACAGTTTGGTTTGTATATTTTAACTAAAACGGTTACTCCCTGGCAACACTTTGCTATGGAATAAGCAGGACTTTAACTTTTTCCTCCATCTGATCCAAAACAAATGGCAGGTGGTTTTGTCTAGGAAGGCACCAACCACTGACCACTTGTTCAGTCTCAACACCATAAAATGCATTGGAAACCCAAAGCAAATTGACATCAGCTTTACAAGAGACATCACTGTAGTGGGTAAATGCACAGCACCTTGGGCAGCTCAGAGACGGTTAATAACTTAAGCCTGCAGTAAATTCACCAGTCAGCGAACAAATATAATGGATCTAGTGAATTTTTACATCAATCTGGCTAGAGCAAGGGAAAAAAGTATGTAGAAGGAATGAGGTTTGTTCATCTCATCTTCTGCCCCTACGTTCCTTCAAAATTATTGCCTGGAGCAGGCAGTTCAACAGTTCCTGGCTCCTGTCTCGAGTTTTTATATAATTGATGCAGAGGTGTGAGCAGTTTCCCCCAGTGGCCTACAGACCCTTTGAGGAAAGACATACCCTCCTGTACTCCCCACATCCCTACACCCATGGTAGGGATGCAATTGACATTTTGTGAGTGCAATGGAGCTGGTGGAATTGCCACAAAACTTAGCATGCCACTAAAAATCACGTGCTAAAGCTTGGGGAAGACATCGCAGAAACCAAGGGCAGACTTTTTAGGCATGGCCCTTGTCACTCGGGACCACTGTTCAGCACGTGAAAGGATTCTGCTACTTTCCAACCACTGAGGCTAATGGCCTGTCAACTGCCCCCGCTCGGAAAGCTCCAGGCATCCCCACAGCCCGCCAGCCAGCCAGGCGTTACCCTCCGCTTGCGTCTCTGTCCTCCTTTCATCTTCTCATAAAGGAGCTTCTTGTTCTAGAGTGGGGAGAAAAGAAAACACAAATGCAGAAGTATGGATCACATTTGGTCAACGTCTATTTTACACCTTGTGTGTCCCCCTGGATATTTGCATACACATATATTGGAAACGAAGCCAGATGAAAGGAATGCCGTGGCAGAAAGATAGACCACAAGAGAAAAGCCGGTGGTTGTACAGCTTTTAATAAAGTGCTCTGCAATGCCCCGAGGCACCCCAGTGTCATCAACAATCACATAAACAAGAAAATACGACATGCTAACACACAAGGGGCACTGGAGACCCATCTCCTCACTTTGAACAGGCTTTGTTTAAAACAAACAATTTTATCTTATTTTACTTTGGTATCTAACTCCCTTTTTATGAGCTGTGCACATAAATCGTTCTCTAGAGTAGGGTCTGACTATTAGTAACAATCCTCTGTGTAAGCAAACGAGACACCTGACTTCTGTGACCCTTCCTCTTGTGGCTTGAGTCAGTGCCCCCAGTCAAGGCAATTGGAAAAACATTCGGTCTATAACATTTTTAATAGAGTGAACCTTTTAAAAACTGCCAAAAAACTTCTTGGCAGAAGGAAAGTTGTGTTGGGGCTGGGCGGTGGGGACAGGCTCCGTTACCACAGTTTGTGTAAGTGTTTCCTCATATTGCTGGATTTCAAACACGTAGTGGACTTAAATGAGCTCTAGAATATCAGGTGCATGCTGAATAGATTTCCATTCTGTTGGGATTACAAGAAACAGAACACTTAACCTGAAGGAGAACGGGAGAAGGGGAATTGGGGGCTTTCTTAGGCTGATGTTTTATTTGATTTTTTAATCAGAAGGGAGATAATGTATAAAAGAGGTGATTCATCTTACTCTAAATAAAATACCCTGACATTGATTGAAAAAGAAAAAAAGGAGATGACAGAGTTCTGGTAAGGAACAAGTTTCTACAATCCTAGTATCTCCTGAGCTGTCTGGATATCAAATTTTTTTTCATGATAGATTTGCAAATGAAAATGACAAATGCCAAGAACGAGCTTCATAGTTTTCATGTTCATTAAAATCTACTCCACCCACAATTTACAATGTGCATCTCTTGCCCAACCTCAGCTATGCACGGAGGCCGTGCCAGGGCGTCAAGGAGCCTCCACAGCCCCAAAGGCTTGTCCTGGCCGCAGCCTCCATCTCATGCTCATTTGCAGAACTGATCAGTTTAATCTCAGAAGGGAGAAAAGACGCGCTTGCAGATCATTCACTCGAGGAATGAGGATATTGCTGTGAAGCTCATTCCCATTGTCTGTACTTGCCTTTCTGTGGATGAAACACTTCCTGATGCAAGAGAATGTCCTGGGAGTTCGTGCTAAAGCTGGGGAAGGGGGTTGGGAGATAGGGGGCCAGGAAAGAGGCTTGTTCATGGGCATCACCGGGATCAGGTGCCTGAGCGGGAGGGAGGGCACAGGGGCCCTCGAGCTGGTACCATGGGGTGGGACAGACAATCAGCCATGGCAGAGGTCCACTGTGCCGCCAGCAGGGTTAAAGACAGCAGCATTTTAGTAACTCCCCTTTAGAAGGTCGTGGGACAGGTTATACTCATAAGAGGCTTCATTCAAAAAGAAATGCAAAGGTCTGTCAAGTCTTCCTCTCAAGGATGGTCCCTGTGTTTCCCTAAGAGCACAGGTTAGGATTAGCAGGATGCTTTCCAACTCCTGCCTGACAGTGGCCTTGGCATTCGCGATTAGCCCCCCTATCATATGGATTTAAAGGCAGGGACTGGCAGGTGGGTGAAAGAAGTATACAAAAACGAATGAGAAGAAACCAGCCCCTCTCCTGACACCCATTCTCTATAGGTGGGGTGGGGAGGGGGGAGCAGTGAGCCTGGTTTCCAGGTGAGTAGCAGGTTTGAGTTCATGGAGAGAGCTTTCCATGGTGCCATCAAGATTTTGGACAACTGCCCAGATCTTGGCTTCAAATTCCATTCCTAAATGGAACCAGAGAGGCTTCTTAGAGAAATGTCTGATTCTAGGGCTAGGGCAGGGAAAGTACAAGGATGAATGAAGTTGGGATATCTAATTGGGCCAGAAAGTAAGGAAGTACTCAAAACGTGATGAGGCATAGTGAAAGGAAAGAAAAGCCAGCCTGCAGAGACTCCCACTGGCGAAATCTAGGACAGTTTGAACAGCAAAATAAATAATAATAGGAAACAATGAATCTATACTGATAATAAATTTTAGAACAAATAAATAAATGGGGGAGCAGGGAAAAAATCTTGCCGAGAAGAGAATGCCAACCAAGAAATGCCGAAAGAATAGTAGAGTTTTAAAAAAGTCACCATATTACAACTACCATAGTTATCATTGATTCTGGTGAGTGTCATCAATGGATACTGAAATTGTTAGTTGAAAGTTTAATGGGTACAGAATATTTATACAGTCTTGAAGTAAATCCCCATAGGTCAATGATTAATTTCGAAGGGAAAGATACTAATTTTACACTGGAGAAACTTGGCAGTCACCACGTTGCCCAAGTCACCACCAATTCTGGGACAAACTGGCTTCATGGGCCTCCCAAGGGAAACACTAAGAACATATCAGAGGGCTTCCCTGGTGGCGCAGCGGTTGAGAATCTGCCTGCCAATGCAGGGGACACGGGTTCAAGCCCTGGTCCGGGAAGATCCCACATGCCGCGGAGCAACTAGGCCCGTGAGCCACAATTACTGAGCCTGCGCGTCTGGAGCCTGTGCTCCGCAACAAGAGAGGCCGCGATAGTGAGAGGCCCGCGCACCGCGATGAAGAGTGGCCCCCGCTTGCCGCAACTGGAGAAAGCCCTCGCACAGAAACGAAGACCCAACACAGCCATAAGTAAGTAAATAAATAAATAAAATTAAAGAAAAAAAAAAAAGGAATCTACCTTTAAAAAAAAAAAAAAAAGAACATATCAGAAAGGCATAGCTCATGTCTAATGACACGGAAACATGAGAGAAACCCAAACTGAAGAGCATGCGACTCTTCAGACACATTGAGGGCATGAAAGATAAAGAAAGGCAGAGGGTCCTGTGTCTCATTTCTCCTATGGCTCAGGTTCACGGCTCCGTTCAAGTGCATCCGATTAAAGACCTGAGCTGCTGATGAAAAGATGTGGAAAGCACCTGGAAAGGAGAAACATTTGCTTTCGAGACAACTTTTTCCTAAGTGAGTAACACTCAGCAATGAATGTGTGGAGGGGGAGATGGCTGACATCTCTGGTAGCCAGCCTTTGGTTATGGCCGCTCAATGCTGTGGATACACACATCGTCTGAAAGACAACCAGTCCTAGATAGGACTCGACAGGACCGCTGTACAGGACACACTATGAGCGATG
Organism: Eschrichtius robustus; assembly: GCF_028021215.1. Lineage (NCBI taxonomy): Eukaryota > Metazoa > Chordata > Mammalia > Artiodactyla > Eschrichtiidae > Eschrichtius > Eschrichtius robustus. The sequence continues at coordinate 82,351,796 of NC_090824.1, forward strand.
AGCCAAGAAAAGATAACGAATTTATCCAGTTTTTACAGAACTCTCAGAGTTGAATGGTCCTGTTCAAATCCAAGCTCTGCCAATCATCAGCTCTCTGGTATTGGGCACGCTATTCAAACTCCCTCAGCCTGTATTTTCTCATCTATAAAATGAGCATGATAGGGAAGGGCAGACTGAATGAAATAATTCATGTAAAGTATTTAGCATAGTGTCTGCCTCACAGTATGTGCTCAACAAATAGGACTATTTACTATCTTATTATAAAATACAATGACTATTATCATCATCTTTGTATTTCCATCACCTAACACAGGGCCTGGAAGGCATATGATGTACATTTAATAAATGTATCTTGATGTATGAACAAAGAGAGAGGAATGCAGGAAATTAGACAGACACTGATATTTATAATATGTGAATCACTGCTCAAAACCCAGCTGAGCTCCAGCTAATGTCAAAGACAGGGAAACATTACTAGCAAATAAGGAATCAGGGTCTTGTGTGCAGGTCTCTTGTGAAAGATAATTCCTTTGTTAACTTAAAGGGTAGTGGAGCTTAAGACAAGCTTGAGACCATCATTCTTTATAAACACTAAGGAAAGCTTCGGGACCCCAGCTTACAAAAGCAAGACATACTCAATTCACACTTCCATGCGAAGATCAAGCAAATCATGTTTGACTGCTGGGCGGTAATGAGAAAATAAATGAAGGAAACTTAAGTTTAAACAGACACATAATTACAGATGAGAAAGGTGTGTAAACATTGTTCCTGGTCATTGATCTGTAATAGTCCTAACTTCTAGTCTTTAGCTGTGATGTAGACAAAGAATGGGAGTGACTGAGAGAAAACAAATCAGTATTTAGAGAAGGAAGCAAAAAAGAATGAGAGATGGAGGCTGGCCTTGTACTGGAGTGCTGGGAGTGAGTGGAACGTGATGAGAGAAATCTGTAAAGGTTTTCAAGAAGAGGTGAGGAAAGTTGGCAACAGAGACGTTTCCATGTCTCCCACTTCCTCAGTTGGGCTCTCTGTCCTCACTCAGACTGTTCTCCATTTCCCGCTTGCATCCTCTCCCTCATTTCCAGCCAACCAGTCATGTGAGGTAGACATGTCACCCTAGAATTCAGTGCTGCCCTTTTTAGTGTCTTTGACGTCCTCAATTGTTATCATACAATTGACCACGTGAGTCCTCAGTCCTGGGTCTTCCTCTACCCTTCTCTTCCATTTTCCCCACTAATTTAACCTGGTATACTCATGGTATAGCTGGATCAGGAAGCTGAACAGTGCTAAGTTGGGTTCATTTTATTTTCATGCAATTCATCACAAGATGGTAAGCTCATCGAAGACCACTACCATGTTGATGACTACTGTATATCAAGCACCTAGCACAGTGCCTGGAACAAAGCAGGTTCCATCCTGGCCCTTGCTTCAGTTTGGCAATACTTTTGCCCATCTCTTATGGATTGCTTCCCAGTGCTCTGCTGTGGTCTTCTACTTTTTCCTACCCTGTCTCTGCTTCCTTCTTTCTCTCCTACCTCCCTCTCTTCTTCCTTTCTGTTTTTTTTTAATCCCCTCAGAGGAAAAGTTCATACCTTCCATTTCTTATAAACCCGATATAGCTCTTTTTTCCTCCTCATGCTATGTATATGCCATATACCAATTCTAGTCAGTTCCCTGGCCCCCTTTGAAATGTCTTGGATTCTCATCGTGTTGGTGAGATTCACTTAAATTCTCTATGTTCACAGCCTTCATAACTAGAATTACCTTCTCTATTTTCTTCCTGCCTTTAGTCTCTTCTCTCTCTATTTCATCATTCCCTATGCCACCCTAAAAACTTTTATAGAAGACTTTCATGATTTCAGTCTCCTATTCAAGAACCTATAGATGATTGCCTATGTAATTCAACATATTTAAACACTGCTAGTAGGCTTCAGGATGGCTCTACAAATTCTCCCTAACAGAACTGCTTATGAAAAAGAAGAGAAATAGAATAACGCATAATGGAAGAAGCAAAATTAACTTAGAGTGTATTGTTGCTTTGTTGTTTTAAGACAGGAAACATGTGCATGTTGACAGGAGAGGGAATCAAACTGCTTGGATGATGGAAAAGATGATGGAAAAATGAAAGTGGTTATTAATGAGGAAGGACCTCTCTCTCTGAAACAATGTAAAAGGAAGTGAGAGAATTTAGTCCTGAGATCACAGTATTCCTAGTAAAGTAGGCAGCAAGCTGGCTGCCAGTAATGAGCTGAGAAGAGACCTATAATTTTAGAGGGGCTTAGGCAGTTAGGAGTATCTCCTCATTCCTCATTCACTCACTCCTTCCACAGATGTATTGAACAGCTATGTATATGTGAACTAACACTTCTTAGTATTTTTCCACTTTGCTCACATGGCTTCAGCATTTGATTACATCATCCAAGCCACAGGAAGATAGATCTCTCTCCATTCAATTGTGATCTTGTTCAATTCATTGTTCCAGCTTGTTAGGATCTTCTTGAATCCCAACTCTGTCATTCAGTGCTCTCCCTTCCAACTTTGTGTCTTTCTGAAGAATCTGATAAGTTCATGTTCTATAGTTTTTATTACAAACATTTATAAAAATGTGGAGTGGGATAGTACTAAGACACACAGGATACCATGTGAAATCGCTCTCCCTCTTGACATGGACTCTTTAAGAAGCTCCCTTCTGGTAATGTTCTCCTGCCTAGGCTGTATCCCTCCACTTCTTCAAACAGGAGATCATGAAAGAGCTCATCAAACACTTTGCTGAAGTCCAAATGCACCATGCTCACATCATTTCCCTCAACAAGCTGGCAAGTAAATGAATAATGCTGGCAAGCAGAAGAATACAATTAGATTGACAAAACTTGTTTTTTAGCAAACCTATGCCAAATGGTCATGATTTCTCTTCTAAGTGCTTATAAACAATTTCCTTAACTGGCAGTTACAGATTCTTGCCTGGTATTGACAGCAAGTTCACTGCTACACATTTTGGAATTTATCTTCTCTTTCCATAGAGCAGAATTACATGTCTGTTTCTCAGCTTCTGGCATGGTCTTCCCTTAGTTCTGCAGAGATCATCTCCCTCAGTCTAGAGATAAAACTTGCAAGTTTTCTTAGTATCCTTTTTTTTTAAAACAAAAATATCATATACTTCCTATAAGGGCTGCATGAAACACTGGTGAGACTTTAGGACGTGTTGTGACACAGGCTATGGAGTAGACCAGAGTAGAAGCCTCTGGGACTACAGCCGATGAGACTGGTTCAGGTCCCTGACTCTTCGGATGGATTGGTGTATTGAGCCCTAGACAGTGAGTGTGGTTTGGAATTAAAGTCCCTCTCAACCAGAGATTTCTGGAAAAAATCAGCTTCTAAGCAATTTTCCTTCTCTCTCCCCACCCATGTTGCTCATCTCTGCCATCAGTACCTTCAGAGTACCAGAGTATAAGACCTATTAGCAATTAAGATTGGACTTACCCACTTGCCCAAGCCTGGATAGTCATGTTCTGGATCAAAAAGGTGCTGGTGTAACTGGAATTCTCGACTGAACTCTGCTGTGTCAGGGGTGTTTTCTAGACATCCATCATCTACTGCAAACAACAAAAGGTTTTTGAGGAACAGCCAAGACATCTATTGTTATTCTAAGAGTTAATATATTAAAGACAACTAGGCATCCAAAGGTCAGAATCTATTCACATCAGTCACTCTAAGTCACTTTCCTTCTGGGATTTGCTCATCCCAGACTCCCACTCCTCTCCTACCCATGGCCGACACTGGTCGGCTGCTCCCCAAACCCACTTCTTATTCCCCATCAGCACACGGCTAATTTCCCAGCCTTGCTATGCAATCAGGTGGAGTCATATGCCTGGGTTTGGGCCAATGGAATGTGGGCAGAAGTGATGTACTCCACCTCCAGGCCTGGCCCATAGAAACCTTCTATATGACCCCCTCTCCTTCTCTCCCCAACCCCCCGCCATCTGTCGGTCTGCTTGCTACATGTTGCTGACCAGGGCAGCTGTAGATGTCAACTGCAAAGATGAAAGATGGCAGTCTGCATTGCTGAACCATCCACCCTTACCACACCCTCACCCACCTTTGGCAGGACTTCACACAAACGAGAAATAAACTTCTATTGTGTTAAGCCACTATTATTTTTTATCTGTCATAACGGCAAGTATTTCCTTCTCTGGTATACTTCCATTCCACATGACTCACTCTGTTTTCTCTTGGGTGGGGTCTTTAGAAATGATTCTGGTTTCTTGGAGAAATTCCATTATATAAGAACAATAATTATTAGACAGTACTTGATATTGTGTGTTGTAGTGGTAACAGGGTAAGCTTGGAGTCAGAAAGATAGACCCAAGCTCAGGGTTCAAATCCTAGCTCATGAGTGATAGATGGGTTTAGTTTCTTGGGGAAGTTAACTTAGTCTAAGTCCATTTATTCATCTATGAGATGGGAATAATCAAATCCTTACCTTACAGGGTAGCTATGAGGAATAGAGATGATCATATATAGAGCATCTGGCACATAATAGGTTTCCTCCATGTTTTAGTTCCCTTCTCACCACCTTTCTTTAAACGACAGTTCATATTATCCATGCTCTTTGAAATAAAGCATGTCTTCCATTCAAACCCAAGAAAGGTTATCCCTCTTGGCTGCTGCTTTTACCTAAGCCCTATCATTACTAGACACAATACTCTGAAAATAAGCCATTTTTTTTCTGTCTCTAATGTGTCTTAGACAACAGCTTTAAAAATATATATAAAGCAATATATTGTTTTTTTTTTAGGATAAGCTAGGACTACATTGAATTTTTTTTTTAAGGCACAATGTCTTCATTTTACAGATGAAGAAACTGAGGTCCAGGGAAGTAAACTGACGTACTATCATTAGGACAAGAACTCAGATCTCTTGCCTCAACCTCTGGTTCTCTTTCCATTCTCCAACAACAGTTCTCAAAATTTTGGTATGCTCCAGAATCACATGAAAGGCAGGTCAGAATATGAATTTCTGGGTCCTACCCCCAGAGCTTCTGATTCAATAGGTCTGGAGTAGGGTCTGAAAATCTGCATTTCCAGTAAGTTTCAGGTAATGCTGATATTGCTGGGACTATATATTAAGAACCACTGTATTATATGATATCGAATCAATTTAACAAAATCCCCATGGAGCCTGAACTGGCCTTTCTTCCTTCCCATCCAAAGTCCCACAAGCAAGTAAAAGGTGGCTGATTCAGATTTTCCTGTGGTCCTGGGCCAGCGTCCCTGCACTAGCTTGGCCACATCCAAATACTCTGGTTGTCCCATCCCAGGATGAAGCCTCTGTCCCCCATGGAAAACAGAGACCTCGTCCTAAATGAAAAGAGGAATATCTTTCAGAGAGAGCCTGTATTGTGTTTCAGAAAAGCTGAGGGGCCAATACTGGCAGAATTTTCAGAGCAAGGCAGCATGACGTGGTGGTTGCATGCACAGTCCTGAATCAGGTAGATCCGGGTTTGAGCCTTGGCTCAACTACTTGCTACATGGATAACCTTGGTGAAGTTACTTTCTAAGTTTCCTTATATGTAAAGTAGGGATAATAAATACTACCTAGTATTATTATTAGGTTGTGGGGAAAAGACTACTCTGTTGCTGGAAGTGAGTACAAGCCCAAGGAAAGAGATTCATTTCTTACTAGTGGCAAAGCTATTTATAATCAGGATGACATTTAATGAGTCCTTACTCTGTGCTGGGTGCTGTACCAAGTGTTTAAAATGGATAATTTCATTTAATTCCCCAATAACCCCCATTTTGCAAATAAGGAAACTGAGGTGCAAGTGGTTCACTAACGTGTTCGAGGTCACACATCTTGATCTTGGGTTTGAATTCAGGTAGTCGTCAGTCTAGAGCCACTACTCTGAACCACCAAGGTAAGCTGCTCAAAGCCCAGCATAAGTGTAGCACACTCACCATTCATTCTCTTTGGAACTGGGTGGTAGGAAAGTGGGAGCGATACATGAGGAGCAAGGAAAGTTTCAACCTTCTCCCCTAACCAACTTCTTCCCTTCCGGGGCCCCCTCTCTCTCATGCCGCCTCCCAGCCCCCAAAGAAATATTTCAGGATAGATGCTCACTGGTTACAACATAGTTGAAATATCGATTGTCAAGAGAAGGTAAGGAAAACAAATGAGCATGAATCATCCACATACTAAAAAGTTCCATAGACACTAAAAGTGGGCAGCGATTGTATCATAGAAGAGGCAATAAAAAGAGAAAATCCGTCTCCCTTTTTATTAAAAATGGAGCAAGTGCAGAAAAGAGCATCAATTCCCAAAGAGGGAGAGAGACAGAAGATAAAGCCTTGGCTAGGGGAGTCCTCTGTGGGTGTATCGGAACACCAGAACTCACCAAGGGTTCTGGAGTCAACTTCCCTTTCCAACCCACATACAAATACACAGGGACTCATCGGAATAGAAGTACTATTTCTCTGAACATGTGCAGCCAATGTTAGAATTTTTAATTTCCTCCCAAAGGCTCTACATTTCATGAGAACCCAAGGGCATGCCCACTACCTGTTTTTCCAACGGGACAGGGATTTGGAGGGTCTGGGTAGCCCTGATCTTCACTGAAGTCCTTGGGAATGTTGTCACCGGTCAACTCTGCCACAATGTTTGGGATGTTGCCAAAGGGACCCAAGTGCTGAAGACCTTCATGAGCTCCACCTGCCAGGGAATCAGAAGTAGTTCATTTCAGTGCAATGACATTCATTTCAACTAATATTTATTCAGGCATACCATACAGACAAAGCACTGTGCCCTACGCTGTGGAAAGAAAAAAAGGAAATCCAACAGTTCCTACCCTCTAGGGGGTTAAAATCTTAGTTGTGGAAACAGACACATACTGCACATATATCATTTCCACACAGGACACACTGTATACGTGCTATAATAGACATGTTAAAATATAGCATTGGGAGCAGAGTAAAGGGAGAGTTTCATTTGGCTGATAGGATGGGGAGGGCTTCTTGAATGAGTTGGAGCTTGAGTGGCACTGACACGGATGGGCTGGGGTTTGGAAGCTGGGCATGGAGCTCAGGGAAGAGAAAAGGATGCAACTGGCATCCAGGTAAAAGAACAGGCTGAATGACAACCAATTACCACAAAAAAGGGAGATGAAGAAAAAGGTCTTTGTCCTCCTGCCATTCTAGACCAACCACTTAAAACTGGGTGTATTTACTTCAATTTTCTTCTCTGCACATCTTTTTATATCTAAGTGTTTATTGGTTTTCCACTTACTATTAAAGCATGTGGCTGCATGGCCTCTATCCCCTTGATTATAAATGAATATGTAGTCTTCTATCCAGTGGCTCTACCACATTTTAATCATTCCCACTTTGTGGGATGTTTAGTGTTTCCCAATTTACTCTTGGGCATTTAATTTTTTCCATATTTTGGATTAGTTTTCCTCAGGAGAGACTCCCAGAAATCAAATTACTGGGTCAAAGGCTATAAATATTTTATGGCTCTTTATATTGCCAAACTGTTTTCCAAAAAGGAGGTACCAATTAATAAAATATCATCAACAAAATCTGAGAATACCATTTTTATAACATCTTAACCAGCATTGGGTTCTACAAAAATAAAGTTTTATGTTGTCTTTGTTAATTTAAAATCTTTTAGAAGAATTACTGTTTTATTTTGAATGTCTTTGATTACTAGCTCAAATATTTTTCCATGTGTTTAGTTACTAGCTTTAATTTCTTTTCTGTGAGTTGTCTGTTTATGCTCTTGGAATTTTAGTGTTTCTCTTATCAATTTGCATGAACATTTTACATAATAAAGATATCAGGACTTTGGCCATTACATTTCCTGCAAACACTTCCCCATGTTGTCTGATTGAATTCTGGTTATTAAATTTGTAATATCGATAGTTTGCTAACATAAGTTTTTAATATTTATGCAGTCAGACTTGTTGTTGTTACCCTTTGCGATTTCTTCTCACCTTCTAAACTTACAAAACTATTGCCACTTCAAAAGTACTATCAACATTTAGATATTTCTTTCAGTTTTTCTATTTTTAAAATTAACCCTTTGGTACAGCCACTATGAAAACAAGGTGGAGGTTCCTCAAAAAATGAAAAATAGAACTACCATAGGATCCAGCAATTCCACTCCTGGGTATTTATCCAAAGAAACTGAAAACACTAATTCAAAAAGATATATGCAGCCCAATATTCATTGCAGCATTATTTACAATAGCCAAGATATGAAAGCAACCTAAGTGTCCATCAACAGATGAATGGATAAAGAAGATATATATATCTTTATATATATATATAAATAAAGAAGATATTTATCTATCTATCTATTGAGAGAGTCAGTGGAATATTACTCAGCCATAAAAAAGAATGAAATCTTGCCACTTATGACAACATGGATGGACCTGGAGGGTATTAAGCTAAGTGAAATACTGTATGTTTTCACTTATATATGGCATCTAAAAAACAAAACAAATGAACAAATATAACAAAACAGAAACAGATTTGCAGATACAGAGAACAAACTAGTAGTTGCCAGAGAGGAATGGGGGTGGCAGGGGGTTGGGTGAAATAAATGAAGGAGATTAAGAGGCACAAGCTTGAGGTTAAAAAATAAATAAGTCACAGGGATGTAACGGGCAGCACAGGGAATATACGCAATGATATTATAAGAAATTTGTACATTACATAATCTATAAAAATATTGAATCACTGGGACTCTCCTGGTGGTCCAGTGGTAAAGAATCTGCCTTCCAATGCAGGGGATGTGGTTTTGATCCCTGGTTGGGGAACTAAGATCCCACATGCTGCAGGGCAACTAAGCCCGCGTGCAAACTACAGAGCCCATGTGCTCTGGAGACTGTGCCACAACTAGAGAGAAACTCAAGCAGACCGCACGCTGTAATGAAAAAGATCCTACATGCCTCAACAAAGATTCCGTGTGCCGCAACTAAGACCCGACGTAGCCAAAAAAAAGGGAAAAGAAATAAATATTTTTAAAAAACATCGAATCACTATGTTGTGCACCTGAAACTAATATAATATTGCAAGTCAACTATACTTCAAAAAAAAGAAAAGAAAGAATTAACTCTGTAATCTATACGCTATGTGTTTTAGTGCATGTAAAATAATTAACCATTTTCCCATTTGTTAAGTGATTCTGTTCTTCCCCACATATTTCATTCCTTCAACAAATATTTAGGTGCCCCACAGATACCAAAACCTGCTCTGAATACCAAGGCACAGCAGTGAATAAGAGCAACTTATGTTGTGTAACTTGCTTTACTTAAATATAATGCATGTCAGCTTCCGGACTCTTCTCTTGTAGCCTTAATATCCTATAAGGTTCAGGAACCTTACTTTTCCAACCCTAGAGCAGCCATTTCAGGAATGAATTCCTATTTATTAACCTTATTGTGACACAGCTCCCTAGATGCACAATCACCCTGTACATAGACCTATACACAAAGGGCCAAATCAAAAGTTGCTTGCTTGATGTGCATGAAATTAGAACAAAATCAGACTAAGGTAACCATACTTCCACCTTCATGAGAAGAATGGTCTTGCCAATAGTTTATATTACTTAAGTCTAGCTGGGTGAGGCTCTATTTTCCCCTGGATGAGCTGAGCCGAGGTGTGCCCTCTGACGCTTGCTTTATATTTTTCTCTTTTTTGGTTGAACTAGCTCCCCTTTGGATCAACACAATTTTTCTTTGGAAATATTAATATATTCAGTAGGATCATGGCTAGCTCTTAGTGTCCTGGGAATCATATTGTCTCTTTGAAGTGACATTGCATCTTTTTGTCTTAATTTATTCTGTTTGATTGACACTTATTCTTTTTTGTTTGTTTCTTTGTTTTTTTGACCTCACAGCATGGCATGTGGGATCTTAGCTCCCCAACCAGGGATCGAACCTGCATCCCCTGCACTGGAAGTGCAGAGTCTTAACCACTGGGCCACTGGGGAAGTCCTGACTAACACTTATTCTTAAAAGGATAATTGTACCTCCTTTAATTCCAAATTCCTCTATCTTCCAAATGTAGACACTGTAAAGTAACTGGGTTGTTTTGTTTACATTTATACAATATTTCACTGCTTTGTGAGCGAGCCTGCAAAATTTCTATACTTCAAGAAAAAGATATTATTTTTATAAATTTTCCTTGTGAGTATTTAAGATGTATTTTTATATAATCCATAAACATCTAAATATAGCCAAGGGCTTCCCTGGTGGCGCAGTAGTTAAGAATCCGCCTGCCGATGCAGTGGACACGGGTTCGAGCCCTGGTCTGGGAAGATCCCACATGCCACGGAGCAACTAAACCCGTGCGCCACAACTACTGAGCCTGCGAGCCACAACTATGGAGGCCCGCGCACCTAGAGCCTGTGCTCTGCAAGAGAGAAGCTACTGCAATGAGAAGCCTGCGCACCGCAACAAAGAGTAGCCCGCACTCGCTGCAACTAGAGAAAGCCTGCGCACAGCAGTGAAGACCCAACACAGCCAAAAATAAATAAATACATAAAATAAATAAATTAAAAAAAAATATAGCCAATTATTCAACATCCTTAATCATATTCTTTTATGTCCTTATTCATATTTTATCTCTTTATCATAATCTGATGGCTATGTGTTAAAATCTGTTACTACCAAAAAGTGTCTGTCAGTATCTTTTATTTCTCACTGTTTTTGCTTTAGCATTTTGATGCTATGCTAATTGGCATGTCCAAGAGTTTAAATTCTTCATTTTAATTGTGTTATTAACTGGCAAAGTAAAAAATTAATTGACAAATCATATCTTTTTTTAAAACATCTTTATTGGAGTATAATTGGTTTACAATGGTGTGTTAGTTTCTGCTTTATAACAAAGTGAATCAGCTATACATATACATATATCTCCATATCTCCTCCCTCTTGGGTCTCCCTCCCACCCTCCCCATCCCACCCCTCTAGGTGGTCACAAAGCACCGAGCTGATCTCCCTGTGCTATGTGGCTGCTTCCCACTAGCTATCTATTTTACATTTGGTAGTGTATATATGTCCATGCCACTCTCTCACTTCGTCCCAGCTTACCCTTCCCCCTCCCTGTGTCCTCAAGTCCATTCTTTACATCTGTGTCTTTATTCCTGTCCTGCCCCTAGGTTCTTCAGAACCACTCTTTTTTTTTTTTTTTTTTTTTTAGATTTCATATATATGTGTTAGCATATGGTATTTGTTTTTCTCTTTCTGACTTACTTCACTCTGTATGACAGACTCTAGGTCCATCCACCTCACCACAAATAACTCAGTTTCATTTCTTTTTATGGCTGAGTTATATTCCATTGTATATATGTGCCACATCTTCTTTATCCATTCACCTGTTGATGGACACTTAGGTTGCTTCCATGTCCTGGCTATTGTAAATAGAGCTGCAATGACTCTTTTTGAATTATGATTTTCTCAGGGTATATGCCCAGTAGTGGGATTGCTGGGTCGTATGGTAGTTCTATTTTTAGTTCTTTAAGGAACCTCCATACTGTTCTCCATAGTGGCTATATCAATTTACATTCCCACCAACAGTGCAAGAGGGTTCCCTCTTCTCCACACCCTCTCTAGCATTTATTGTTTGTAGATTTTTTGATGATGGCCATTCTGACTGGTGTGAGGTGATACCTCATTGTAGTTTTGGTTTGCATTTCTCTAATGATTAGTGATGTTGAGCATCCTTTCATGTGTTTGTTGGTAATCTGTATATCTTCTTTGGAGAAAAGTCTGTTTAGGTCTTCTGCCCGTTTTTGGATTGGGTTGTTTGCTTTTTGGATATTGAGCTGCATGAGCTGCTTGTAAATTTTGGAGATTAATGCTTTGTCAGTTGCTTCATTTGCAAATATTTTCTCCTATTCTGAGGGTTGTCTTTTCGTCTTGTTTATGGTTTCCTTTGCTGTGCAGAAGCTTTTAAGTTTCATTAGGTCCCATTTCTTTATTTTTGTTTTTATTTCCATTTCTCTAGGAGGTGGGTCAAAAAGATCTTGCTGTGATTTATGTCATAGAGTATTCTGCCTATGCTTTCCTCTAAGAGTTTTATAGTGTCTGGCCTTACATTTAGGTCTTTAATCCATTTTGAGTTTATTTTTGTGTATGGTGTTAGGGAGTGTTCTAATTTCATTCTTTTACATATAGCAGTCCAGTTTTCCCAGCACCACTTATTGAAGAGGCTGTCTTTTCTCCATTGTATATTCTTGTCTCCTTTATCAAAACTAAGGTGACCATATGTGCGTGGGTTTATCTCTGGGCTTCCTATCCTGTTCCATTGATGTATATTTCTGTTTTTGTGCCAGTACCGTACTGTCCTGATTACTGTAGCTCTGTAGTATAGTGAAGTCTGGGAGCCTGATTCCTCCAGCTCTGTGACAAATCATATCTTGATACATATTTCTTCTATTAGCTTTGCCACTCTCATTCTGTTGTTTTGTCTGGTGAATCTTTGATCATTCTTTTATTTTTAACCTTTCTGTATCTCTCTGATGATTTTTCCAATTCATACTGAGGTGCCTGCCTTCAGAGACATTCAAAAATTCACATTTATTAACTCACATTAACCCAAGACCTGCAAACAGTTAGAGAGACAGATCAGTACACTTGGTATTGATATATTCGAAGTTGTGTACAATCTTGGCATTAGAGCCACCACTGTGCTTGCTATAGGGCATGCCTTCTGGTGTGTCAATACATGTCTCAACTTTTGAAAGCACCCTAGCCTTAAGTGCCAGGAATTATCCAACTTGGCTTCAGGGAGAGTGCATGTCTTAATGCTCCATTAGTAATTAATGAAAGAAGCAAACACAGTTTCCTTTATGGAAGACCTGCCAAGGCTCTGTTTACCTCTGTGTACCAGTGCCATTAGAATGAATGGCACTCTTGTTAGGAAGCAACAGATGTTTAGCACCAGGCAGATACATTATAACACAGGCTCTTTTAAAACTATATTTAACGACATCAAATCAAGAAATACTGAGGAATTATGGGAGATAGATGGAAGTAAAAAAAAAAAAAGCTATCCTTCACTCTCCAAGAGCTTGAATTTTATAGACAAGTAACCACATATAGAAAATAATTAGAAAAACATATAATTGAGTATACAATCAAATGCTAGTTATCTGGTTCAGTATAATGTTTAGATTATGCTGATCTATTGCACCTGAAACCAAGTCAACCAAACTGTTAGGATGCCATGGATGCTATTTGGTCCATTCGTCTCATACTCAACCAAACATATTTTAAAATCATTATTCAGTCAGCTTAAAAAAATATGTACTGAGTACATACTATGCATCAAGACGTGGACGAGAGGGTCAGTGATGAACCAGGTAAATATGGGCCCTGCTCTCACAGAGCTTACAGTCTGTAAGAGATACATAATGAAACACATATTTAATGATACAGATGAACTTATTTACAAAACAGAAATAGACTCACAGACGTAGAAAACAAACTTATAGTTACCAAAGGGGAAAGGGTGGCGGGGGGGGGGGGGCAGGGATAAATTAGGAGTTTGGGATTAACATATACACACTAATATATATAAAATAGGTTACTCTATAGCACAGGGAACGATACTCGATATTTTGTAATAACCTATAATGGAAAAGAATCTGAAAAAGAATATATATATATTATATATATATTGGTATATAACTGAGTCACTTTGCTATACACTTGAAATTAACACAACATTGTAAATTAACTATAACTCAATTAAAAAAAAAGAAGCACAGATTTAAGATGCAGAGTTGTGATGCACTTATAGTGTAACTGGGATACAGTGAGATGTCACAGGTGTGTAGAGAAGAAACATCTAACCCAGATCTAGGATGTGGAGGACTGCCTGCGGGAAGCAATGTACCAATGATTATGTGCAGCGCTGTAGAAGACACAAACGTAAAAGACACGATTCCTGCTCTCTACCTGGTTCTTCATTCCAGTTGGTTGTTTAGCACCAACACAATAAGCCAGTGGTACGTGATAAGATACATTCCCTGATAGAATTCATTATGACATAGACTATAAATGATGTAGAAATTCAGGAAATAGGGAACCTTCCAGGAAAAATTCCATGGAAGAGGTGACACTTGAGTTGAATCATGAAAGGCAGGATCCATCCTTATAGGTGGCAAAGGAAAAACCATACGTGAGGGCACAGAGGTAGGTGTGAGCATGGGATATTTGAGCACCAGCAATGAGCACTGCTGGGGAAGGCAGAAGCTGGCTGGGAGAGGAAAAGGCCAATGCCAAGCCGAAAAGTATGAATTGATATAATAACAAATAGCAACCAAAGCTTTCTGGGCAGGAGAGTGATATAATAATTGGATGTTGTATAGAACATTAATTTATCAACAGTTTAAAGCCCCCTTTCCTACCTCGGGGTGCACATCAGTATCACTTGCGGAGTTTTTCAAAATTCCAACGCCCTCTACTCCAGATCCACTGTATCCAAGCATCTTTCTGAAGACCACTGTACATAGGTAGATTGGAAGGAAGTTAAGACCTAGTAAAAGGCTATTGCTAAAACTCAGGGGAGAAGCGATAAGGATTGGGGCTGGGGTGGCCACAGCATGAGTAGAAATAAGAGAAATTTCAAAGAGCGCACAAGGGAGAGATGAGTCAAGAGTCCATGAGGGGCTTCCCTGGTGGCGCAGTGGTTGAGAGTATGCCTGCCAATGCAGGGGACACGGGTTCGAGCCCTGGTCTGGGAAGATCTCACATGCCGTGGAGCAACTAGGCCCGTGAGCCACAACTACTGAGCCTGCCCGTCTGGAGCCTGTGCTCCGCAACAAGAGAGGCCGCGATAGTGAGAGGCCCGCGCACCGCAATGAAGAGTGGCCCCCGCTTGCCGCAACTAGAGAAAGCCCTCGCACAGAAACGAAGACCCAACACAGCCAAAAATAAATAAATAATAAATAAATAAATAAAGTCCATGAGGTTTCCAAAGTCTAGAGTCCCCTTGATTTGGGAAAATAATGCCATTGGCAAAGACAGGATCTTTCACGACAGCTTTTAAATTATTTCAGGCAATTAATTATTTCTATCCTGTGATGATGCTTTATTTGTTTCCGTCACAGCCACACATGATAGAAAATATTTAATTCTTGCCAAATAAGTGATAAGCCCTTTTGCTTATATAAACCTTGCTTTATACAATAAAACTGGTACCACCCAGCTGTTTATTTTCAAATTCTAGATATCAAATCATTGGTAGGTTTCCTCTGCATTGTTACGGCAATAAAGTGCCAGTCAGTTGTGATGTTCAGAGGCAAGGGAGGGCAGGAAAGGGGAAGAAGGGAAAGAGACCTGGGTTGGTCTGACCTAGGCCAAGGCCCTTAAATCTCCTTCTTGGCCCGCACTGGAGCCCTCCATAAAAATCTGCCAAGGCTTTTTCCACATGTTGGGGAATTTCTCCAACATCTCTCAGCTCTTTCCTGCACTCTCATTCCTGCTTTGTGCTGGGATTCTCCCTCCTCTGCGTGTCCTTTTAGTTTGGCAATTCTAATGGGTGGTTGATCTTGCTGGTTTCAGACAGCTATCTGGTCAGCCTCAGCTCCATGCTTTGCCACCTGTAGCCTTGGCCGGTCTCAACATGGCAGCTCCCAGCAAGACTACAGAGGACCACCAGCCGGGAACCAGCACCACCAATACTCACTTATCCAGAAAAAGGCACTCACCTTTCTGGTTAATTAAAAACTCCATTCAGTTTCAAATCCATTTTCCTGCCTTAGTGATTCTGAAGATCAGTTGTCATTATCTAGCAAATGAAAATATGAAAACTGAATACTATTTACTGACCCCTAAAATTTTACCCGGCTCTGGACAGTCATGGGTTTTTTTTTTTTTGTTATGACAGTTGAATTTTTTAGTTAGGCAGTAAATCTCCTGTATCACACCTTATCTTGATGTCATCTAACTCTCCTAAATGTAGTGCCTAAAAAACAAAATCTGATAAGAACCTGCTGTATAAAAAAATAAATAAAATTCAAAACAAAAACAAAAACAACAAAATCTGAGCAAACTGGGGTTTCCAATTATAGTAAACATCTCACTTATCTCTTTACTGGAGAATGTGGTTTTCCACATAGTATCCAGATCACTGAAACATCCCCATTAACATCAATATTCTTTTATTTAACCACTTTAAGGGAAAATTTTCACCATGAATTTTAGGTAAATACTCTAAACAGCAGCTTTGGAATATGGCTTTACCTCTCCTTGGTAACTTGGGCCTAGTATTGGGAATATCCGTGACTATATAGTGTTGTAGCAGTGTGTTCTCAGAGCATGAAAATGTATACAGCAATACAACCGTATTAAGTGGTCCCAGCTGCTAGGGCTTTTAAAGTTCTTTGTCTCCTCCCTCTTTGTAAGCTATTAATCCCAGTCATCCCCAGTGCTT
Source organism: Eschrichtius robustus (assembly GCF_028021215.1). NCBI lineage: Eukaryota > Metazoa > Chordata > Mammalia > Artiodactyla > Eschrichtiidae > Eschrichtius > Eschrichtius robustus. The sequence continues at coordinate 82,368,232 of NC_090824.1, forward strand.
TTCATAATAAAGCTCAGTGCATAAATAAATAAACTGAGAGTGGGTCAAGGCCCTGTAAGTCCTGTCTTCAAATTTGCTTTACCACACACATACGCATCACACGAGGATCTCGTCAAAACGCAGAGTCTGATCAAAAGATGGGGTGGACCTGCCTCTGCAGTTCTCACGAGCCCCCAGGTGATGCTGATGATATTGTTCCATTAACCACACTTTCAGCAGCAAGGGCTCCAAAACCAGAGGGCCAGGCTTATTCGAATTATATGCAAAATAAGAGTCAATTAGCACTGAGAGAGACCTTGGAGTGACCATCCTGGTTCATGGAGTTTGTGACATGCAGCATGGCTGCTGAGAGGCTTTTGAAAAGTCACTTGAGGTTTCAGATAAGGGAGCTCTAGCTACAGCTGAAGTCCCTTTATTTAAGGTTGTATTTTAATTATAGAGGCACTCGCACACATTTCACAAGAAAAGGAGCCCACTGCACCCTTTCCCATTCAGATTAATTCTGTGGGGAATGGAAGTAAAGACCTGCTCATGAAGCATGAAGGTACGTTCTCACGGAATAAGCGATGTCCTCCGCGGAGCCCGTTGGGTCGCACCATGATGCAAGAGCCCGGGGCTGAGGGGGATGGTTTTGGTGGAAGTCAAGGTTGGTCCGAAAAGGAAAAAATGAACAGGGGCTGCACCACTCCCCCGCCTTTTTGTAACGCTATGATTTCAACACTTTCAAAGTACTTTTCATCTCCTTATTAAAACCGTTTTAGTGAGGTCAGTAGGACGAGAGTTACTACTCATAACTGTGAGAAAGTGAGTCCTAGGAGATCGTTACTTGCCTAAAGCCGCTCAGCAAGTCAGTGCTATTGGGAGCCTGGGATCCCAGCGCTGTGTCCAGGCACCAGGAGAGCCCCCCCGGGGCCTCCTGCAGTCCATCCAGAGCCTTTCCAGCCGTGTCCATCATCCAAAGATCAGCTCGTGCTCGCGAGCAACAGTTGGTAGGACGGCCTATCAGCATAAAAGGGGCCTCTCTCGTATTTTCTAGCTCACTCTGAGGCTCCAGAGTGTCAGCGACCAGGGCGGGGTCGACGGCCGCCTCGAGCCAGGCACCAGCGGGGTGACTCTAAGACAGGGCTCCAGCCGCGGGCCTCACCACCCTGGGTCCCGCGTGTCTGAGCGCCAGCCTCACGCCGGAAGGTTGAGGTCGGCCGGGCACAGCCCCTGCCCTGCGGACTCGGCTTCACAATCCGGCAACACCCGGCCAGTCTCGCAGCCAGGAGTCTCACCCGCAGCCCCGCGCTGGGGCCGCCGGGGGAACCGTGCGGCGGGGCAGCCTGGTGCCAGGGAGCCGGTCCCCCACCTCCTAAAGAGGGAGTTCCGTGAGGAGAGGTTGGCAGGCAGCGGGCACACTCGCCTGAATACCAGCCATTCAGCTGAAGGGAACGGATCCAGCAGTTTTCACTTATGTTACCACAAACAGCAGATGCTAAAAATACACTGCGGTCTGGGCCTTCATTCCAACCGCGTGTCTCCATACATCATTTATAAAGCGATGTCCAGCTTTCCTTTTGTTCACGGTCTGGGAGACTGAAGCAGTCAGAGAGGGGATTCCAACTAATGCTGCCCTCTTTTGGTTTCTCCCTTTGAAGGGACAAAGGAGGGGGCAGCTGAGAAAGAGGAAAGAAAGCCGAAAGACAGCAAAGGCCCCCGGCCCGCGCTGAGGAGGAAAGAAAAGTGAGGCAGGCGGGGCCCCTGATACTGGTTTCCGAGGCCACAGGGCAGGTGGGGACGCTGTGATCACACAGCCCCGGCTGGACGCGAGGGGACAGAGGGGGCCTTAAGGAGGAAGGGCTGGCTGGCCCCAAAAGTTTGCGGGTTTTTTCCCACAACCTGTAAACACATACACTTTTGCAAAAAGTGCCGTCACTTCTCAGCTTGGAGGACAACAGGCGGGCCTTGGGGATGTGGCGGGTTCGGTTCCAGACCACCACAATCAAGCAAATATCACAATAAAGCCAGTCACACAAATGCGCGGGTTTCCCAGCGCATATAAAAGTTATGTTCCCCCTATACTGTAGTCTATTAGGTGTGCAATAGCATCATGCCTAAAAAAAAATGTGCACACCTTCATTAAAAAATACCGTCTTGCTAAAAAGTGCTAACCATCCTCCAAGCCTTCAGCAAGTTGTAGTAGTAACATCCAAGATCACTGATCACAGATCACCATAACAAATACAATAATAACGAAAAAGTTGGACTTATTGCGAGAATTACCAAAATGTGACACAGACACAAAGTGAGCCAATGCTGTTGGGAAAATGGCGCCGACAGACTTGCTCGTCACAGGGTTGCCACGGACCTTCAATTTGTCAAAAACGCAACATCTGTGCAGTGCAATAAAATGAGATATGCCTGTAACCTGTCACCTCCTGGACAGCCATGGGTTTCTCCTTAGCGCAGCATTCAGGCAAGTTTCAGTGCACACGACTGTCTGCACTGGAGCAAAGACAGAAGCAAGGAGGAAGGGCTAGAAAGAGACAAACAACTTAGCCCTTATTAACGGGGGAAAAACACCGGAAAGAAACGGCCAACTTAAGGGGCAGATTTTTAAATTTTTGATGTCTGACATTTGTTTCTTCTTCCTTCAAGCCCAATAATTTAAGTGGGCTAAAAGGAAGAAATGAAAACAAGAGTAGTTTCTGCAGATTCACAGACATAGAGAACAGGCTTGTAGTTGCCAAGGAGGAGGTGGGGTGGGGGAAGGAAGGATTGGGAGTTTGGGATTAGCAGATGCAAACTATTATACATAGGATGGATAAACAACAAGGTCCTACTGTATAGCACAGGGAACTATATTCAATATCCTGTGATAAACCATAATGGAAAAGAATAGGAAAAAGAGTATATATGTATATGTATAACTGAATCACTCTGCTGTACAGCAGAAATTAACACAACACAGTAAATCAACTATACTTCAATAAATTTTTTTTTTAAAAAAGTAGTTTTCTGTACATGTCCATTCTCAAAACTAACTCTGTGCATTAAGGCCTTTTTTGCCTTGATTCCTGGTGAGAAATGAGAGTCCTAAAATTCAAACATAGTTAGGAAAAGCAACTAATTTTCATTTACTGAAGACCCACAGACAAGAGAGCACCTTTTATATAAAGAACCTTTATAGCCTCCCTTTGTTCAGGCCCTGGGTTCAAATCCACATGCTGTCGCACATCTGATGACATCCCAAACCCTTTTTAACTTGGGCATAGCTTGCTACATGCATAGCTAAGTGCCTGGAATGTAGTAAGAACTCAATAAATGTTAACTGCTTTCATTATCCAATCAATGTTTCCTAACAGCACAATTAACAGAGCCCAAATTCACGATCCTACATATTTTTCATTCTGATGCCCACAGTTCTGTACTTGGGGCAGTGAGAAACAGGGGCTCGAAAACAGTTGAACTTTTTATTTACAGCAGCGCCTCCTCATCCACTTAAAACTAAAAAATTAATGCTTGAACTCGTTCTACTCATTTTTTTCAGGGCAAGCACCCCCCTGCCTCAACCAGGCAGCATAATCTCTTTCTCAAGGCTTTGCCATCCACTTACAGGGGACAAAACACATCCACATAAACACATATAAGTGCCAATTTCATGGAACAGACCATGAGCACAGTGGGGGAAAAGAAATACGTATCCTAGAATGAGAAAATGAGCATCTGATCACGTACAATTAGAGATGGATGTTATGTCCTCAACTCTCCTCCCCCCTAGTAACAGAATGTAGTTTAGGCTGTTTAGAATGGTGAGGACTTATGTTGCAACATTCACATTCTCTAAACTCATGACAAGTGACCCCAAAGCACACAACATTTGGTAATTGAGAAAAACAAAGGAATGATTCTATCTATGCTGAACTGGCTTATTCATCGATTTGCCCCAGGGCAGGGGGCTGGTCCAGGAGGCTTGTTAAAGCTATCCTAATGCTCTGAGTGCGAGCCTGGTCCCTCAACAGGGACTTACCCACGTAGCCTGCATCCCTGGCAAATGCACCCCATTTCAGCGGCATCATCCTATACATGCCGGACAGATCTGAATTGAGTTGCGCCTGCTGGCAAGTAAGCAAAAATGAAACTCACTGTTCAGATATTTTGTCTTGAAAGGCATTTGTTTTCATGGCTTTTCTTTCTTCTTTTGCTTCCTCCCTCATCCTAGGATCTAAAAGACTCAGGCTCCTTTGGGACCAAAGGCAACATTATCAGCTTCTACTCGGAGGCAAGCAAACAGTGAAGGCAGAAAGTCGGAGTTGAAGTGTACTGCGTTTGTAGCTTTCACATCTCCATATGGTCCCAATTTAGGATCACAAGCAGAGTTGTTTATTTTAGAAAAGCTTTTTAGTTCACTTTTAAGGTATTTTGCTTAGGCATTGCTTGCTTTTCAAAAGTAGAAAATGTGTATTTTTTTCCCAAAGTGGTGTTTGTTTTGGCTGTTTACTCATTTGCAAAAGTTCAGATTCTATTCTGTGAATTTAACTCATTTTCCTGCAGCCACAAGCCCCGCCCCTGCCCAACACGTACACCCCAAACTCCAAATTAAAGCAAAATACATTAATTTGAAAATGAGGCATTTTTAGGGTAGCTGTGAATTTTGTGGGTTTTGAAAAAATCATTTTAACAGGTAATTTACAGTAGCATTTTCAGTCCCTTCATGTAACTTCATTTGCTGCCTGAAATGAAGTCTCTATTTGGCAATTTGTATCGAGGCCAGGTATGTTTTTGTACTGAGGTTAAAACCCATTTAGGGTCCTTTAAAACCTGTAGTCTACGATTCTTGCTGAAATTATATGACTTAACTGGGAGGCAGTGGAGCTTAAGTTGAGGTATCAACTAATGTTGAAAAAATGGGCCATACAGACAAAATTGTGGTGGGGATTGGTATTAGGTGAGGATATTGGTAAAAAAGTCAAACTATGAACTTGGACCCTCTAGCACCTGGTTCCATCCAGCAGTCCTGCTGTCTCCAACTATTCAAAGCCCCCAACTGCATCTTCCTTTCTGAAACTTCACTTACTGATGACATCCTCTGTCCAGAGCTTGGGCGTCATTCCTGACACAAATCCTGGGTGTCATTCCTCTCCTAAGAAGTATGAATTAACACGTGGTACTCTGCTCCTGTATAATATATTTGCACCTTAGAGAATTCTTGGGATAATCATTTTAACTTAAAGTCATGACTTCACTAACAGGAGTTCCAGGCCCCCTGGTGTACCAGCTAAAGAGACAAGCAGGCTATGTCAGGTTCTCAGGTCAGGAGAAAGGACAATGGCAGTGATGATCCTGATAGGCAGGCAGAAATCAACGTAAGGAGGACATCAGAGGCCAAACCGGAGCCAAGTAAATGGCTGCAAGGTTCATGATTAGTGATCAAGCATCCAAGGAAATAGCTTCCAACACAAAGGAAAAAAAAGGAGGTCTGCAGAAGTGTAGAAAATAGGGAAGCAATGACTGGGTGAGCCGACAGGTGACGTCAACAAGCCATTTGGGATCATGGAGGTGGTCCTCTGCTCCGGACTTAAAGCTCTTTGATAATTTCTTTCCCACCAGCTTGAGTGTTACAGGGGCAGCAGGTCACTAGGAACACAGGGCTGAGAAGGAGGCGTGAATAAGGGGTAGCAGAGGCCATGGCGGGTCCATTCTGGATGGGATGGAGATGGGAGGTGCCAGGGCTTGGCAGTCCTGTGCTTGGTGTCAAGAGTCTCCTTTCTGAGGTTCTGCACTGGCCAGAGGAGCAGCAACCTAGCCCAGAAGGTACATGCCCAGGAATGCAATCATTTCCTATGGCAGTCCCCTTGTCTGTAGATTAAGACAAAGGGACTCAACTCCGGTCAGGGAAGGCCTCTGGGCCGTGACAAAGAATGTTCCCACCTGGTCTTACCAACTGGTATCTGCATTATCGATCCCCTATTTCCCTTTCTCCATCCAAAGCTGCTGTAAGTAACTAAGCATCTTATAAAGAGCTAGCATAAACATTTGTTTTGGACAAACAGTGATCTCCTTATAGCACATTCTTTTCTGAGTTTCTAGCAGTTATTACCTTTTTTCTTTCTTTCTTTTTTGTTTTTGAATTGCAGCCTCGGGAGGAGAGGGCAGGTGGTGTGTGTGTTGGAGGGTTGGTGGGCAGGGGGGACACCGGGACTAAATTCTCCACAAACATTTGGTATAGTTTTTCTGGCCTGTTGTTTTCCCATCTCACACACATATTCCCAACTTCTTCCTTTTGTAGCCATGTAATCTCTGCCTGGCAACGTTATTAAGAATAAAACAACATCCTCGCACACTGTGGATGGGAATGTACTAGGATACAGCTGCTTCGGGAAACAATCTGGCAGCTCTTCAAATGGTTCAACAGAGCTATCATATGACCCAGCAATTCCAGGTCTAGGTATATACCCAAGAGAAATTAAAACATACACCCACACAAAACTCGTACTCAATGTTCATAGCCACATTATCCATAATAGCCAAAAAATGGAAATAAACTAAATGTCCATCAATTTTAAAAAGGAATAAGACAACGTCAAAACCAACAAAAAATGCTTAGCTACTTACTGAGTATAAACTAAGTGCCAGCACCATACCCGGAGCTAGGGGCCCATGGCATGCTGGAGGAGACACAAAGTTGGTTGTCACAAAGCTGTGTGGAAAGTGGAAGCAGCTCCCCACCAGGGAGGACAGAAGAAGGGCATATGCCATGCAACACTGAAGTCATAACTCACGTGTTTCTTCTGAACCTTAAAAATGGCAATCTTTCGTACCCACAGATGGTAATGGGAGTGAAGAAAGCACAATTCAAATTCATTCATAAATCCAGACTTACATTTTAAAATAGCCTTAAAAAATAATTTAAAAAAATTTTAAATGGCTTCAGCCTCCCCACCCACCCTACCAACCAAAATTTTAACTAGAACTACTGATGAGAAACAATTAAATTTCATAGTCTCTGTTTACTTGCAATAGTAGATAGCAGCTCTGTCCTATAGAAATATAATGAAAGCTACATAGGTAATTTTAAATTGTCTAGTAGTCTCATTTCAAAAAAATAAAGAGGAACAGATGAAGTTAAATTTAATAATTTTAAAAATTTATCTCAAACTATGCAAATTGCTATCATATCAACATGTAATCAATATAAAAAATGACTGATGAGATATTTTCCATTCTTTCTTTTTTTTTTTGGTACTGCCTTCAAAATCTGGTGTGTAGTGTATATTTAGAGTATATCGCAATTCCAAACAGCCATATGTCAAGTGTGTAGTGGTCACCCATGGCTGGGGTCTGTGTGGACAGCCCAAGTTCACAGAGGAGGTGAGGCATGGTGTGCAAAAGTGGAGGCTCTGCAGTCTGAATGCATGAGTTTGAATCTTGGCGCCGTCACACTGCTGTATGACCTCATCTGTAAAATGAGAATACAAATAATGCCAATTTGAAGGGGTTGGTATGAGGATAAAATAAAAATAAAATAAATAAATAAAATAGATTTTAAAATAACAAAATAATTTTAAAAGTTCAATTTAAAAATAAAAAATTAAAAAATTAAAAATAAAACAAATAATAAAAATATAAAAACTAAAAAGATAAAATAAAAGAAAATAGACCTTGTGAGGTTTTTTGCATGGATCTTGGCAAATATTAAGTTGTTGTAATTTTACGATGCATGTGCTCCCTACTTAAAAACTTAATGTGATCCTGGACAAGTTATCTTACCCCTTTAAATATTCATTTTCCTTTTCTGTAAAACAGAGGTGATAATAACACGTCATTAAGAAGATTAACTTGTACAAACATAGCACTTAATAAATGTTCGTCTCTTTCCCCTAGGATTCAGGTGTCAACAAACAGAGAAATAGCCAAAGGGCCAGCAGAGTTGGAACAGAGGTAAATGGGCCTGGGTAACTGGCAAACTGGATCGCCACAAGGTAACTGTGCGACAGGCAAGCATCTAGCTGGTTCCAACCTACCTCGGGCAGTTTGAGAGTGCCCACGAGATGTGCTTCTTTTGTAGTCCCTGTACTAGAAGCCGTCTAACAACAAGCAGACTCACTGTTTCATAGGCTGATGGAGGATGGATTTGCATCTTATATGATACGTCCCCATGTATGCCCAATTCAATAGGCAGCCATTCGGTATTTTAAAGCTACAGCCATGACTTGATTCTCTTGGTGTTAATAAGAAGAAAAACAAATAAACTATTCATTTACTACGTAATTCAAAATCTCTAATGGTAACGGCCTTGACTGCTTTCCTACACCGAGGCTTGTTTTTTTTCATATTTAATGCCTTATACAAGATTTTGAGAAGGAAAACTTAAAAATTTTAATTAGAACCATATCCTAAATATCCTCTGTTCCTCTGCATATTTGTTTATTTTTTCTTAGGATTGATTTGTTAAGAGTTTTGGAATTACCGGAGAAGAGCTTTTGAGAATGTTTGAAATCCATGATTCAAAACAGGGAAGGTCACAAGAGTGATGGGATTGGTTATGACACCAGAAGGATCCAGCCATTCCTCAAACCAGGGGCTCAGAACGCTCCACCCTGCACTTCAAGGAGATGTTGTAAACCCTCCCAAGGTTTTAATGCCCCTTCGTGCTTTAACGTTCCAGAAGGCTCATTTCTGAATAATAATAAAACTGCCACGAAAAACAAAGTGAGCTTTAGATGATACCAAGGGCTCAGCCATTCCTCCCACCAATGGAAAGGGAAATTTCGATAAGACACGCACAGTACTTGATTTTACCTAAAGGGACTCACAGCTCTGACTCCTCACTTCTCCAAGGAATTCAATAAAACTAAGTGTAACAATAAAAAATGAACTAAAACAAACATCACAAAAACACCCTCCGCTAAACGAGGTCCCCTCTTGAGCCTAGATTTATCTCTGTAGCCATGTTATATTTTTCAGAAAGTGGCAAAAACCACTCTTTTTTTTTAAATACAGGAGTTAATGCTGATATGATCAATTAAATAAAACAGAATTGGGCACAGACAGATGCCTTACCAAAATGGAAATAAATATCCTGAGAATCTGCATAGAGGTTATTCAGGATACTCATGTTATTCTAACTACTTCAGTGGCATCAGGCACAGTTTTAGGGAAAAGGGGCCCTGATGAATAAATGTACTTTTAATTCATTTAAAGGCAGTGATTTGAGATTTAAGGGACTTTGGGGTGGGTTGGGGAGGGGTGTGCAACCACAGAAATGTCATTTAAACCATGAAAAGTTTTTCATCCAGAAATCCCAAGGGTTTTACTTATGTTGATGATGTCTATTCCCCACCTGATAGAGGGAGAAGAATGATTATGAGAGGAAGAAGGGTCTCTGAGACCAACATTGGAGGAACAGATAGAGGCTGGGTTTCCTTAGGCATCCCTGGCCCAGCCCACAGTTGTGAAGAAATTATTATGGATTTATTATTATGCTTCGGAGCCTCATCTCCTAAGTGAGACTGTAGCCTCCTTACCCCTCTCTGTCCCCTTCAGTATTTTTTTTTTTTTGGCCACACGGCTTGTGGGATCTCAGTTCCCTGACCAGGGGTTGAACCCAGGCCATGGCAGTGAAAGCCCAGAATCCTAACCACTTAGCCACCAGGGAACTCCCCCCTTCAGTATTCTTTACGTACAGCAGCTATTCAAGACATATTCGTTGATGGAACGGCCTCCGTTCTGTGAGACTGGAGGTAACTAAACGGTTCTCAGCAGGTTATGTGTTATTTATACAAACAAAAAATTCTAGCAGAACACACATGACTAGTTGCTATAACTGCTCCTAGAGGTGGATTTACAGTGAAGTGAACGCAGCTGAAGATTCAAAACCTCTCATTTGCGTAGACTGCTTCCAAGGCCCTGGACCTAATTTTGTAATTTGGTGTTACTTGCCTTAAAAAGGGTTTCCAAATTACATAAGCTTCAGGCCTCACAAAGCTTGGATCTGCTCTGGGCTGTTCTTAAAAGCCATCCATGAATACCATCGTGGAGTTTTTATCTGCCATTATTTTAACTCCTACTTATCCAAAGCAAATATAAATCAATTAGTTCTGGAACCATGGACAAATTAGGCCTGGGTTTCCTCGCTTCTGAAAATGACAAGCAACTGCATAGGATTCCTCAAGTCCCAAAAGAGAGAGATGCGGAGAAGTAAGATACAGTGGGAAAAGAAGGCAGCAAAGGACCTGAGCCCCCAGCCCCAGTCCTGGCTGCACTGCTAACAGCTGGTATGTGACCTTCAGTGAGGAACTTCACCTCTCCAGGCCACACTTTTCTCTACTGTGAAACGAGCCAGGTGGACAAGATGCTCGCTGAAGCCCCATCTCGTCCTGTGCTTCCAGTACCCTAATTTATGCTGTAGGCCACACCTCTCACCTACTCTCACCAGATGTTCACAAGAGCCCCAGGGAGTATTCAGTGGGGTATTCTGGTGAGCTTCTGGCTTCTAATTCAGTGTTCTTTCTGCTATACCCCACTGCAGACATTTGCCAGCCGAACAGTAAATAAGGCTGATGTCACTGGCTTTGATGGCCTTCAAAAAATGCGCTGTTGTCATGCCGAGTCAAAGATGACGCTCTGACATGAACCAGCCTTGTAGCGTGTGGACGTGGTGATCACAAGCGTGCAGCTCCCTTCCCACGAGAGGCAGTGGGTTTGAAGCTGCAGCTGGTACAGCTGGTCCGCAGGGAAACGTCATTTTTTTCTCATGCCTCCATTCCAAACCAGGTTTCCTTTTCTCCATTACTTGACTGTCCATTGTTGACAGCTAGACAATCATTGGAATCACCTGGGGCACCAAAAAAAAAAAAAAAAATCCTCAGCAGCCCCAACTCCCCAGAACTACCAAATTTACATTCCTGGAGATATTGGGGACCAGGGATCTTTAATTCTAAAAGCTTCCCAGCTGATTCTGATTACCCAGCAGGTGAGAATATCGCTGTTCTCGGTAGTTTTCTCTATCTTAACAGGCCTGGAAATGCCACAGCACTTGAAACAGTCTATCCCGCTACTCTGATGCCTCTTGTTACAAAGTCAGCTGGGGCAGTGTTGGCTGAGACAAGTAATAACAGACAGAGAACACCCCTATCACAAAAGACCGTGCGTTGTACGATCCCGTTATATGAAGTGTCCAGAGTAGACAAATCCATAGAGTAGATTAGTGGTTGCCAGGGGTTGGGAAAGGGGAATAGGAAGTAAAGGGAGGGGACGAGGGGGCAGAGATGGAAGGGGTGGTGATGGCTAAGGGGAATGGGGTTTTTTCTGGGGATGATAAAAATGGTCTAAAGTTGACTGTGGTGATGTGAATATGCTGAAAACCATTAAAATGTATGCCAGAAATGGGTGAATTGTATGGTATGTGAATTATATCTCAATAAATATATAAGTAAATAACCAGCCCTAACCTTCCCTTCCTCCTCTGCACACACACATAAACACACACCCACACACGTACCATGCCAACTTGTGATCGCTGGCAGGTTAATTACAAACACCCAACAAGTGAATGTCCTCCGTGTTTGGCATTCAGCCTCCTTATCACCTCACTCACCTGTGACCACTTGTTATGACCCTCCTCCCACCCTCCCAGACCAGATCCCAAATTGTCCCAGGCCAATGGCACCACCTGGTGGCCAATCCAGGAACTCTCTGACTAGGTATTTCTGCACTACCTCCTCTCTCACTGTCTGAGGACCTCAGGCACAAGCCATTCTCTCCTTTTTTCTTCTGCCAGCTTCAGGGTTCAGTTAATTCTCATTTAGGTAATCTCCAATTTATACACAAGCATTCCCTTCCATCTCTTCTCCCAACCCTTTCCCAGAGTCCAACCCGTCAACTGCTGCTAAAAAGCTTAAGGAACTTCAGTTATAAGCCTGTGCTGTGAAGAAGGCAAAATCTGAAAGTGGTTAGTCACAATCTGATCTACTAAAGAACAACGCACCTTATTAACAAATATTTTGGAGAATAAGAAAAGCAAATAGCTACGTAATAGATGGAAAGATGGTCAGTTTTGCTGGTAATCAAATAAATACAAGCTGAAACAATGAGTGTCATTTTTCCCTGTCAAAAGATTTTAAAAGGTAATACTAATAGTTAACAAGGGAGACAAGATTCCTACAAACAGAGGAAGAGAGAGCAGCCCTATTACTCCAACATTTACAGAAATCAATCTGACAGTAGGTAGGAAATCGAGCCTAAAAATATGCATGGAGCTTGACCCAATTTTTGTTTTCATAGAAATATATACCCTAGAGAATTTCTCAGGAGTCTACACAAAGATTCATATGCAAATATGATCACTGAAGCAATGTTTTTGATGGGGCAAACTGGAACAACTCTAAATGTCCTGTATTTGGGGAATACTTAACTGAACGTGGGATAAACATATAATAGAATATAATTCAGTTACTAAGAATAATTACAGTGATTTTTTAAAATGATAAACAAAAAGGTTCTTGATATCATATTAAGTATAAAAATCCAGATTAAAATATTTACAGTATGGGGGGGAGGGATAAATTAGGAGGTTAGAATTAATGCATACACACTATTACATATAAACTAGATAACCAACAAGTACTTGCTGTATAGCACAGGGAACTATACTCAGTATTTTGTAATAACCTATAAGGGAAAAGAATCTGAAAAAAATATATATATGTATGTATAACTGAATCACTGTGCTGTACACCTGAAACTAACACGACATTGTAAATCAACTACACTTCAATAAAAAAATATTTACAGTATTTTTAAAAATTACATATATATGCATAGAAAAAGAGATTGGAAAGAAGCACAATAAATGTTGAAAGTAGGTATCTCTCCGTGCTAAGACTGTAAATAATTTATTTTCCAAATCATCCACAGTGGCCTTTATTACTTTTATAATAAGAAAAATTACTATAAATATAAGTAGTCCATACCACCTAGAGAGTCTTTAAAGGTACCCCAAATTTCCTTCTGAATGTGCTGCACCAGGAAAAATAAAGCCTGCAGAGAAGTGGTTCTCCACAGGGGGCGATGTTGACCCACAGATGACATTAGCTCTGGTTGTCACAAGTCAGGGAGTTCTGCCGGCATGTAGAGGGCGGGTGCCAGAGATGGAGCCCTCACAGCAGAGAAGTCTCTGGCCCAATGTCACCGGTGCTGAGAGTGAAAACCCTGCTCTCAAGTCAAACTCACACGATTTGAATCCAGACCTGTATCTGTATCCCCCTTGGTTGGTCAGTCCTGGCCAATTACTCACAGACTCTGCATGTCAACTTGCCCTTGTGAGAGAGAAGCATCTGCATAGGATTTCTGAGGGCAAAAGTAACTATATATATATATATATATATATATATATATATACACACACATATATATATATATGTATATACATATATATATATGTATATATATATGTATATACATATATATATATGTATATATATATATATATGTATATATATATATATATGGTGTCTGGCACATAGTAGATGCAAAATAAACATTAGTTCTCTTCTCCTAGAACCACATTTAAGGAAAAAATACTATTACGTATTCAAGTTTGTGTTTCCTTTTGTTAGGTATTATAAAAAGAGAGCTTCTTAACCTTTTAACTAACCTCAATTACCCTTTTCAAACGTACATTTGGAGTCAAGTCAGCTTTGATGTGCTCTCCCCAGATTCTAGAGCTTTAATATCAGGTTGATAGGATGAAAAAAAAGTGAATTCTTGAATCTACCAAAAACTCATGGAGGCAAATGTTCTAAGTACTGGGGCTAATGTAGGTGAAAAGCTGATCTTCTGTCCTGACACTGCCCACTGGGTCCACCCTGGGCTCTGGAGGGGGACACAGGGCACCAAAGGACACACAGGTGTTGTGTGTGCATCTCTGCTTAAATCGGAGGGAGGCTGACGGTCATCACGTGCTCTCCTCGGTGCTGTAACTGGGGGTGAGGGATGAGATCCGACCCGTCTTGGACCACAGATGAAGGCACTGAAGCAGGGTGGGGAGGCCTGGGTGGGTAGGTGGGCTGCAGAGAGAGTTGCGTGGGTACCAGGTACCGATCACTTACTCTGCTCCAGGCCTGGATCTGGAGAGCTGGGAGGAGCTGACCACTCCCTGCCTGCAGGCACGTCTTGCACAGCCCAGACCCCTGGGCTCCACAACTCTGCCTGTAAAAAAAGAGCCAGAGGCGCTGACCTGGCTCCAGCGTGCTGTATACAGACCCAGTTCAATGAGAACCAACTGCCAAAAATTCTCTTCACTGACCCCATGCGAAGAAAAAGAATCCTTCTGATATTTGTATAATGCATCATTTACCGTCAGAAGAACTGCTCTTTTTCCCATCCCTTTGGAAACATTTTCAGGCAATAGCACCTGCACTGTTGCCATATTTTTGCACACTCCAGCGACCAAGGACTATTCAGAGTCTGGACAAACTCAACAAGTGGTCCTTCCCATCATCTGCTGAAGGATTAAAAAAAGAAGAAGGCAGGCAAGCAAGAGTCAGGAGAAGCGACCCGCTGGTTCAGTTCAGGAGACGGGCGCCTCCGGTAGTTTACAGCAAAGGGGCTCCTCCCAGCAGGCCCATCCACTCCCGCTGCTCAGGTGGAAAACGTGAGTCACCCACATCTCGTCCAAAACGTGCCGGGCTTGTCGACACAGGCCTGCTGAGCTCTCGGACCAGGAAGGTCCCCTGGGCCTCTACAGGGCAGGCCATTCTACTGGACTGACCGTCTCCTCAGCCACAATCTGTCTCATGCAAAGATAAACTCGGACAGGCCACCGGGGGAGATGGCCAGTAGCGCCCCGATCCCTGCTGGAAGGGCCCGTCACCTTGGTTGTTTCCAGCCCTGGGGGAGTATCACTCTGCCTTTCTCAGGCCAAACACCCTGCCAAAGTTCTCACTGCACGCTGTGCCACACCCACTGGGCACCAGCGTCCTCTGAAGTGCTGGGAGGGGTCAGTCTCTGGCCCCCTGAGAGCTTACGATCCAGTGTGTCCAACACAGAACAGGTGGAGCGGCTAGAGGAAAGAGCCGGTCCACAGACCATCCAGCCCGTGTTGAGCATGGCGGGAGGCACACTCCCTCGATTCTCTCTCTGACGTCCACACGCGCTGAGTGACGGAAGCAACACCCGCCTCCGTCCCCCGAGATCCCGATGGTGTTGGTGCCTAATGCGCACGTATCTGACCGAGACACAAAGAAATACCCCACCCACCTCCCACCGAAAACCACCACCGCCGCGGCTGCCGGTCAGGCTCGGGGGAGCGTTTTTACCTGCAAGGAGGCAGACGAGGTGCAGGACACTCTGCAGACAAGGGGACAGGCAGAGCCACACGCACCATGTACCCCTGTCCCCGGATGCCGTTAAGTAGAAAAACTCGGTGACAACCCTCAAAGTGACCAGCTTTCCTGCCACCTCCCCTCCACCCCTAACCACCCTGCACTCAACACATTCTGGATAAAATGTCTATTTCTTCCCGCCTCCTCCTGCCTGAACCTGAGGCCCCATGATCCGCAAGATCCTTCCTCAAGGAAGCCCGGCTCAAGTTCAACTGACCTGCGGTGTGTTTTTTTGGGGGGTGGGGTGGGGTGCGTAGGGCAACGCCTTACCTCGCCTCAGAGCTCCTGTCGTGGTGACTGCGAGAGCCACATTCTGGACTCTCAGCTCCTATCCCAGCGTGTGGAAAGTGTGCATTTCTATTTTTATGTTCCTTTCCCTCACCTAGACTTCAAGCTCCTCAGACAAAGGCTGCTAGAGTCACAGTAAGAGAACACGGCCCGTTCGCTCCCCCGCAGCTCCGTGGATACCCGTCTGTACCACACCCATTTAACTGACCCACGCCACTGGAGCGAGGGGGTGTATGAAAACACAGTTTATCATTCCTGATCTTGCGTTGTGTTTTCTCATTCTTCCCCCTCTGGAGCACCGATGGAAAATGCATCCGGGGATGGGGTGAGGGGAAAGGCAGTCCAGTCCTGCTCTGTCCCCGATCCTCAGGAAAACTACCCAATTCCTCGGGTGGGAGTTTAACTTTTACTAACAGGTTAAGAGAAGATAATGACTGACTCTTATTTCACAAAGATCCTATGTAAAAAAATTAGGTGTGTGTTGGTTGGTTTGAAAATGTAACAAGGTTACAGCTCGTGGCATGTGGTAGGCACTCAGTAATTACTTATGGAGTCAATAAAAATGGAAATGTGTTAGATGATATTTTGATAGGATGCATGGCTCAGGGGAAGCATACTGAGCATGTCCTGCCAGTCACGCCAGCACGTGGACGGTCTGCTCTCAAGCGACTGAGAACACGCTTTCCAACGCATCTGCACACCATTCTCACACTAGCATCTCCTAACATGCACATGAGCATGCTTCGCTCTTGGCTCGGCAGCTGACTAAACAGTCAGTCTTCTTGACTTTTAAGATGTTTCTATAACCCATGTCATGGCCAAACACAGGACGTATAGCCATAAGGATAAGAAATAGAACAGAGCACGGTTGGGTATGGAAAAATTGCTATTTACTGGTTTTCAGGAAGCATCTCTCTTCACTATAGTCACATGTTCCTAACTCCTAAGGTCAACACTAGCTAGAGCACTTCATAAGACTGGGGGTGGGGGGATGGGGGGGATGGGTACTGGTTCCTCCAAAGTCTAACATGCAACTATGGTGGGCAGTTTCCCCAGGCCAAGCCTAGGACACAGGGAACAGGGAACGTAGGATATGACCATAGACGTGACCACCTTTCAGCCCTGAAGCCATTTACACCTAGAAATATATATGGTAGAATGAAACAGGTAATGACCATGACAATGCTTCCCATATGAGTAACATCTCATATTGTCCCAAATGCTTTTATATGTATGATTTAACTTGACTGCTATATCAACCCTGGGAGATGGCCTGGGTAGCTTACCTCCATCTTCAGACTGGGAAACTAAACTTCATAGAGTTTAAGGGACTTGCTTAGTGCCACAATGGCGGGTCTGAGCCAGGACTCAAACCCCTGGGCTTCGAGCCTCGGTGCTTTTCCTGCTACGCCACATGATGATCACTTCCCACACCATCCACACCACGTGCCCCTTCTGCCACTCCAGTCCCATGGCACACCACGGGTAAAAGTCACACTTAGTTTTAATCGTGGTGCCAAGCTGTGGTCTGCTAAACCCTCCCAGCTGGCTTCCACAGCTTTCTTTACGAACCGTGGTGCCCAAGGTATTTGCACCAATTTGTTGCAAGAGGGCAGTTTGTCGGAAAATTTGCTTTCTGAAGCTTCACGTCCCTGAAACACCATCTGCCCCAATCCGCCTGTGGTTTACCACGACTTCCAGCATCATTACAGCTTCTCAGCTAAATATCACAGGATTAGCCAAGTCTACGGGGATGGAAGACAGCTGGTTGGAGAAATTCAGTCAAACCTAACACAGCTGGCTTGCCAACTAGATCGAAAAGCTCAAGCTGTGCGATTGTGGGCAACTTGACACTTTTTTGTCACTGTTAGAAAGGTTATATCAAACGAGACAGGGTTTGGGAAAGTAGTTTTGCAAACCATAAAGTATTATATAAGATTTTGTTACCACTATTCCATTTCCCATATGTGTGTGATCTGCTTTGTCCATTATCTGTGGAAATCATGTCCTGTGGTGACTCAGAACGCCGCTGTTGCCGTGCCCTGTCTCCAGATGGCAAGTCTCAGGTGACGAGGTCCCAGCTTGAACCTGCTCTGGGCTTCAGATAGGACAGCTGTGTCTGGGAGGACACCAGCCAGAAGCTATTTGCATGAGGAACTGAGATGCCTCCTGGGGAAAAGGTCAAACGAAAGGAAGGAGGGAGGAGTCTGGCCGGCAGACCCTGAGGCAGGGATAAGTCCTGCCTTTGTGGTTAGTGGGCAGGGTGGGGGAGGGATTGTTAACCCCTACGGTGCCCGATGCCTAGTTAGGTTTCTCTCCCTGTGCAACCTCTCCTGTGATCTATGGAGAGCAAGGTGGGGGGCTGGGTGTTGCTGGGAACAGTGAGAAATAAAATGGAAAGCTCTGTTTTCCTAAAACTCTCCAGGGTTTAGGGGCACAAGGTACACTGACGGGTCTCCCCCTGCCCTCGCCACCCAACACTTCACGACAGGCTCCCTGAGGTTGTAACAGCTCAGTGGCGGGAGTCTGGAGGATGAGGTGGTGCACAGCTGAAGGGGACAAGGAGAGGAAGAAGGGAAACATGGGTAAGTGCTCCCTGGTAGGGGCCAAAGCACTGTGGTCAGAATCATACCTGGGTTTAGGGCACTTTGCAGGAGCTGAGGTCCTACGTGAGCAGGTGGGAGAAGAACCAGTGAATTTTGAATTATTAGGGTTAAAATGCTCGAAATAGGGACTTCCTGGCGGTCCCGTGCGTCCACTGCAGAGGGCAGGGGTTCAATCTCTGGCTGGGGAACTAAGATCCCACAAGCCGCGTGGTGCGACCAAAGAAATAAAAAATAAAAATAAAATAAAATGCTCGAACTATAGTTACAGGCTGGATGATCTTGACTGATCTAACACTAGTTTCACCTGCTGGCATCTCAGAGGTCAATGTTGTTTCCAAAGAGCAAATACAGTGAGAGGTTCTTTCAAAAGATATTTTGTGAGCATCTATTATGTGCCTGGCCCTCTCTAGGCCCTGCAGATACAAAAAGCAGGGCAGACATTGTGTCTGCTCCTGCAGATCTTACAGTCTGGTGAGGAAGGCAAGCAGCACCTCATCATAAATGCCAATTCACAGGCGTTCTATATAGAGCAGCAAATTCAAAGAAAGATCAATAATGAGCCCAGGAACAAGGATCATCCTTAAAGATAAACCTATTTCCCCAGTTTGGTCCAAGATCAAGCCTGTCCTCAACCACACCATTAATCAACTAGCGTAAGCAGCAGCATGCTCTGTTGGACAGAACAGAACAGAAGAAGGGTACACCAGGGTCCAGCTCAGGCTCTGAAACACATTCAAATACTAGCTGCATCCCTGGACAAGTCACTTCTCTGACCTTCTGCTTCCACATCTGTAAAATGTGGCAAAGAGTACCTGCCCTCCTTGCCTGAATCAAGGAAGCAATTGTGAGGGGCAAGCATGAACTTCACGGCATCCCGACATACTCCTGCCTCTTCCCTTTTTTCCCAGCTGAGGAAAGACCTAAATCCAGGCCTCCATCTGCGCTCCCGGTTTCATCTCCTCCCACCTCCTCAGGAATGTTCACCCCTCAGTCATCTGCTCTTCATCCCACATCTTTAACTCTCTATGGGGTCTTGCCAATTAGCACTTCAACAAGTTCAAATCTCTAAAACGACCACCTACACAAAAACCTTCCTCATCTCTACATCACCAGCCCCCCATCCTTCCACAACTGTTACTCAGTTTTCTTCCCACTACCCGACATTCTGGAACAGATGTTTACATCGTGTCTTCTCTCCTGTTTCCTGCACTGTGGTTTCTGGCCCCACTAACTCCGCAGAACCCGTTCTGCCCAGAGACCCCCGGGAACTTCAGTGTTGCTACACTCAGTGTACACTTTACACCCAATGGTCCTTATTTCACACAACCTCTCTGCTGATTTTGACAAAGGTGACCACTGCCCCTTCCTGAAACACTCTTTCCTTGTTTACACTGCACCTTTCTGGTCCTCCTTAATGCCCAATCTTTCTTGGTTTCCTTCACAGATCCTTCTACCTGGCCCTGCAGACTGAGTCATCCGGGCCTTTTCTCAGGTGTCTGCTCTTCTTACTTGATACTCACCCAGGTAATCTCATCCATTTCTATGGCATCAGCTGCCACTAATATGGGGATGACTCCCAAACCCCTTTCTTTACCCAGACAGCTCTCCTGTGTCAGATACATCTGAGTGCCTTCTGGACACCTGCACCTGGATGTCCCAGGGCACCTTAAACACAACAAAGTCATCATTTTCATCTCCTTATCCTGTCCCCCGCAACCAGAAAAAAAACCCAGACCTTCCCCTATTCCTTTTCAATTTCTTATCACTATCCGTGCAATTGCCTAAGACAAAAAACTGGAAATCATCCAGGGAAATTTTAAGGATTTGAGTTCAGGGTGGTCTCAATGGAACCCCAAAGGACATGGGCCAAACTGGAGGCCCTGGTCCACTCAAAGACAACCCTTCAAGCCCATTGCTCTCATTGGCTCTCCCAGGATGAGGATAACCTAGAAAGAGATTTTAGTCAGGATACCTGGGTCAAGAGTCAGCCCCACCCCTTCCTCCAAATGCAGAGAGAGGCTAGCCTGAAACTTTGAGAGGCCCAGGTCGGTAGTTCAATGTTAACACTCTTCCCTCCAACCTTCAAATGGGAAGCAACTATTGCCACCCCGTGGCCAAGTGGAGGCACTGCGGCTCCTTTACGCGGCCAAAGGTTGGCCAAGTAGAGACTCCTTAGGATCTGCCCCTTCAAATAGACCTTATCTTACAAAGACTCTCCCCCTGATATTTATTAAGAAAATAATCTTGGTTCTCTTTATTTTAAAATAAGAAAGATGAAGCCCAAAATTTAGTGTTATAAAAAGGAATTTTGGTATTTTTAGGTTTGGCAATACTGGTTTAAATTTAATCGGGATCCATCAAGTGCCAGTATTTATAAATTTCCCAGTGGCTTGGTATCTGGGGTTATCATGTGGTCTAGAATGGTGGGGAAAATGAACCAGTGGTATTGAGGAGACCCTCTTTTGCCTGAGGCTGCTATTCTGAAGACTGAAGCACGTGTTCTGGTTGGATTCATCAAAAGCTAACATTAGTGTCAGCTGGCAGAGCCACTTCTGATTCCCACGCATCTCTATCCCATAGCTAATGGCTCTCTGAATCAATCCCTTGGACAGCTGGTGGCTTTATTTGTTTCTGGGGATAATATAACAGCAGTAGCCATTTAGCTATGTCATAGGGACCAATGAGCCACTTTGAGCTTGGAGGGAGGTGGGCACTGCTGACATACAAGGTGCACTGAAACGCAGCTGAACTGTACTGCTAACTGGGTGAGTCATCCAAAATAATATCAGGGAAAGCCATTAAAGACTGGAAGCGTGTTCCTGATATCCACAAAGTGAGAGGAGGCAGGTCTACATTCAGTTACTAACGGAACCCACTTGTGAGAGCGGGCTGAAGCCCCACTTTATGAGAAAACCAGGTTTCAGAACAGTCGCTGAGATCACACACAGCTAGTAAATAGTATGGTTAAGACTCAACCTGTGACCACCTTAGAGGGGTGGGATAGGGAGGGTGGGAGGGAGGCTCAAGAGGGAGGGGATATGGGGATATATGTATATGTATAGCTGATTCACTTTGTGATACAGCAGAAACTAACACACCATTGTAAAGCAATTATACTCCAATAAAGATGTATTTAAAAAAAAAAAAAAGACTCAACCCGGCTTTTCCTTACCATCAAAGTGTGTTTTCTTCTCTATAAAACAAGTTGGTGCCTGTTTGTCTTTACTTTGTATTTTTGTTTTGCTTTGGGTTAAGAATTTACACATTTGATGGCCATCCTTTAATAATAGTCTCTCTTTTTCCCCAGACAGAAGATGAGCACAAACCACAACTCTCCATTAATTACTTAATGGTTAGCAATTCTCATGCTAGAAGATGTTTCTCATACAAATTTTTAAACTCCATGATTATTTTCTCTATACTATATGCAAGGCTATGTAAAATCAGTTAATTTGGGGGCAAAGTATGATTAATCCTCACAATGTTTATAACATCATAAAAAATCTTTACAATTGTAAATTAAAGGAATACATTTATTTATGAAGTTTCGAAAAAAGAAAAGAAAGAATTTACACATTTGAAAGATGCTCCTTACCAAGTCATGTTTAAGGTACCTACGGAGAAGCGAAAAATAACCTCCAACCTCTTAGGATGTTTTGGGCAAATGCTTCCTCCCCAGGGACCACTTAGAGCAGGTCAACCAGGAGGCTGGCTTAACAACCGGTGACTTAACAACCAGGAGGCTGGGTACCAGGTTTCAGGAATCCTCTATCTATTGCCTCAAGTCTAGTTGGCCCCCTGCTGGTTTCATTCCATAACTGCAAAAAGCCTTTCCCATTTCTCAATAGGCCCATGTACAGAAGTTTCAAACCTTGCACCCTGGTGATCAGTCATAGTCAAAGTAAATAGACCTTTTGCCAAGCACGTTATCACTGAGCTCCTGGCAAAAACTTCTAGGTAGATTTTTTAAAACATAGAACAGAAATGGAATATTTTCCTTGAACTGAAAGGAATAAAGTCTCAAAAGATCCAGAAGTCAAATAGAATTTATATACTTATTGCTGCCAGATATACTTACTTTTTAAATATTTATTCAAATATACATTCATTCTTCAAATATTTACCAAGTGCCTACTATGTGTCTGGGTATAAAGCAGTAAATAAAATAGATATTGCCTCATGGAACTGCCATTCCAGTGGGGAGACAGACAATAAATAAGCAAGGAAACAAACATTCATTATAAATTTTTAAAATGCTATAGAGTTTTAAAAAAACAAAAGGGCACTGTGGCAGAGAAGGGGGGGCTACTCAGAGAAGCCGGGTAGGCCTCTCTGAGCGGATGACTTTGAAGCTGAGCCCTGCAGAGGAGGACAGGTGTACGCAGAGTGGAAAGAACAGGTGAGAGCCTGGAGGAGGGAAGACACTGGTGTGGGTGTGGGGCCGCAGGGAGGTTGGGAGGGATGAAGGCAGAGTGCAGGTGAAACGGGCAAGGAAGTTGTTGGCCTTCACAAGCACAGCCTAAAAGGCATCCAACATTAACACGTGCAGGGCTTCCCTGGTGGCGCAGTGGTTAAGAATCTGCCTGCCAATGCAGGGGACACAGGTTCGAGCCCTGGTCCAGGAAGATCCCACATGCTGCAGAGCAACTAAGCCCGTGCGCCGCAACTACTGAGCCTGTTCTCTAGAGCCCGCGAGCCACAACTACTGAGCCTGCGTGCCACAACTACTGAGCCCACACACCAGGACTACTGAAGCCCGTGCGCCTAGAGCCCGTGCTCTGCAACAAGAGAAGCCACCGCAATGAGAAGCCTGCACACCGCAACGAAGAGTAGCACCCGCTCGCCGCAACTAGAGAAAGCCCGCGCACAGCAACGAAGACCCAACGCAGCCAAAAATAAGAAACAAAAAAAAAACAAAGAAAGTTCCTTTCCAGGATATCATGCCAATATTCTGGCATCATCCCTGGCTCCTCACTGTTTTTCAGTTCCTACCTCCAACCCACCGGCAAATCCTATTGGCTCCAACTTCAAATATACCCATCCTCCGACCATGCCTCGCCACTTCTCTAGCTGCCATGCTAGTACACCCCTCACCTGGATTATTACCTTAGTCTCCTAACTCATCTCCCCCATTGCAGTCCTCCCTCCCTACAGAGTATTTTCAAGACAGCAGTTGGAGTGGTCCTTTTCAAAGGAAGGCCGATCACATCACTGTCCAAAGTCTCCAATGGCCTCAGATACACGCTCAAAGAAAAAGCCAAAGTCGCTGTAGGACTGTAAGACCCTGTGACACGATCTGTCCCCACACACCACCTCCCACCTCCCCTTCCTGCCCTTACCCCAGTCTCATGTCTTCCTGCGCTCCTGAGTCCTGGGCTACAGCCACGCTAGCCTCCTTGCTCTAACCTTATGGCTTTCGCATTTGCAGCCCTCTCCATCTGGAAGGTCATGGATCACACAGCTGACTCTCTCAACTCTTATTTCTGCCTGGCTTCCCAGTGAGGAGTCCCCTGCCCCTATTTTGTTTCCTCCATCCCCCTCTTCTGCTTTATATTTTTATAGCACTTATGACCACTTGACTTATTACATATTTTACTTATTTCTTTATGTAATGACTCTATCTCCCCTGTCCTGCCAATCTTTCAGGTTCATGTTCATCTCTTCAGTACCTAAAACAGTGCCTGGCATTCCAAAAATGCTTGTTGACTTGACAAATGAGTGATGAGAACAGTGGACTACAATGGACTAGGAGAGAACAGGAGGTGAGGAAGTACATTAGCATGTGTGGAAAGGTTGCTGTGGAAGAAAATTGGTAGAGTAACTCGAAGGGATATGGGATCAAAGGAGGAAATATTTTTTTAGTGGGATATATGACCCCAGTGACCTAATAGTAATTTACACTGATATTACATCCTATTTTAAAAGGAGAGTTTATAATGTTATGTTTGAGAGCTTATATACATCTTCAATAGTGAGATTAATCTAAGGATTATACAATTAATTAATCAGAGTAGACACAATAAGAGGAAATTGTCTTCCATGTGCCACTTATTAGACAATGAACAGCCCTGCATGCAAAGAATTGAAGAGTCCAGTAATTGTCACCTAAAATGACAATGATGATTCCTTTAGAAATGATTTCACGGTAGAATAGTTGGAGTATGCTAAAATTTTATTTTTGTTTCTCTGAACTGGAATATTATCTGCTTGCAGGTGAATAAATTTAAATCCTACCCCCAAGCTATATGGAAGCTTCAAGAAGTAATTCACTCAAGGTCACACTACTGATAAATGATGGAGCTGCCGGTTAAATCCAGATATCTTTGGGAACAGTTTATGTTAAATGTGCATTAAAATTCACACCACAATATATGTATGTATGTGTATATATATATATATATATATATATATATATATATATATATATATATCTCGTATTGTTTCTATAAAAATTAGAAAGAAAAACTTTCTAACTTGGTCCTTCATAACAAAATACTAAAATAAATGTTGAAGGGATATGGAAGATACCCCATGTATCTGTCAGACACCTGGGAATTAGCATGAATGAATGTCAGCAGAGACAATGCAAATAAACGGATGAGTTGAAACAATCCTACACTCACATGAGAAAATATTAGACCACCCAATAAATTAAATGCCAAAGTCCAGGACAGGGAAAAATCCCAGGCTTCTTATTTTGTTTCCCTGTTAGCTTGCACCCAAGCTGTCATAGGCGGAATTCTAAGATGACCCCCAATATTCCCACCTACCGGTGTACACGCCCTGCATAATCCTCTGCCTTTGAGTGTGGGTAGGACCTGTGGGCTATCACTCCCTTGATAAATGACAAAAGTAATGAGATAGTCCCTCCTATAATTATATTGTATTATGATTAGCAGACTAAAGGGATATTCTCCCTCCGGATTTGAGGAAGTAAGCTGCCATGTTGTGAGAGGGTCAGTGGCTTACAACCAACCTGAGAGTGGCCTCTGAGAGCTGAAAGGGACCCTGCTGACAGCCAGCAAGAGAAAGGGGACCTTGATCCCACAACAGCAAAAAACTGAATTCTGCCAACAACCTAGATGAGTCTGGAAGAGGACCCCAAGCTCCAGCCAAGACTGCATCTCCTGTCAGCACTGTGATTTCAGCCTGATGAGACTGAGCAGAGGCCCCAGCTAACCCATGCCTGACTCCTGACCAAAGGACACTGTGAGCTGATCAATGGGTATTGTGTTAAGCTGCTAAATGTGTGGTCATAGGAAACCAAAACACAAGCCGATATTCATCCCTTCCACAGACACTGTTAGAGGAGACCCAGCATGGCTATGACGTCACATTACCCCAAGGGTAATAATGAAAGCAGAGTTTTTAATTCTGAATTGTTCTAATCCATGCTCTTTCACGCCTCCAATGCCTTTTCACTTGACATTCCCTGATGAATTCCTATTCAAACTTCAAGACCCAGGTCAAATGTTGCTTCTTCAAAACAGCATTTCCTTACAGACACCCCCATCCACTCCCAAGCAGAATAAATTACTCTGTTCTTTACTTCCATGGCAGCAGCTTGCCTGTCCATCTATCAAAACACTGGCCGTGATGCACTGTAATAACCTCTCCCGGCTCCCACCCCCCAGACTGAGAATCTTTTAGGGCAGAGCTGCCTCAGTCTCCTGCACGGTGGCCGGCACAGAGCGGGTACTGAATAGCTGGCTACTGAGTGAAGGAAAGGAGGCTCTGGATACACATAGGCTGTTGATGCCCAGGGAGTTGCTGTTTCTTTTCCACACAGATGATCAGGCCTCCAGTATTAATGGAAACCTGGAAAGCCGTCTCCATGACAACAGCTGGGTGACTAATCAAGCACTTTTACTGGTTAAAAGGGCAGATGTTTACTATCTTGAAAGAGCTGGTCTGAAATGGGTAGGTGTACTTGAAGCCAGAGTTGGCAGCAGATGCTGGAAAGGATTTAGATTCACCTCAGAAGGGGTGGCGTGAAGCTCTGTCTGATTTGTTCTGCCTCAAGCCCCTGTGCAAGATTTGCATGCTTCTGATTCAAATCATCTGTGTTAATCCATTCCTGAAATCAAATGTCAGCCTAAATAGACAACAACTCCACAGAGTTAGTTTTACTCAATGGTTTAAAACTATGGGTAACAAGACAGAAATGAGAATCATATATCAACAATATCCATGGCATTCCCAGGACCCCCAAAGCAGATAGCTGTTTTAGGAAATTATAGACTCAGGCAAAATTATACAAAATCAATGCACAGGAAATAGTATTTGCTGGGTGTGTGTTTTGACAAAACTCGGAGAAAGAATTCATGTTTTTCCTTAGGACCCACTCCCGTGGGCAAACACTTGAAGTGCTCTTTTGTGTTCAGACTAAATTAACCACGCTACTGCTTTAGGGCTCCACCTCGGTGGAGAAAGACAGCATTCAGAATCAGAGGGATACAAAGCAAGGCATGGAAATAAGGCACTTGCTCTTAAGAGTTGCTCATCACCATCTCATAAGAGCGAGATTCCAATTCTCTCTATAAGAAAATCACTAAACAAAAGAAGTATCACTTTCTAATAAAAGGATTACAATCATATTGCCAGAAACTTAGAAGTATTCAGGTGGGAAATGGTCTTACCACCCTGAAGCAGTTAAATTAACATCTGTTATATTAAAAACAATTTTTTTTAAAGTTATTGACATAAACTCTTAATATCAGTACCTCTTTTGGCTCCCTTGGGTTTATCTGACATCATCCCTAAGAATCAAATCAGATCCTTTAGGTCCTATATTTTGAAGATCTTTTACAAATACTGGCTGGCAGTGGCTGAGAGACAGCCAGCTGGGGACACGATTTCCCAAAGATCAGTTTTGGGAGAAGACATGGGGTCTGGGTTCTAATCTTTTTTTAGGGATAATGCTAGATGCTCCTTCATTCACTTACTAAATATTAATGTACCAGATTTTGTGCTAGATGCTAGGGCTACGGCTGTGAATTAGATAAGGTCCCTGCTCTCACAGGACCGATATTCTCACGTGTATGTACGTATCTATATACTGTGTAGCATAAGAAGAAAGGGAAAACAGAAGGAGGAAGTAAGAGTTTCTTCAATATGCATTAATTATTTTACTGCTAATGGGAACTGCAAACTGGCAGAACACAGTAAATACCTTCGATGCTCTGTGGGCCCACAAGGTTCATGGCCTGGTGAGCTGGATACTCTACCCGTGGCCTGGCAATGCCCAGCTGCTCCATCACACCAAGGAGCAGCCTCTGGATATCTGTTTCTGAGACCCGGTCAGGGGTTCTCGGGCTGTAAGCAGCTGTTGGAGTCCATCCAAATGTCAGCCAAAACACTAGGCCAGACAGCATGGTAGAAACCATCCTGGCAACCATTGTTAACCTGCAGAAAAGAAGACCAAACATATATCGATCGGCCACAACTGGCAATTGCGATGATGCAATCACGTAATCACTCCAGGGAGTGATTCAAGGACCGCCCAGGAAGGGACTGCAATGAAAAAGTCTTCAGGATTTGCTTAGGCCTTATGTGTCCACCCTAGCCAGGACATCAGCTGTGAGAAGGTATTAAAGAAACACAATAGTCTGTCTGAGATAGCAGCCAATTCCCTCTGTCCTCACATTCTTGGGAAGACTATAGACTATAATGGCACTTCTGACTCATTTTTTATTGTCCTTACAGCTCCCTGGAAGCTCTGCATTACGTACACCTACCCCACCACTCTCTCCCTCCCTTAAACAAACAAAGACAAACAACAACAAAAATTTGCCTCAATTTTGAGAAAGGGAGAGGGAGAGTGACATCTTGACTTTTCTAGTGCTGGTGAAGAAAAGGCTCAGGGGAAGGAGTTGGAAGACACAAATGGTAAAGAAGCACAGAAAGCTTAGGAGTGGTACAAGGGAACATCAATACACACAACTCAGGCCTGCCCTCTACTCTGGGAAGGAAGATGAAGGATGCTTGCTGCACCACATGCTAGCAGGGCAAACTTGGGCAAATGCCTCAACTTCCTTCTCTGCAAAAAGGGATGAGAAAAGCATCCGTCTTATAGGGTTACTGTGAGGTAAGTGTGAGGGCACACGTAAGAGGACTGAAAACAATGCCAGACACAGAGCCCCCCAGATTGTTATTATTATGTTGGCAATATTGCCTTACTGTTCCGGAGGTTCGAATTTGGGGAATCGAAGGGTGATGAGAGAGAAAACAGAACAGGTGAAGGAGACTGAAGAAAGCTAGTCTGGGGAGTCAACCTGTCCTGAATGTTGGCTTCCACGCAACCAGAAGCCTGCAGAACAAGAGAACAAATATTCACGCAAATTCCCTCTGCAGCTGCTGAACCTTAGGGCGGAGACTGCAGGCAGTGGCCATGCAAACCCTCTTTTGACCATCCTTCTATGCGAGCGCGCGGGGTTGGGGGGTGGGGGGTGGGGAGAAGGTGGTGGCGGCATGCATTTCTTCCCTGAAACTGAAATATTCATAATCCCCAATATCTACTTCTGTAAAGGAAAGGCTTTTTAAAAAGCCACTCAGATGTAAAACCCTGTACTACAAAGAGCTGAGACAGCAAAGCCTGCAAAATCTGACGAACAAGGCCAGAGGCAGACACCAGCCTCTCCGGCCATCTCCATCTTTCCCTCCTCCGCTCTGAATGCGGGATGTCTTTGTTTCATTTACACCCCCAGCCAACAGCGTTCTGATTTTTTCTCCTTCCTCGGTACTCTTTCCCTCTCATTTAGAGCCGAACCTCCGATTCCCGCACCCATCCTTTGTCTGCCCCCAGCCTCCAGCTCAAGGATTTCAGCACGACGCCCTCCCCCACTCCCGATCGTGAAGAGCCCGTTGGTCTGGGTGGGCGTCAGGAGGTCGAGCCGGCCTCAGCGCAGCACTCACCGAGCGGCAGCCGGAGGAGCCTGCTGCAGTCTGGGCCTCGGTGGGGGTCGGGCGCGAAGCGGGGAGATCTGGGTCGCTGGTGCGTCACCTCCCTCCTCATCTTAGCCCCGCCCCGTCCCTCCTCCAGCAGGTGGAGGTCGCCTGGCCAGGACTCCCCAGAGCTCAACTCGGATGCTGGGGCCTTCCGCCCACGCATTCCACATACACATCTCCCAGAGACCCTCTTCCTCTATCGACCCCTGTGTAAGTAATTAACCTTTTCTCAAGCAGTTATCCAAACAATGTGCCAGATCGCCTCGCCATTTCTGTCTTTCGTTCTCAATAGCACACCTTCAACTTTGCCACCTTCCAGCTTTTTAGAAGTCTTTTAGCTTGAAGAGAAAAGAGGCACTGGGGCAATAGGAGAGACAAACAAAAGTTGAAGAGGCCTTAAGAGCTTTTAATGATGGCAATGATTAGGCAAATCATGAGTGCTTTCAGAAGCCTTTTCATTGAGCAGGAAACCTATGGGGATATTTAATACAAGATAGAAATTTTTGTTAAAGTGATAAACCAAAACCACGTGAAAACCTCTAGGAATATTAGTTCTGAGAGCTACTTCTAAACTTCCACACCAACTATGAAGTAAGATTCCTTTTGCCGGAAGAGAAACCATACTCCCTGCACATTGCGGAAATGTATCCAGGTAGATCCAGAATACCTTCTGTAAAAGATTTATAGGGCAACTTTGAACATTTGAATTTTGTTCAAACACAAGAATTGAAATACAAAACCATACAATGAATATAAGTATTTAAGTTTCTTTCGTCAAGACGGGGGATTGAGGAACTTCCCTGGCGGTCCAGTAGTTAAAGACTCCCCCTTCCAATGCAGGGGGTGCGGGTTCAATTCCTGGTTGGTGAGCTAAGATCCCACACGTTTCTGTGGCCAAAAAACCAAAACATAAAACAGAAGCAATATTGTAACAAATTCAATAAAGACTTTAAAAATGGTCCACATCAAAGAAAAAATCTTAAAAAAAAAAAAAAAAAGACTGGGGATGAGTAAAGTACCTGGAGGTCCAAGAATAAGTACCTTGAGGAGGTTAGAATCCAGAACTCTGTACATACCCTAGCTCTGTTCCCCAAATCCATTACCATCTACAGCAATTTTATGCAGTGAAGAGGGGGCCTGCAAAATTCATCCATGGCCTTTTGGTCCTTCCTAGCACCTTTTCTTCCATGGATGCTCTTCGGTTTCCAGCTTTTTGTTTCAGTGCATGCTAAATCAACCGGACAAATATCGTCTATTGGTTCTAGGCTCAAAAGACCATGCTGGGGTTTAATATTTATTATTCACACATACTGAGGTTTTAT
The DNA here is from genome assembly GCF_028021215.1 of Eschrichtius robustus. NCBI lineage: Eukaryota > Metazoa > Chordata > Mammalia > Artiodactyla > Eschrichtiidae > Eschrichtius > Eschrichtius robustus. Next base: position 82,398,763 of record NC_090824.1, read on the forward strand.
TCAATTCTGAATTTTACATTAATGTTGTTTCACTGTTATCTTCATTTTGTGCTTGGAAAAATGGAGAAGCCATTACAACTTACCGCCTTTGTGCTGAATAGAAATTTGACTGAAATACACTAAATTGTTTATGCTTCATATGAAATTTGATTTTCTAAAAACAAAACATCTATTATATGTCCTGGGCTTGATGATTTTCAAAATCCTATACCAAATTTTTAGTGATTTTAGAATAATGCCAAGCAGTCTATTAAGTTCTATGTATAATTGTATTGTTTGTTGCTCATAATAATCAAATTAATATTATTAATTTATTTACTTGTAAGAACAAACTGAAAATAGTTCTTGGAGTTACTGCACGTGTCCAGACACTTTAACTTTCTTAAGTATGTTTGTATATCATTTGATCAAATAGCCCCATGAGATTGGTAACATTATCTCTATTTTTTATAAGAAAAAATGAAAGCAGGAATATTAAATCAACTCTAAAACTCAGCTTTCCTGACTCTCCAATTACCACATCTCCAAGGTTTGCACCTTCATAATCCTTTACTCTGTATCGCAGCTTTCAGCTAACAAAAAATGGGAGTGACATGTGGGTAGTTTTCTTTTTTAAATAAATATCTTTTATTATTGATTAATGATTAATCTCTCAGAAGATCCACCAATTCAGGTAATTTGTACAGTTAATTTCCTATGACTTCTTACTGAATTAGTCTTCCAGTTCAACATTTCACCTACCCCTGTGGATATAAAAGGACACTGATGCATTTTTAAAAGTTTAAAAGTAAAGTTTAAAAAAACTCTTTGAAACAGACAACAAATATCTCAGAATTTATAAATATTTTCTATATCCACTTACTCTTAGAAATACCATAAACATCTGAAATGCATACCCAGTCTATAGTAAAAACCTGTTTTGATGTCAGATAAACATGATGTTTATATCTACAGATTTTTAGTCTTTATGTAAGTAAATACTTACTAATTCTGAGAAAGGGTCGTTTCCTAGGTAGTGAATATAGAAGCAGGAAATAGCTTTGAAATAAAACAGATGTACTGCTATCAGGGAGACCTTGGTAGAGCAAGCCTCTGACGACTTTAAATTCCTCACACAAATTCATGCTGCCTGGTCGCTCCGAATGGGGTGCAGTGTGGTTCTATTCTGCCCCAAGCTTGAATGTGGCACCCTAACAACTGACCCGCAAAACTGTCTTTAGTGCTTGAGTCTGCCTGCATATTCCTTCCTCCAAAACTCAGAGAATACCCTCTAATGTTGATATTATTCTTTCCTTAAAGATTTGTTATTTCTAATAATTGAAAATATAAATTTAGATAGATTTGCTTGACAATTTGGGTCAAATTCTAAAAGGTTATTTTGAATTTCATTAGAGTCTCACGCAAGTCATTTTCCAGAAAGTTATCTTTAATGTCTTTGCTAAATAAATAACATTTACACACACGACAAAACCATCACAGGCTCCTGTAGGAATCCAAAGTGTAAGAATCCAAGGTAAATGTACAGAGGTGCATCAACTATTTCAAAGTCTAAAATCAAGCATCTGTATATAAGCAATCACTTTGATTAAAATCTTCCAAGCTTAATTACTCCCTCTTAAAACATTTTAAATTCTATACTGGACAAAACAGATGTAAATGTACTTGTGCAAATTAACTTTAAAAAACATAGTATGGCTTTAAAGTCACAGTTACTTCTGCAGCATCATACTATATGAGCACACTTGAGTCGTCATTCTGCATTAGCCATTATTCTTAGTTCAAGTGAACACACTGTCACATCTATAGACAACGTATGTCTAATTACTCTGCACCCAAAAGGAATAAAGGATTAAGATGCTATTGAAACAAATTAATATCTGGGGACTTTGATAAAGACAATAAACATTAATGGAATTTGGGAATTAAGATTTGCAGGGCTTATCTCTCTCTCTTCTCTGTGTGTTAGACATTTCTTAGAGAAACCTCATCTGACTTAGGAGTAACAGGAAATTGGCACAACTCATTCCATTCTTCCTATCGCACGTTAAAAAATAAAATTCAAGCAATTTTCAAAAATTAATTTCTTATAAACCCAGTCAACAATTTCTTTAAAAAAGTAAAGTGTAACCTCTGCTTTGAGAGATGACAATAAAATTAATAAGCTTAAATATTGCCATAATTAAGAAAAACAGTCATCATTTATAGAAGCTTAAGAATTCAAGTTGCTTGTGCAATGAAATTAAAATTTATCACATACCAATCATTCTGAGCTACAAACTAACAGGTAGATTACCTTGCAAGTCATATCACCAATTGCTAATTTTATTTACATTAACGACAAGTAGTATAACATTTACCAATTACAAGTCTACAGGTCTACTTGTTGGTAGTAGTTGAGCTTTTCCAATAGGATTTTTTGGAGAACCTTTATACCAGACCCTCTCTTTTTCTGATGGTCTTCTAAGGACCCTGTTATTTATGCCACGAGAAAAGCCCATATCATTATTTACAACAGATTTTACTATATCATGATTTGTCAGATCATCCAAGGGAACCTTAATTTGGCCATTAGATATCACTTCCTGCTTACAAACTCTGGTGGACCCAAGAGAAGCATTCCCAGAGTTTGGGTGCCTCTTCATTTGTGAGAAAGATGTAGAAGTTACCTCCATGCTTGATTTTGAAATCGTATCAACATTCGACTGTTTGCATGACGTAGACTTCTGTTCTTTAGGACTCGATCTGGTACATGGAATAGAGGAATCTTTTGACGCACACTCTACACGCGAGGGAAGAGCACTATCACAGCTCACTGATTTAACCAGAGGAGAAGCAGCTTCACCAAGACTTGCTAATTTATGTCTTGGAGGTTGTCCACCATACAACAACAAAGAATTAATTCTTCTGACAGACTGACGGACAGGCATACGCTGAAACTTAAGAGGTGACTTAACTTTTGTCCTATTTGGTTCATTTAAAGAAAGATTGTTAAACCACTGTATGTGGTCTGAAACCTTTCCATGCTCTGTCATTTGTAAATGTTCAGAAACCGTTTTATCACATGTTTCCACCAGTGACTGCTGCTTAACAATTCTCACAGGCCTAGGTTTTGACAGGTTTGCACTATTACACGTAATCTGCTCTGAGGAAGAGGCGCTAGCCACGTCCTCTCTAGAAGCTGCACATTTCAGTAAGTTCTCTTCAATCATATTTTCATTCTCCTTTAATTTAGTATTTAGTGTATCCCTTGGGGACTCTTGTTTCTTTATTTGTTCATCACTGGGCAATTCCTGCTTGCTTAAATAATCTTTTGGTATATTCGAATGAATGTTGTCTTCTAGTTCTATCTTCATCTGAGTTGAGTAACATTTTATAGTGGCTTCTCTACCCAATTTTTGAGTTTGATGTAGTGAGAAGTCTCTTTCTGAAAAACTATTTTCATCTTTACTAGTGTGGTGTTCATTGGATTCTATCACAGTGAAATTATTAGTTTCAAATACATTTTCTTCTGGGCTACATTTGATAGAAGATGTTTCATTAAATTTTACTTTCCCTACATTAGTTAATGATGACTGCCTGTGATTTATCAATGCATGAAGATTACTTCCAGATTCAGAAAATGCTTTCTGAATTTTCACCACAGTCTCTGTGGTCAGGTTATTTTCATCCCCACTAAGAGAGCTGCCAGTTACGTTGTTATTATGCCTACTGTGTACATTAGAAGGGGCAAGCTCATATGACATAACAGGTGACTTTTCAACCATCATATTGGGCTCCAAGGAAGAGTTTTCCACCTCAAGAATTGCATCTATTGGAGAAGCTTCATTTCCATCTATTTCTTGAAAACTTGAATTACTAGGTCCTGTCCAAGACATCCGGTAATTTCTTCCACCTAGTTGCTCTGGAGTTAATAAGTTTTCCTCAGACTTACTGATCTTTTTTGAACCTAAAATAAAGCAGTTCAGTGTTTTTAATCATTTATATCTGACCTAGTTTTGAAATGTTATTCAAATACATGACAAATTAAATACTAAGCATTTAATTCTGATAAACTAGATTTGTGTTAAAAGAGATAATTTTTATCTATAAATATGTCAAACATCTTTATATTTACATTTGTAAAGATCCTCCAATTAGTCATAGAAAAATACATGGCAATTCCAATATTTTCACTATTCAAACACGAATTTTCAATTTCTAGAACAGTAAATTACTTAATATATTTTATCATTAAAAACAACTAAAGGTTATATGTCAATTATATCTCACTAAAATGGGAAGAAAATTTTTAAAAAAACAACTAAAGTAGGCTTTTGGGGTAAAACTCCAACAATATCATGTAAATGTACCTTTTTTTGTTAATCTTTCATCAATATATGGGCTAAAAAGCAGACCTGTTTTTACAGATTCAATCCTATTTTTTAAACTTTGTTGATTTGCAAGTCGTCGACCAACATTTTCAGATCTATCGACACCAGAACACACATTCTGTACAGAACAAATTGAAGAAGTTTTGGTTAAGAAATAAACCTAGTTAATTCAAAATATTACTTTGTAGTTATCAGAATCCTCTACAGCTGATTTTAAAAGGTGTGTATATAATTGGGAACAATTTTATAGCAAACACACTATACTTGCATGCATGCTGATGAAAATTATAAGCATTTGACTTGGCTATTAGTGGATATTTTATGATCTAAAATAAAAACAGCCTCACACATTAACTTAAAAAAATTTTTTTGTCTGTGATGACTCTGTGCCAGTGCCTGTTCACACAGTGAAAGAAAACAGAAAACAAAAAAACACAAAAACACAGAACAAAATCTTACCTCATGGAATGTACATTCTTGATGGGCAGATTTAGACCAGAAGAAGACAGACAATAAACTATAAAGTATAATATACAATACATAAGGTGAAAAGTGCCAAGGACAAAAGCAAAGCAGGGTAAGGAGGATACGGAGTGGTGAAGGGTAGGGGGTATAATTTTAAACACAGTGAACAGAAGATGATTTGTGAGTAAAGAAAAATGAGAGCGACAGTCATGAAGGTATGAGGGGGAAGAACATTCCAGGAGAGGAAAATGCCAGTGCAGTCTCTAAGGCTGAAGCAAGGTCTGGCACATTTGAGAAACTGCAGGAGACAAAAGTGAATGAAGCCAAGTGAGCAAGGGAGGGTGGCAGGAGGAGAGCTCCAAGAGGGAGGCCAGGAACAGGATCATGCGGGGCACTGCAGATCAGTGTAAGAACTTTGGCTTTTCTTTTTTTCCCCTCAGAGTGAAGCAAGGAGTCACTGAAGGGTTCTGAGCAGAGGAGTGACATGAGTGACATGATTTAACTCTGGTTTTTAGAGGATAATTTTGGCTCTAGTACTGCAGCAAGGTAGAAGCAGGTAGACCTACTAGTAGGAACTTGTAGTAATCCAAGTTCCAGATGACATAACTTAGAGAAGGTTAGAAATGTAGTACTGGTGAGAAATGGTCAGCCTGGACAGACTGAAAGCAGAAGTTAGACAGGATTCCCTAATGGTTTCGACGGTACATGTGAGAGAAAGTGAGGGGTCAAGAATGTCTGCATGCCGTTGGTGGGAATGTAAATTGATACAGCCACTATGGAGAACAGTATGGAGGTTCCTTAAAAAACTGAATACAGAACTACCAAATGACCCAGCAATCCCACTACTGGTCATATACCCTGAGAAAACCATAATTCAAAAAGAGTCATGTACCACAGTGTTCACTGCAGCACTATTTACAATAGCCAGGACGTGGAAGCTACCTCAATGTCCATCGACAGATGAATGGATAAAGAAGATGTGGCACATATATACAATGGAATATTACTCAGCCATAAAAAGAAACGAAATTGAGTTATCTGTAGTGAGGTGGATGGACCTAGAGTCTGTCATACAGAGTGAAGTAAGTCAGAAAGAGAAAAACAAATACTGTATGCTAACACATATATATGGAATCTAAAATTTTAAAAAATGGTTCTGAAGAACCTAGGGGCAGGACAGGAATAAAGACACAAACATAGAGAATGGACTTGAGGACATGGGGAGGGGGAAGGGTAAGCTGGGACGAAGTGAGAGAGTGGCATGGACATATTTACACTACCAAACATAAAATAGATAGCTAGTGGGAAGCAGCCACATAGCACAGGGAGATCAGCTTGGTGCTTTGTGACCACCTAGAGGGGTGGGATAGGGAGGGTGGGAGGGAGACGCAAGAGGGAGGTGATGTGGGGATATATGTATATGTATAGCTGATTCACTTTGTTATACAGCAGCAACTAACACAACAATGTAAAGCAATTAAACTCCAATAAAGATGTTAAAAAAAAAAAAAGAATGCCTGCATGGTTTTTGGCCTAAGTGATTAGAAGAATGAGTTGCCATAAGTGAGATGGTGAAGACTGCAGGTAGAAGTGTGGGTGGAGGAGACGGGGAGGAGTGGAGAAATAGCAACAGTGGAGAAGTGCATCTTGGGAGCTCTATTTGGGGCAGGTTACACTTGAGATGTCAACACCTCCCTACTTGGGATCAACACCCTAGTACGGAGGTCAAGTAGGTAGGTGTTAAACAGTCAAGTTGTTCAGGAGAGCATTTTGGGCTAGAGATATAAACTTGAAGTCGTAAGTATATACATGATGCTTAGAGCTGATGATCACCCTGAGTGAGTAGAGTGAGAAAAGAGAAACCCAAGGGCAAAGCTTTGGGCACTCCAATGTAAAGGAATTAGAAAATTAACTGACAAAGAAGGAAGAAAATCATGAGACTATATGTCCCTGAAGCAAGGAAAGAAAGTATGCCAGAGAGGACCAAGTCATCAGCCAGGTTACATGCTGCTGACATATCAAGGCTAACAAGGACTGGTATTTGTCCACCTGTTTGAGCAATGCTGAATTCATGAGTGGTCTTATGAGAGCTGTTTCAGTGAGTGTTGGGGATGAAAGCTTCACTGGAATTGATTTCAGCAGAATAGAAAAGGAGGAACTGGAGATAACAACTCAAGTGTAAGGGCTGGTATAAAGAAGAGCAGAGAATGGGACAGTAGATGGAAGAGAGGCAGGGTTGAGAGAGTCTTTTAGCATCAAGTCTTCAGCTTTATCCTAATATAAACTTCAATGAAATGGTGAAAGACACTTACTCCATCTTTGCTACTTTTCCCTAGATTAAATTTCAAACGAAGAGATCTTCGAACCTTTTCTTTACGGCTGATTTTAGGAGAGAAGCAGTCTGCTTTTCCTGATTCCACCCTAGAAAGAGTCAAATTAAAAACATCAGTTTATAGCATAAGAACTGGAATTCCTACAAAATAAAGTTTGAAAGTCCAGAGCAAATCACACATTGTTAGTAATTGAATAGAGTAATAATTTTTTAGGTTTAAGATACCATATATGAACACATTGTATTTGCATAAAAAATACAAATATCTTATAAAATAAACTTTCCTGTTTATCACAAGAGTTTAGTCACTTATAAACCAGAATCATTAGGTAGACTAGCTTTTTATATTAACAGGAAATTTAAAAATTACACACATCAACATAAAATAGGATTTTAAGCAAGCAAAATGGATTCAAATTAGGAATCTTTCTCTAGAGGATATGCACTTGGTTCATAAGACTATAAAGGCTAAAGGGATTTTGAAAAATTATGATTCAATTATGATTCTCAGTAGAAAGACAAAAAGTATTTTATTAACCGTATATACCAAATTTTTATCCAACCTGGATAAATTACCTGCAAACTTTTTTGCTTGCAAGCCTTTTACTTCGCCTTAGCACACCTGTACTGATCAAATGGTTTCCATTGACGGCGACAGGAGAGAGTGAACTCTGAGATGACCCTTCTGGGCTTGTATCAAAGTGAACTACAAGAATAACCACACGTGATAGACCACACATACTCATTTTCTTTTCAAAGTATAAAATATTAATAGCAACTAGATTTAAAGTCTTAATTTCCACCCCTAAACAACCGCAAAATCACATAATTTCTGGTTAGAATCTTCAGGGGTCAAATAACCCCAAGTCAACTAAAAAAAAAAAAAAAAAAAATCAGATTTCTTACTTTTTAGTTACCAATTAAAGGTCAGATTAAACATTATTTTTATATTAGAGTTTTGCTTTAAACTCTTAATACTACAAGGGAGAGGTGGGCACTGTTGCAGATTGGAGAAAGAGCAAGCTTTTGAGACAGACTTGAGTTTGTCCACCACTTACTAAATGGCTTCAGGCTCTAAAATTGGACTTCTATGCTGAATATAAATATTACTGTAACGTATATAAGATGTCTAGCACAGTATCTGGTACATAAGATTAATTAATGCTGTTATCAAAAATAAACTACTGAAAAACAATTTAGTATCTGAGTATCCAGTATGCACCTGCTAGCCAACTTGCTATCTACCTGACTCTGGAGTGCAATTTGTCCAAAATTTTTGGCAAACAAACAAAAACTGATGATCTATAACATACACCTAACCATTTGGCTACTGCCATGTTCCATGATAACAACTGGAGGTTACAACAGCTCATTTTGATTAAGTTATTTAACACTAAACCATGAAACCAGCTATAATAAAAAATTAGGGAAAAGTATAGTTATGAGCAAAGGCTCCATATACATTTGACTTGTATTTGAATATTGCCCAGGATACACTCAACAAACATGAACCCTCTCAACTTATCATTGGTATCGATAAAGAATTCACACAGGTCCCCAAACAGAGATATCCATGTTTTTTCAATTATAAAAACAAAATAATACAACCATTACAGTGACTTTTTGGGTGCATTTGGCTAAAAAAAAAGCTTGGAGGCAATATGATATATCCAATGTGACACAGGTAGCTTTATTCTAGGGCTGCAGTCTAGTTATCTTGAAAATGTATCAGTGGTGACAAGGAGGCACAGTCAGAATAGATGTAATAACACACAGTTACAACACATATTAGAAAAAAATTAAAAATAAGTACACTATGTACTGTAGATTAATATTGTTGCCTACATATATTAAAGAAAAGCATCATATCTGTTATAATCCAAACTTAGAAACCAACTCATTTTCAATTTTGCAGATGCAATTTATTGAACTGTGGCTGAGAAAGTAGGGTCAAAGAAAAATGGTGAGTTAAAATAATAGAATTACTGATGCTGAACTTGTTAATTTTTTTATAAAAAAAGTTTCGCTGGTTAAGCAGGCTCATACTAATGTTACAGTAACATAATGTTTAATCTATTTTTTGGGAGCTTGGAGAGAAGGAACCAGCAGGTTCATTTCTTGGGGAAGATGATGTATTGCTAATAAACAAAGGCAGGTAGAATTATGATTCACATCTGTCATTTGGAAGTAGTCCTCCAAAGCAGAAAACCTTTAAATACTAAAAACACACTAAGTTACTTTAAAGGAGTTTAAGTCTCCAGCCTGTGAATACTGATAGAACTACAGACATAGCTTCAGAGTTCTTATCATTACACTTTAATGAACCACAGAGAACCTGAAGGACCATAGAGAACAAGTTGCTATTCTGTTCACCTTTTTAATAAAACAAACAAGGAAAATGTAAACCTTTCGGATACCAAAAGCGAAACAGAGGCTTTTGGGAAGAAAACCTCATAACCCAGCTAACAAATTCAAATTGAAACTCTTAACATTGTCTGAAACCAAAGAAAATCTAAAAGAATCAGAGGCTACTCACATTTTGTCTAAATGTGACACAAATATGAGATGGAAGACTCTGGGCTTAGAGTTTCAATTCATTTTGGGTTGACCATAGGTTAACACAAGCCAACTTGTATTCTACACATGCTAAAGGAGCCAACTCAATCCAAGATCACACTAACAAAAATTTGGTATTCAAATTAGCATGATTATATTTTTCTCTGGAGGCTCTGGTTGGCCACATTAGGAACTTATATTTCATTTGGAATAAAATGGCTGGGCTGGTAAGGGATGTGGAAACCATGCCATAAGGATGGCTTTTTATAAAAGCCACTTGAGTATAAAACTTTAAAAATACTGCCCCTCCTTGGGGCTTCCCTGGTGGCGCAGTGGTTGAGAGTCTGCCTGCCAATGCAGGGGACACGGGTTTGAGCCCTGGCCTGGGAAGATCCCACATGCCGCGGAGCAACTAGGCCCGTGAGCCACAACTACTGAGCCTGCACATCTGGAGCCTGTGCTCCGCAACAAGAGAGGCCGCAACAGTGAGAGGCACGCACCGCGATGAAGAGTGGCCCCCGCTTGCCACAACTAGAGAAAGCCCTCACACAGAAACGAAGACCCAACACAGCCAAAAATAAATAAAATAAATAAATAAATTAAAAAAAATATATATCGCCCCTCAAATTAACCCACAATGGTACTTCAATGGTAACACCCCTACTCTGGATTCAGAGATGCTCAAACGCTGGTGACCTCAACTCAACAAAAGACAGCAATCCAGCCACAGCTACAGATCCAGAAGTAACTAAAGTAGAATTTAGGATGTTCAATCACGTAAAACCTGAGCACAGGGGCTTCCCTGATGGCGCAGTGGTTGAGAATCTGCCTGCCAATGCAGGGGACACGGGTTCGAGCCCTGGTCTGGGAAGATCCCACATGCCGTGGAGCAACTGTGCCCGTGAGCCACAACTACTGAGCCTGCGCGTCTGGAGCCTGTGCTCCACAACAAGAGAGGCTGCGATAGTGAGAGGCCCGCGCACCGCGATGAAGAGTGGCCCCCGCTTGCTGCAACTAGAGAAAGCCCACGCACAGAAATGAAGACCCAACACAGCCAAAAATAAATAAATAAATTAATTAATTAAAAAAAAAAACAAAACCTGAGCACAAGTGCTATCCTATCCACAGTGACCCATAACTTTCAATAGGCATGGCAGTAAAACACACACACACACACACACACACGCTAATTATACTGAACCACTGTCTATTTTAAAAGTTAGGGGACTTTATAAAATTCAGAGATTTGATAAAACAGAGAATAAAACTCTGGCTCCTAAAGGGTCATATTAATATGAAATAGCACTTTGCCCAGAATAGGCACTCATGTTAATGTTTATAACCCAATTATATAAATTCTATTTGTTACCTGATACTGGTGTAGAAGTGCTACTGAAGAGATTACCTGGCAACAACTCAAAGTTAAAATTGTGCTTGATGGACTTCCTTTTCTTACTTGAGAAACCATGGGAATCTACCGGTAGTTTACGCTTAGCATTTGGTGTAAGAATCATTGGTGAAATGGATAGCTGGGCTGAAAAAAAGAAAACTTGTTTTTTCTCCCACAAAGTTGATAAAATACAAACACTTTATATAATTTCTTCTTATAAAGCTATTTCTTAGAACCAAAAATGGGGGGGATATGTTTACATTAACATTATCAAATATATATTATAAAACTAAATTAACACTATGCAATTACTTAAAATAAAAAGTGAAGTTGCAAAGAGGCAAGATTCTTAGTAACTTCAACACCAAATAGACTAAAAGATGCATATAATTCACATTAAAGAGTATTAAATAGGCATGAAAAATTATAATCAAGGTGTTGAAACAAAAACTGATCTAAATATTTTTGCTTTTCATCATAACTGAGTATTAACCAGTTAATGTCTTCAATCTAGAAAACAAAACAAGTAATCAAATTTTCTATTGCTGGGTTGAATAATTTCAGCCACAAGCAAACCAAAAAAAAAAAAAAATTGGAACAAATACTAATAAACTTCTGGTTCTAAAATAAAAATGAGATTGAGTTATTTTCACACGTTCGATATCATCCAACTTACAAATGGAAGAACGTGATTCAGAAGGTCAAAGATATAACGATAGACTAAAATAAATTCATACCTACAATTTTAGGTTCATTATATCCAATGTAATTATATATTATGTATTACATATATATATCCAATGTCATAATATTATAGTACAATATCTCCATTGAAAATTACATTTGGAATTGATTAAACAAAATAAGTTAGGTAATCATTGTCGTAATTTTTGTATAATATATATAAATGTCCACTTAAATAAATATATATAATACCTACCAGTTCTTTCCTGTTGAGGTGTAATAGAGGGTGTCCTGTTAGATTTAAGTTTATTTAATGCTCCACTAACAAAATCTGAAATGCAAGGCATATTTATAATCATATAATCAATTATAACAACATTTACCTAACTTTCATCAATAATTCGTATTGCTATTTGTGGTCTTTTAGCATCTAAGTTTATATCAGCTTATATGTTTTAAAGTCACTTAAGGTCATTTAAAAGGAATTATTTCAAAATAGGGGAAAAAACTAAAGGATATATTTGTATTCCATTCCCCTCTTATACTCCCATATCTCTCAAAAAATAAATAAATAAATAAATAAATAAATAGGAAGACATTAAATACAGAATGAGGGACTTCCCTGGTGGTCCAGTGGTTTAGACTTTGTCTTCCAATGCATGGGGTGTGGGTTCGATCCCAGGTCGGGGAGCTAAGATCCCACATGTCTCACAGTCAAAAAACTAAAACATAACTTTAAAAATGGTCCACATCAAAAAACAAAAACAAAACAAAAAAAAATACAAATAAATAAATACAGAATGAATTGTAAAACAAGTATCTATAATGTATAGAAAGAGTATGGAAGAGGAAATCATTACATTTTGAGGAAGGAAAGAAACGGCATTAAGAGAGGAAGCTTTGCAAAGGAAATAAAACCTGGACAGTGTTCTGAAGGATTTGTAGGTGTTGATTAGGGTGGAAGGTAGAATTCAGGCAAGGTGACTAGTATATGCAAAGGTATGTAAGAAAAAACAGAATTTATGTATACTAGAAACCAGGAGTTTGATACCACTAGAGCAAATAGTGAACAGTGGATATGGTAAGAGATAAGTCTTGTGTATTAGGCAGAACAGGGCTGTGTGTCATTTTGAAGAACTTGAACTTCTCCAAAGGCAAAAAGGAACAAAGTCATCGTTTCTGCACTTTAGGAAAATCACTTTGGCAGCAGTATGACAGATTTATTGGGGGGTAAGCCTCCTTGGATGGAGACAGGCAAACTAGCTAAAGGTTCTTCTAAGTATGCTATTCAGTCATTCAAAAAATATCTATTTTGTACCTATTATGTGTCAGACACAATGAAGATACAACAGTGGCCAAAATATGAAACAGTGACCTTTACAAAACTTATTCTATTGGAGGCAACAAACATTAAATATACTAAGGAAATAAATACCTATTGACAAATGGGTAAATAGTGTGAAGTACAAATATAACAACGGATTTAGATTGTGGAGTTAGAGGAGGTATCCTTGAGGAACTGGTATTTAAGGTGAGACCTGAAGGAAGAGTGGGAATTAGCCAGGCAAGAGAAGAAGGTCTGAACTGAGGTAGGAGCTGTGGAAATGGAGGCAGTATTAAAGGTATTTAAGAGATCAAAGTGATAAAACTTGGTAGACAGTGGGATGTGCAAATGAGGAAAGAGCAGATAAGGACGTCTAGAATTCTGATTTTGATGACTGAGTAGACAATGGTGCCATCCAAAGAAACTCAACAGGCCAGGAAAGAATGGAATGACATACTCAAAATATTTAAAGATAAAAACTGTCAGCTATATCATTCAGATATGAAGGAGAAATAAAGGGTTTCCCAGATGAACAGAAGCTGAGGGACTTCATCAGTGCTAGACCTGCCTTACAAGAAATGCTGGAAGGAGCTCTTCTACCAGAAACAAAAAGGCAAAAGTAAACAAAATTTTGACTAAGATGATAAACAGAATCAGAAAATTGCAACTCTATATCAAAATAAGTTGTCAAACAATTCTATAATAAAGGTTAAAGGGAAAAAAGCAGTAAAACTATAGCTACTTCAATTTGGTAGAGAACACAAAACATAAAGAGACAATTTGAGACAACAAAAACATAAAAGGTAAAAGGAAAAGGATGAAACTCATATAGGCAAATGAAGGTAGTAAGATGCTATTGGCAGAAAAAGGACTTTTATCTATAAGACAATTTATACAAACCTCATAGTAATCACAAAATATAAATCTAGAGGGACTTCCCTGGTGGTGCAGTGGTTAAGAATCCACCTGCTAATGAAGGGGACATGGGTTCGAGCCCTGGTCTGGGAAGATCCCACATGCTACAGAGTAACAAAGCCTGTGCGCCACAACTATTGAGGCTGCGCTCTAGAGCCCACATGCCACACTACTGAAGCCCGCATGCCTAGAGCCTGTGCTCCGCAACAAGAGAAGCCACCGCAATGAGAAGCCCACGCATAACGAAGAGTAGCCCCTGCTTGCTGCAATTAGAGAAAGCCCTCGTGCAACAATGAAGACCCAACACAGCCAAAAATAAACAAACAAAATAAATAAATTTATTTAAAAAAAAAAATATATATATATATATAAATCTAGAGCAGAGACACAGAACATAAAAGAGAAAACTGAGAAAAACATCATAGAAAACCACCGAACCAAAATGGCAGACAGAAACACAAAGAAAAAGAAACAATGGAGATACAGAACAACCAGAAAACAAAAGATAAAATGGCAGTACTAAGTCTTCATCTATCAATAATCATCCTAAATGTAAATGGATTGAATTCACCAATCGAAAGACAGAGTGGCTGGATGGATTAAAAAACAAGACCCAACTATATGTTGCCTCCAGGAGACTTACTTCAGCTCTAAAGACAAACATAGGCTCAAAGTGAAGGGATGGAAGATGATACTCCAAGCAAATGGCAGCCAAAAGAAAGTGGGTATAGCCATACTCATATTAGACAAAAATGACTTCAAGCTAAAAAAGTTAACAAGAGACAAAGGTGGACATTATATAATGATAAAGGGGGCAATTCACCAAGAAGAAACAACAGTTAATATATATGCACCTAACATATGAGTGCCCAAATATATAAAGCAAGTATTAACAGACCTAAAGGGAGAAACTGACAACACAATAACGGTAGGGACTTTAACACCCCACTTACATCAATGGATAGTTCATCCAGAAAGAAAGTAGCAGTTTTAAATGAAACATCAGACCAGATGAACTCAATAGATTTATAAAGAACATCCCATCCAAATACAGCAGCAGACACATTCTTCTCAAGAGCACATGGGACATTCTCGTGGATCGACCATAATTTGCGACACAAGTCTCAATAAGTTTAAGAAGACTGATATCATATCAAGCATCTTTTCCGATCATAATGGTATGAAACTAGAAATCAACTACAAGAAGAAAGCTTGAAAAATCAGAAATATGTGAAGACTAAACAACATGTTACTGAACTACTAGGTCAATCAAGAAAACAAAGGCGAAAAACAAAACAAAACAGGTGAATCCTACCAAACATTCAAAACAGATTTAACACCTATCCTTCTCGAATGCTTCCAAAAGACTGAAGAGGAGGGAGCACGTGCTAACTCATTTTATAAGGCCAAATTTCCCTGACACCAAAACCAGGCAAGACAATGCAAAAAAAAGAAAATTATAGGCCAGTATCTCTGATGAACATAGATGCAAAAACCCTCAACAAAATATTGGCAAACTGAATACAACACTACATTAAAAGGATCAAACACCCGCAAATCAATCAACATGATACACCGCATTAATAAAATGAAAGATAAAAATCATATGATCATCTCAATAGATGTAAAAAGCATTTGATAAGATTCAACATCCATCTGTGACAAAAACTTTCAATAAAATGGGTATAAAAGGGACGTACCTCAACATAATAAAGGCCATATATGATAAACCCACAATCAACCTTATACTCAATAGCAAAAAGGTGAAAGCTTTCCCTCTAATATCAGGAACAAGATAAGGATGCCCACTGTCACCCCTCTTATTCAATATAGTATGGAAAGTCCTAACCAGAGCAAATAGGAAAGGAAAAAATAAATACATAAAAGATATCCAAATTGAAAGGAAGAAGTCAAACTGTAACTATTTGCAGAGGACATATTTTATATATATATATATAAAACCCTGAAGACTCCACTAAAAACCTATTTGAAATAATAAGAAAACAATCCCATTTTACAATCACAACAAAAGGAATAAAGTACCTAGGAGCAAATTTAACCAAGGAAGTAAAAGACCTGTACATTGAAAATGCTAAGACACTGTTGAAAGAAACTGAAGAAGACACAAAGAAATGGAAAGATACTCTGTGTTCATACATTAGAAGAATTAACACTATTAAAATGTCCATAGTACCTAAAGCAACCGAAAGACTCAATGCAATCCCTGTCAAAATCCCAATGACATTTTTCATGTCAACAGAATTAAAAATCCTAAACTTTATATGGAAACAAAAATTCCTGAAAAGCCAAAGCAATCCTCAGAGAAAAGAACAAAGCCGAAGGTATCGCACCCCCAGATTTCAAATTATATTACAAAGCTATATAGTATTCAGAACAGCCTGGCATTGGCAGAAAAACAGACACATATCAATGGAACAAAATTCAAAGCCCAGAAATAAATTCATACATATATGAACAATTAATTTATGACAAAGATGGCCAACAGGCCACATGAAAAGATGTCCAACATTACTAATCATTAGGGAAATGCAAATCAAAACCACAATGAGATACCATCTTACACCTGTTAGAATGGCTATTATCAAAAAGGCAAGAAATAACAAGTGTTGGACAGGGTGTGGAGAAAAGGGAACCCCCGCACACTGTTGGTGGGAGTGTAAATTGGTGCAGCCACTGTGGAAAACATTATGGAGATTCCTCAAAAAATTAAGACTAGAACCACCTTATGATCCAACCATTCCATATGAGGGTATTTATCCAAAGAACATGAAAACACTAATTCGAGAAGACACATGCACCCCTATGTTCATCGCAGAATTATTTTCAATAGCCACGATAGGGAAACAACCTAAGTGTCCATCAATGGATGAATAGATAAAGAAGATGTGGTATATATATACACAATGAATACTACTCAGCCATAAAAAATGACAAAATCTTGCCATTTGTGACAATATGGGTGGACCTTGAGGGTATTATGCTAACTGAAATAAGTCAGACAAAGACAGACAAACACCGTATGCTTCCACTCATATGTGGAATAAAAATCCCAAACAAACTAAAACAACCAAAATAAATGAACAAATCAAATAAACCAAAACAAACACATAGATACAGAGAACTGAGTTATGGTTACCAGAGGGAAAGAGAGGTGTGGGAAGGGCGAAACGGGTAAAGGGGGTCAACTGTATGGTGATGGATGGAAATGAAACTTCTGGTGGTGAGCACACCATAGTGTATACATAAGTCGAAATTTAATGTCCACATGAAACTTACAATAATGTTATAGACCAATGTCAGATCAATAAAAATACATAAACAGTAAATTTTTAAAAGGGAGGGGGGAAGCTTGCTGGATAAGACATTTAGGCTGGGTTTTGACAAGTGGATATTATTTGAACAGTAGAGGTAGATGGAAGTAAAAACTTATATCAATAAAAAGTATAAGCAAAAGAACAAAGTGTCTAAAAAACAATGAATAAAGAAAGCAGTTTGACTAAAGTGTAGACTGCATAAAGGAGAGACAGGATACAGTAGAAAGGCATGGTAAAGCAATCCTATGAAAGATCTTTAATGTCAGGCTACAAATATCAGTATTAATGAAAGTTTCTGAAGGGTATGCATGTGAGATACGTGATTAGAGTTATATATTAAGAATATCAGCCTTGACAGCAATAAGCAGGGCAGATTCAAGGAGGAGGCACAAAGACCAAGAAGGAAATTCTTACAGTAAACACTGCAGATAGAATCTTACAGAACCTGAAAACTGTATGAATATAGATGGTAAAGTAAGAGTTAGGCAACTATGGCTTAAAGCTGTGACTAGACAATGGTGGTACCATTAATAGAAAAAAGAATTCAAGAAGAACCAATTTAAAGAAGGTGAAGAGGGCTTCCCTTGTGGCGCAGTGGTTGAGAATCTGCCTGCCAATGCAGGGGACACGGGTTCGAGCCCTGGTCTGGGAAGATCCCACATGCCGTGGAGCAACTGGGCCCGTGAGCCACAATTACTGAGCCTGCGCGTCTGGAGCCTGTGTTCCGCAACAAGAGAGGCCGCGATAGTGAGAGGCCCGCGCACCACGATGAAGACTGGCCCCCGCTTGCCGCAACTAGAGGAAGCCCTCGCACAGAAACGAAGACCCAACACAGACAAATAAATAAATAAATAAATAATAATTAAAGGTGCTAATAATTAAAAAAAAAAAAAAAAAAAGCCAGACCCTTAGCTGTTTAAAAAAAAAAAAAAAAAGGTGAAGATGATCATTTCAAAATGCTGAGCTCAAGCACCAAGGAAAAGCAGAAGTGTGATGTCTGCCTAGTAGAGACTTTTACTAAAGTGGTTTGACATTTGTGAGATAACAGTGGTAGAGATTTAAGTGTTCATCTATTTAGATGCAATAAGTGAAACTTACAGGAGTGAATGAAATCACAAAGGGAAAAGGGTAATAAAGATGATCTGTATCCAAGAATATCTGAATTTGGGGTAGGGAGTTTTATGGGTTGAATTGTATGCTCCAAAAAGATATGTTTAAGTCCTAACTCCCAGTACTTGTGAATGTGACTTCATTTAGAATTAGGGTCTATGCAGATGAACTCAAGTTAAGATGAGGTCATTAGTACACCCACTGGTGCCATGACAGCTCAGAGGCCGATCATAAGAGGCCAAAAAGTGGGTGGTACTCCAACTCCTGGAAATCCCCACCCCTCCTCCAAGATAGAATATTCCTCTCACTTGTTAGCCTATGAAATTACCCAGCCCATAAAAACTAACGACCCTCACACCTCAGGGCCGCCGCGCTCGCCCTTGGAGACAGTCTACCTATTGCCTTCTGAGATGGCCCACACTCTGTCTGTGGAGTGTGTATCTCTAAAATAAACCTGCTTTCACTTAAAAAAAAAAAAAAAAAAAAGATGAGGTCATTAGGGTAGGCCCTAATTCAATGTGATTGGTGTCACTACGGGAAAAGTTGGACAGAGAGACACCTAGGGAGTTCGTCATATGACAACACAGGCAGAGACTGGAGTGATGCAGCTGCAAATCAAAGAATGGCAAGAACCGATAGCCACCACCAGAAGCCCGAAGAGGCATGAAAAGATTCTCCCTTAAAGGTTTCAGAGGGAGCATGGCCCAGGCAACACCTTGATTTCAGACTTCTAGCTTCCAGAACTGTGAGACAATAAATTTTGATTATTTTAAGCCACCCAGTTTGTGGCACTTTGTGGTACTTTGTTACAGTACCGTACTGTACTGTACAGTACGGTACTGTACAGTACAGTACTTTGTTACAGAACAAAGAAGGTATAAGGGAAATCTACAAAGGAGGCAAAAAAAACCAGAAGGAGGCAAATCCATACAAGCCAAAAGATTCAAAAAGGCATCGGACAGTTAATAGCAATTGGTTCTGATACTCAAAAGATAAGAAATTTCCTAAGGCAACTGGAGGAATAGCCTGTCTTCCGGATCAAGAAGATTAAGAAGTCTCATGATTGATTCCACCATGAGGAAACTTTGGTTCTTTTTGATTCTTCCTTGGTAACATTTCCTTCATTATTTAGTTCATACTGCTAATTCATATTATTGTTTCAAATCATGATCTCACACATGGACTATTGCCACACATTTCTGACTATTCTCCGTACCTCCAAGTCTCAATTCTCCAAACCAGATGATTTTCTAAAATAGTGTAATCATGTTATGCCTCTCTCCAAACCTTCAATGGTTCTCCAATACCCAGTTTAATGTTCTAATTCTTTAGTGTGAGTTCAAGCTTATCATAACACCATCCTAATCCCTAGGATGAGCCACTCAAGTCATGCAGACATAGATTACTTCTAGCTTACAGACACAGACATAGATTACTTCTAGCTTACAGACACAGACATAGATTACTTCTAGCTTACAAAAATCTTTCTTCATAGCATCCTCGAATAGGATACAAATATTCTGACCCTCCACCCAGTTCTCCTAGATTCTACCCATTCTTCAAAAAGGTTCAGTTTAACTTTCTTTTTATAGTGTCCCTGGTCATTACAACCAGGGAACTTTTCTCCCTGGAATGCAGTTTATGTTTGTGCTAAACATCTAGCACATAATATTAGATTATATTGTCATTTTTATTTTTCACATGCATTATGTCATGCTTCTCCAACTATGCTGTAAGCACCAAAAAGGCATACACCATAGCTTATGCTTTTTTATGTTCAAACACATTTCAGGCAAAAGCAAATTGCTGTACGTCCACAAACAGGACTGCCACGACCACTTACCTCCTACACTTTGTCTTCGCTTTCTCTTATAGTCACCAGGAGTTTCATAATCACCTTCTTCAAAGCCTTCTAGTGATGGAGTAGCACAGAGATCATCAATACCCAACATAGCTGGTATCTTTCCTAGGATAAAATCTGGAACATGCCCTAAACGAAAATGTTCACAATTAAGATTTTTCCTCTACTCCCCCTCAGAACATTTCAATAGTATATAGCCACTTTCTAACAGTTGTCTTCATAGTTCACTTAGAAAAAGCTGGGAGGGATCTCCCTCATTTAAACAAATCCCATTATTTAATAATGCAACTACATCTTACCAATATCTGATGCATAATCAATAAGAGTTTGTACTACTGCAGCCTGTAATCGTAGCTTCTTTTCTGTGTTAGCAGACATTTTCTCATGCCCTTCACTTGTCTGAAGAAGATTTGGTGCAAATATCACAGCTAGATTGCTGCTATCCATCTTATTCTCGCTGCACCTTAAAGGAAAAAAGGTTTTATGAGATGGAGCTAAAGATAAAAATACAGAGTTAAAATAACTTATTGGGCACATTTTGAAGACCTCTTATTTTATCAATTAAACACAAATCAAGATACAGTTACCCTTCATCTACCCATGTACATGACTGGCTTGAAATAAGACTGAACCAGAAATACACAGCCTCTCTATGCTTAAATATACGTCATAAAAACATTGCTACCCATAGAGTTCACGCTTTGTTTTTCCACACAAATTGAACACATTTCTTTGATTTTTCAAACCCACACACAGAAAATTCAAAGTACTGAAGGCAGCAAGTATGTCTAAAACAAGCAGGCTCAATGACAGCAGGGAGAAGGGACAAATTTGAAAAGCAAATCGCAAATATTTTAGAAACACAATAATCTGAAGCCATTCAATGGACTAAGAAGCCTATAAACACCAATAAGCCATTAAGGCATTCAGCAGGACAACCCTAAGACAGCAAGGAAATATTATATTTGGTATATCGTTTTTTAAAATTATACAGGGTACACCTCTTATAGTAAGGAAAAATATAATATTTTTAAGAAAAATTTCCATGCCAAATGAAATTTAATTTCTTATCATAAGGGTAAATCTAGCTAGTTGAGAAATTAAACTACCATCTCCCAAAACTTTTACTTACTACTCACCTAAGAGAAACTTTCCTGAGAAAATTAAAGAAGTATCTTAATATATCAATTGTGTGGTCAGCCATAAGACAGGAAAGCAACAATGTAGCTTTATTCTTCTCCTCCGTTCTTAATTGTTGAGCTTTGAAAAGTGCTTCATGCAAATCAGCTGGGAGAATGGGCTCTGGCAATTCCCTAAAAAACTGCTTAAGAAGCCCTGCAATATCACAAGGAGGTGCAGAAGACAGGCATCTTTCACCATGATCCAGTTTATTCTGAAATAAATACAACAATCTTGAGCGTTCGGGGGCTTAAGGGTTGAATGCAAATAAAGTATCTATCCTTTCTTATACTCTAAAGAGCTTTCTTTAATAAATTTCTCTTAACTCTTGTTTTAGTATTTATCACTTCTCTTTAGAAGGCTAAAAACAAAATTTAAAAAAATTTTCATTTCATATAGTACATTCTAGGAACAAGGAACATGAATTTGGAAGTACTCTGTAAACTTTTAAAGCATTATATAAATAGCTTGATTGTGACAATCATTTCACAACATATACATATAACAAAACATCAGGTTGTACACCTTAAATGTATTTGTCAATTATACCTCAATTTTTTAAAAAAAGCATTATATAAATGATATACATTTTGGAAAAAAGAAAAAGGGTTCTTCTGCCATGAAAAAAAGCTATCTGCAAACTCAATTTCTGTCCATAATTCATGTAATAGTTCTAAATATTTCAATCCTAAAAACCAAATTAAAAAGTGGTACAAATGAAAAATTATAGTTCAAGAATATGCTTACCTTTAGTGCTTTTAGACGAATAACAGATCCTGATTTCCTAAAAAGCCCTTCTGTATGAATATGTTCTTCTAAAGATGTGCAAGCATCAACAAGAAAACTGAAAGAGAGAACTCTTTTCAGGTGGTAAGACACACATCTCACTAAATCCTATTCTCCTGCCCGAGACTACACCCCTTTCAGCTCTGATGCTACAAATCCCTTTAATCTCTGTGATAGAAGGTTACTTTTAGTTTTCCTTCTTGCTTCCTAAATTCTTCTCTAAAGCCCATCTTTTTACCCATGACAACTTCAGTGAGCCCGCTCAATCCTTGATCCTTGCCAATCTTAATCCATTTCTCTGCTTCTGCTCAGAGCACAAGATTTGTCTTTTTTTTTTTACTGCCTTCACTTCTTCATATCCCAGTCTTTGCTCAACCCTCTGCAATCAGACTCTTCCCCATTACTCCATCAAGATCACTAATGGCCTCTGCCTTGCCAAATCCACGGTCAATTCACTGTCTTTATCTTGCTTGTCCTACCAGCAGTTGATACACTCGACCACTCCGTGATGATCTTGAAAATACTCTTCTTCACTACACTTCTGGAATTTCTGCTGTCTCCCTGACTGCTCTTTCTCAAACTTCTTTTCTGGCTCCTCTTTTTCTGCCAGACTTCTCCATCCTAGGATCACCCAGGGCTCTAAGGCCTTCTCCATTTCTTTACCTATTCTCTCTCCACAGGTGATCTTGCACAGCACACATAGCTTAAAAAACCTACCATCAACTACATCTGCCCAAAAATAAGGCAAGGCTTATTTTTTTTCTCACCAACATTACCGGTCAGAAAGTCAGATACATCCATCCCAGTCCTTACAATCCTTCTCACATCTAGAGGTGTGTGCTCAATTTCTTTATACTGAATAATTTTTAACAATCAATACTGGCTTTAGATGCTTAGGTAACAGCTGGTAACAAAAAATTTGAATGGATGTCAGCTGCAAGCAAATGAAAGCATTGTACTGGTGCATAGTGGCTGAATGTTGCCGAGTAACTGACAGAAAAATTTTCTTTTGAAAAAAGCAGACAAGGAAACGACAACAAAAATTTAGTCATTATTACTGGAGATATGACTGCAATTCTAAACGTTGAAAATCATCATTAAAAAAAAACCTTTCATAGGCCATTTAAAAAGCAAAATAGTAAGTGGTTACCTCATGAAGATTGTGAATCTGTATCTATAGGGTGAGTGAGGGAAAACTGTTCTAAGGCAGCAAGGTGTTCAACAAATACTTTTGGACAATGCACCAATTAAAAACCTAAGTTAGGGCCTTCCCTGGTGGCGCAGCGGTTGAGAATCTGCCTGCTAATGCAGGGGACACGGGTTCGAGCCCTGGTCTGGGAAGATCCCACATGCCGCGGAGCAGCTAGGCCCGTGAGCCACAATTACTGAGCCTGCGCGTCTGGAGCCTGTGCCCCGCAACAAGAGAGGCCACGATAGTGAGAGGCCTGCGCACCGCGATGAAGAGTGGCCCCCGCTCGCCACAACTAGAGAAAGCCCTCGCACAGAAACGAAGACCCAACACAGCCATAGATAAATAACAGAGCAGCCCTAAACTTTGAAAAAAAAAAAAAACAAAAAAAAAAACCCTAAGTTATTAGACTAGAGTAGCCAGAATGAACCTTACTTTGGATAGAGGGGAAATGAATTAGTAAGAGCTAACGTAGTATCTTTCTACCACACATTTTTAAACTATTTTCTTAAGCCGTAAACTTCCCTAGCAACTTCTGATGCAGTTAGTCCAAAAGGTTATTTACCAATAGTGACACAGAAAAGCTCAAGTGTTAAATAATTTATATTCACAAATACTCCAATAGTTAAATATTCTTCTGTCCAACATTTCTAAGACAAAAAATATTAAAATTATAAATGAATTGGTAGTTTAGTATATTACTGAGTATCATCAAAACAGCAATGAAAAAATCGGTACAGAATGGAAAACTCTGCCTTAATAGAACAAAAATAATTTGCTTTCTAACATTTATTCATCACTAAACCTTAAAATTCAATCCTGAAAATGAGTACAAATTAAAAAGTTAAAATATGCAAAAGTTTAAAAAACAACTTTTAACATTAGTTAATGTTGAGAAATAAAATCATTTGCTAGTTCCAACTAATTGTGTGTGTCATTCAACTATTTATTTTTAAACATTCCAATACCAGTTTGAAGTATTTACTCTTCATTTCAAAGTTTGCTCACCTTGGAATATGTCCATATTCTGGAACAACAGACTGGGGCAATGCATTAAAAGGTACTCCAAATATTTTACCCTAAAATGACAACGTCAGTTACTCTAACACAAATATTAGGCTCAATATAAGTTTTCTTAAACATTAGGCAAATTAAAAACCTCACAAAATAAAACAAGATAGCAGAAATAAACTATTGGTCAAGACAAAAAACAATTACATCAAGTATATTTGTTAAAAAGTAACTACTTTATACTAGATATTATGCTAGGTGCTGGGAGCACAAAAATGGTCAAGATAGAGTCACTGCCCTTAAGCAACGCAGCAAATTCCCTCAGTTTCCAATCCCACAACAGAAAATCAATCCATTTAGTGTTCAGTAAGGAAATTCTTAAACAGAATTTGGCCCAATATGCTAACATTTCTGGAAAATACTACAAGCTCCTTTAGTAACTATATAAATACCGACCTTAAACTTTCTGTTGGTCACCTTATAAATACTAACTTGAACAAAAGGCCAAATTGGCCGATAACAGTAATTCCTGTCACTCAGTGAGTACTTCCTAAAATTATATCAGGGTGGTTACTTTTAGACCTGATTATCTTTTCCACGCTCTATGGGAGAGTACTAATCAAACTGTTCTGAGGTATCCAAGGAAGGGATTCTGCAAACAATTTAAATTTCATGTCGTACTTTCAAAACCAATTTTAAAAAGTCAGAGTCGAATGTATTACTCGCATACAAATTTTAATACATTTGAAGATCCCAAGAGTACATTTGTATGTTGGTTAACTTGAGTGTTTGTGCACACCTCTGAATAAAGAATCTGCCACTATCTTTGGGCATATATTCAAACTTCTTAAAAACGAGTCACTGATTAAGAAGGTTGTAGCTTTGCCTTGGACTTAAAAGTAAATTCAAGGGATTTCCTTGGTGGCTCAGTGGTTAAGAATCCGCCTGCCAGTGCAGGGGACACGGGTTCGAGCCCTGCTCCGGGAAGATCCCACATGCCCGCAAGTGGAGCAACTAAGCCTGTGCGCCACAGCTACTGAGCCTGTGCTCTAGAGCCCGCGAGCTACAACTACTGAGCCCGTGTGCCACAACTACTGAAGCCCGAGCGCCTAGAGCCCGTGCTCTGCAACAAGAGAAGCCACCACAAATGAGAAGTCCGCGCACCAGAGCGAAGAGTAGCCCCTTCTTGCCGCAACTAGAGAAAGCCCGCACCCAGCAACAAAGACCCAACGCAGCCAAAAATAAATAAATAAATTAAAAAAAAAAAATTCAAGCCTGCATATGTCTGCTTACATGAAATTAGATTAAGTGGGCATACCTAATCACTCATATGTTAATTTAGTTTAGATACATCTGCTCTCCATGAATGCTCTTGAAGCACTTGTGTTGTAAGAGCACCTTATTTAACCTGTTATTTATAATAAGAAATCATTCAGGGAATTCCCTGGCGGTCCAGTGGTTAGGACTCCACGCTTTCACTGCTGTGAGCCTGGGTTCCATCCCTGGTCGGGGAACTAAGATCCCGCAAACCACGGTGCAGCCAAAATCATTCAGCATTCTTAATGATTTGACAAAATCTTACTAGTCCTTTTTCAAGTAGCTGGCTCAATTTAATTGACAAATATAGAAAAGACTGTGTAGCACAGTGCTTAAGTGAGCAGGCTCCTAGAGGCAGGACTGCCAAGTTTTAAATCCTGGCTCTTCCACTTATTAGCTGAGTGACCTGGATTAAATGATCATTCTCTGTGCCTCAGTATCCTTATATAGGTCCTAAGTCATAGAGTTGCAGAGAGAATTAAATGAATTAAAAGATGTAAAACATCAGTGTCTGACAAAGCAAACATTCAAAGAATGTCTGTTGTTGTTACAATTATCATTTCAAGGTGAGCTATTAAAAAAAAAAAAAAGTTAGGGGGACTTCCCTGGTGGTCCAGTAGTTAAGACTCCGTGCTTTCACTGCAGGGGGGCACGGGTTCGATCCCAGGTTGGGGAACTAAGATCCCGCATGCCGCAAGGTGCAGCCAAAAAAAAAATTAAATAAAAAAAAAAAGTTAGTATGGGCAACCCCTTATTTGGGTAAATCAGAATTTTCTTGATACTGTGCAACCAAACAAAATGCAAAAATAAATCAGATGCTGAAGCTGACTGTAAGTTTACAAATGTCTTACATAACCAGAATTCAGGGTTGGTTTTTTTTTTTTTCAAGTCTCATTACGCTCAATAACTGGCTTCACAAGTTAGTGCTATAATTTAATCTCATAAAATAAAACTAATAACATGCTTTTAAAATTTTATGTATTAGAACATCACTTACAATATCATCTTTAAAAAGATGTCTGTCTAGCACGTTTCTTAAAGAGCTCAAAATTATCATTAGATAACAAACACCAAAGAGCCAAAGAAATCTAGTATTCAAATAATTACCTAACATGTTAGATCTCGTTCGTGTTTAACACAGTGATCTTCTGTATTTCTCTATTAGAATATTTTTATTAGGGTTTCTAGCATGACTACCAATTAGGATGAGGACCTCTGATTATCATAACAACTCGCTGAATAAGTGGCATGTGACAGGCATTGTGTGCTAGTCTCATCTACAGATCTTATAATTTTTTTAAATCCCCTAAACAACTCAACGAGAGATACCATTCCCATTTTATAGAGTAGGAAACTAAAGTTTAGGACAAGCAGCCCAAGATCACACCCCAAGTAGGGGTAGAGCAGGAATCAAACTCAGGTCTATCTGACTCTAAAGGCCAAGTGTCAGTTTTTCTTGAGGGGTAAGAAAAAAATCTGCATACAAATTCTTTCATATACTTACAAAACCTACTATATTTGAGATCTTGGAAAGCCAGTTTTACAATCAGAAGAAACCACTTAGTTTTTAAATATAAACAAGTGTGTTGCCAATAAGTTGCAAACAACAAAAATAATTTCTCCAGAATTTATAAGCTGTTAAGAGGAATATAAATTATTTGTCAGTTTTCTTCTCCAAGTACTTATTTTCTTTCAGACACTATAAACTATAAGAGTTATGAAAATTAATTTTTAGTTTTCATCTGTAAGTATTTAGAAAGCACCATATAATTAGGCAAGTAAATCTAAAACAAAATGCTTTATATTCAACTTATTTTTCACAATGAAATTCTTGATGATTCTGTAGAGATATTAAAATCTCATTCGAAATCCCCTAATCTCAACAACCCAAAAATCAACAGCTTCTGAATCATTCCACTGTGGTTTCTCAATTTACTCGTTTAAAAAAAAACCTTTATGTCTCAAAAATATGATACAGCCAAGCAGCAAGCATGTTCTTTTCAAATCGGTGAATATAAAGTTATTATCTAAAGCCTATTTCTAATATTGTCACACCTCATCTACTGATTCGTTTAGAAAATGTACTGGTACCCCTTGTCCCTCTCCAAATGTTACTCAAACAGTGGTGGTGGGGTAGTGTTTGTCTCCCTTCCCACGTGCAACTTGTTCAAAATATTTACAATAACTTAGCAGTATCTGGAGATATTTTTAATTGTCACAATTGGAACACGCTACGGGCATCTAGTGCCTAGAAGCCAGAGATGCTGCTAAACATCCTATAATGCACAGAACAGCTAACCCCAATGTCCCCCAAAGAATTATCTAGTTCAAAATGTCAGTGTTGCTGAAGTTGACACACTTAAACATATTCTCTTTTGGATCCATACAGAATGAACATTTTAGCATGACCTGGTAATAAGTGATGGTAGGGAATACGTCTGCCTCCCCCCTTTTTTAACCTAAACCTCCTTCCTCAGAACTTACCACGATTTCCGTGGCTGCTGTCTCCGGTCTCCTGCGATCGCACTGCCCACGGCCACCCTTGACCTTAATGCCATAAACAGCCCGAAGCTGCTGTACAACGGCCAACCGCACCAGCCTCTGATCCCACATCCCGGACACGTCGCCCACTCTCCGAGGTGGGATCTGAGTCCTGACCCTCTTTCGCCACCAAGTCTTCCAATTTCCGAACACTCTCAGTTTTGCGCTCAGCTCCGCTGCCTTCTGGCCACGTCTGGCACTCTTCCGGCCCCGGACCCCAGCCACCTCCACGGCTTTTTCCTTGCTCCACCAACCGTCTTCTCTTAGCCCTTTGACCTAGCCACACCTTACGTTTCCTTCACTTACACCGGCATTCTTTCTTATCACTTAATCCTTTCAGCTACTTACACAGACCTCCCTTTCTTCCAGATCCTTTCGGTTCCTTGTACCACGCCCGTTACCAGCTTCTCACTATTTCAGGCCACCTTCCTCCAAACCTCCCTTCGCCCTCGTCTCTCTCCGAACTGTAAAGACAACCCTTCTCCTCGCCCCTCCACCCCCCCCCCCCCCCGCAGACTCAGCTGGGCGTTAGTCCCTGCGGCCCCGAGTCCCCCACCCTAGCCCAGTCGCCGGACCAGCCGGCTGTTCAGGGGCCTCTTCCAGTCCCGGTCCCCGCCCGGGCTGGTGGCCGCCGTCACCCCGTTTCACAGGCTGCTCCTTCTCTCCTCCATCAACCTGACTGCCGCCCCCGGCCAGCACATCCGGGTGCGCTCACTGAAGTCAAGTGTCCCTCCTCATGCCTCCGCCCCACCGCCTCGACAGACAACTGGAGCCACCGCGGCCGGCCCACCTTCAGTTCCAGTCCAGCCTCAAACGGCAGCGCCAAAAAACGTTCCACGCTCTGATTGGCCCGCTCCTCTTTTCAAAATCAGGACCCCCGGAAGGTGGCCAGGAACTGCCTGTCTAGTGAGTTACGGGCAAAGGGGCGGGACCACGAAGGGTGTGGCGGGCAAAACTAAGAAACACGAAAAGACGAGTTACACTTGCTCCTTCTTAGCCATATGTTGGAGGAAAATACTGTTTATCGTGTATTTTAAAACACCCGGCCTGCGCCTGAGACTATATTCGGGGATATGTAATAGACACCTCATTCTCATTTTTTTCAGAACTTGGCTGAGGCTGAAGGCCCTTTTACGGGGAAACCTGTTCTACGGAACCGGAGGGGAGACAATTTGGGTCAGAATTCACAAACGCTGGTTTTAGTAACCCTCAGCCGGGGCGTTTGGTGGGAACTTCTGCTATGGCAACTGGTCCATACTTGGCGGGGGGCTGATGTGACGCCCAAATCTTAGCTCTTAGGTAGTTAAATACAACAAAGAAAACCTGTCATGAGAGAGTATAGAGTGCGGGAGGAATGCGAAGTCCGCGGAAGGCGGCAGCTGCAGAAGCTTCATTTGGTGGGATATGGATTTAGGACACCAGGGAGGAGCCTGGCTCCGGGCCCACACAGTGCAGAAACCTTGCTTGTCTTGTTGACAGACAAGATTGCACATACTCGGCCCTAGTTCCCGGGCTGCTTTTCCATTCTCAAACATCAGCAATCCCATCAGGGTGTTTTCTGTTTTTTGGGGTTGTAATTTGTTTAGGGCTGGAGACTTGGACTCAAATACTACAGACAATACAGCATACATTTACTACCACCCTTGCCTCACGCCCATGTAAACTTGATAAGAGTATCAACAGAACTTTATCTGCATTATCCACTTGTGTGCCTATTACCTAACTGTGCCAGGGGCCAAATGCCTATTTAAGGACATGAACGGATTTAAGTGGGAAACAGTTTTCTTAGAACCATTTTGCTCCTTTTGGAGTTCAGGTCCTTAGGTGTGCTACCCTTCTCAATCTAAAGAGGATTCTCTGAAGAAGTGGGAACAAAATGGAAGTTAAACATTTTGCTTTAACAGTTGTTTATTGAGCCCCTATTATGCAGTTTGGTATAGGATGATGAGCAAAACCAGACACAATTTTGGCCCTCGAAGGGAGCGGGGAAGAATATCAACCAAGTAACTATATGAATGGGGGCATAATTATTAACTGAGAGGCGTGCACTAGGAAAGGAATATTATTCCATGACAGGGTACAATGAAAGATCCTTGACGGGGTAGGGGCAGTGTTCCAATTGACTGATCTGAAGAATCAGCAGAAATTAACTTAGTAAAAAGTGAAGGTGGGATGGTGGAATGGGACCAGCATTTAGGAGACAAAGGCACTGCAGAAAAAGCCATCAGTTTTAACAGGAACCAGTGCATCAGAGGCTATGCTGAACCCATTTCTCCTCTTCTTGCTTCAGACATAACTATAAAAAATTACTTATGTTATCTTTAGCCTCCTCCCGTCCCCAAACTTCACATTGTTTTGGGCTTTAGGACCCCCTATGTCTCTTAATATTAATTTTTCTAACTATGTCTTAATGCTTTTTTAAAGCTGAGCTCTTTGATTTTGTGTTTTGTCCTTTCTCTTAAGATGAAAATATTAGTTCTTAATGATATTAACATAATTACTTATTTGCTTTATCCATGTATATAAATATATACACACATATACATATATATATATATATATAACAGAATAGGAATAGTAATATTGCTAACATAAGACTGCTGAAAGAAGTTTAAATTTGTATTTTTTTTTTCCTTCACATTATATCCCATTGGAAATGTACAGACAAAATATTGTGTTTTAAATGAACTGGACATACATCTTCTCTTTGGTTATTATGAATGTACCGTAGTTTAATCAACCAGACCTATATTGATGGATACATGGGCTATTGTCAGTCTTTGCTATCACAAAAAGTTACTTGCTAATGGATCTTTAGCATAGATTGGGACAAATGGGATTACTAGGTTAGAAAGTAAAAGAATGTTATTTTCTTTATTATTCCCAAATTCACCTTCATAGAAGTGGTGTGATTTTGTATTCATACTAGTAATATATGAGTTCCTATTTCCCCACATCCTCTCCCATAGAATGGATTGTCAAACTCCTAGATTTTTGCTAATATGATAGGTGAGAAATGGTATCTCAGTATAGTTTTGCATTTATCTTTTTATGAATGAGATGGAGCATCTTTTTGAATGAATAAAATGAATGCATATAATGAAGTGTGAGGATGAATCTGTTAAGGAATATGGAAGATACACAGCTATGAAGTGGGAAAAGCAAGGCACGGAAGACCGTGTGCAGTATGTATGTAAGAAGAGGTAGAAATACATACACAAATGTAAACTTGCTTATATTTTTAAAAATAAACAATGGAGGGGACTTCCCCAGCAGTCCAGTGATTAAGATTCCACACTTCCACTGCAGGGGCCACAGGTTCGATCCCTGGTCAGGGAACTAAGATCCCGCGTGATCCCACATGCTACATGGTGCAGCCAAAAAAAAAAAAAAAAAAAGATTAAAAAAATGGAAACGTAAATCAAAATCTAATAAAAATGGGAACCAACAGGGGAAGAGCAAGGGGAGGGAGAGAGCAGGAATGGAAGCTAGATTTCTGAATATATCTTGTCTTATAGTTTGACCTTGGAGTCATGTAAATGGTTAACATGTTTAGAATATAAAATAAAGTTTAAAAGCAACCACTGAGTGGACAACAAACTGAAATAAGTGAATCAACCTTTTCATCGGTTTCTATTTGAATTTTATTTCTTTTTATTTGACTTGTCCATCCATTACCTATTTTCCATCAAGATGGCCTTCTTTTTTTAAAAAAATTTAGAAACTTTTTATATATTAGCCCTATGTGATGTGGCTTGCACTTTTAAAAACTAACCTTTATTGGACTTTTTGCTTTGCTTGTTTAAATTATAGTTAAAATAATCAACCTCGTCCCTCACTGAGACTCTGAATGATGGGAATGTTTTCTCCACTCCCAAGTTACAAAATAATTCATTTATTCTGTTTTAAAAAATGCCAGTTTTTAAATGCCAGGTTTGTTTGTTTCTTTTTCTTTTAAAATATTTAGATCTCTGATCCATTTGGAATTTATCCAGTGTAGAATAAAGAATGGATCAAATTTTATCATTTTCCATATGGCTACCCAGTCCTAGACATTTTAATTTTATCTCACTTCAGCAACCCCCCACACCTGCCTCTGAAGGTAGCAAAACACTACTACTGAATGCCCACAGAGTACCTTGACTGGGTAAGGGGAAATCGCTTTTACTTGAACATTAGATTATGCTTTTATTATTTTATTTTCATTTTTATTTTTGGCTGTGCTGCGTGGCTTACGGGATCTTAGTTCCCCTACCAGGGATCGAACCTGGGCCCTCAGCAGTGGCAGCA
The DNA here is from genome assembly GCF_028021215.1 of Eschrichtius robustus. Classification (NCBI taxonomy): domain Eukaryota; kingdom Metazoa; phylum Chordata; class Mammalia; order Artiodactyla; family Eschrichtiidae; genus Eschrichtius; species Eschrichtius robustus. Next base: position 82,431,418 of record NC_090824.1, read on the forward strand.
TGGAGGCCTAACTACCGGACCACCAGGGAATTACCTAGACTTTGCTTTTAGTTAGTGCCACTAGATGGCACACATCTTTTTCTTTAGATATCTCACTTAGCTCTCTTTTCCATGAAATCAATCACGTATCTGCCAGGGGGCCTCCCTCAATTTTCTTCTTGCACCCCTGCTTGGGAAAAGGTGACTCGGGTAGCTTTTCAAGTCAGATACAGAGCGTTTCTCTGTAAAGTTAAAGTGATTGTCCTTGAAATCACTGCCTCCAAGGCCTGGCACATCGCACAGACACAATTTCATTGATGAATAAACCCAAAACATTTGGGGAAATGTCTAAAATTCAGACTTGACTAAAATAGAAAATACTACAATGATTTTCTCAGGTCACTGGAGCTCTCACCAGAATAATGGACACAGTGATGCTTCACCTGGATCCCCCTCCAGGGCTGAGGTGCTTGCTTTCCCTGCTCGCAGGAATGTTGGCTACAGATGGCTCACAGCCAAGTCCCCTGTGAGAAGTGAGAGCTGCTCTCACAGAAGGGAGCTGCCCCACCCCAGGTGATGCCTCCTGGGGGCGGTCTGCAGTGTGCTCACCGTGTCTGGTTTACGTGGGGGGGTCCGTTGGCCTGGCCCCTTGCCTCAGTTCAGGACAACTGAAGGGCCTCCCAGCTCCGGAGCTTCCTGTGGGATGGGCTGAGGCCTATGTGGCAACCGTATCACAGCTCAGCCTTCCCATCTGTCCAGCCCTACTCTCTTCACTCCTTTACTCTTGTTATTCCAAGGGTTTGACCCAGTAAGACTCCTGCTCACAAATCTCCACCTCAGTGTCTGTTGTTCAGGCAGCCCAACTTAAGATACAGGGTGGAAGGTTCTCCCTAACCAGTGCTCTCAACTAGAGTCTTGCTACCAAAATGTGGCCCGTGGACCAGCAGCACTGTTGTCAACACGGAGAAGTTAGAAAAGCAGGAACTCGGGTCTCACTCAGACCTACTGAATCAGAACCTGCCTTTTTGTAAGCTTCCCAGATGATCTGTGTGTACACTAAAGTTTACGAACCTGTGGACTAGGCTCAAAGGACAATGGTCTAAGTTCAGAAATGCTTCTTCCTCTGGGTTATTAGGTGGGAAAACCAAACAAAATGTTTTGTTGTATCTTGTATTACACAAATTAAACAAATAAAAGTGGGGGGCATCCAGAGAGTAAATGTCATCATCTGATTAGTCAATTTTAGGTCTTTTAGTCTCAGGTCACAGGGTTTTCTCTTGCCTTTAAGGTTGCCTTGTGTGGTGTTCCGATATCCAAAAGAATAGTCCAGGACTTGTGCCAACCCTGAAACGACTGACAAAAAATGTCAAACAGAGAATAATAGCCTTCTGAGACTTGTGAGTGGAAGAGACACATACAAATTTCTGTTCTGTTCTAGAGCAAGAAATTCAAGCTGCTTTTTTGGGGGGGAAGGGGGAGCGTGGGGGAAGGTAGGAAAAATGAGATGGAAAAAGATAATGATAGGTAAGCCAAAATGATAAAATAAAAACTGTAAGTACAGAAAAGCTTAAGAATTTTTCTGTCTTTGACAAAACTACGAAATGGACAGTTTAATAGTGCCATCAACCACAGTACAGGCTTGATTAGATAAGTTATTGTGCACCAATTACATAGATGATATATTTATATTGATTGATTTGGAGGGTGTCCAGGATATAATTTGAGAAAAGGAAGTCACAAAGTTGTGTGTATGATATGATTGTTGTGCTTTATATGTGTATATGCAAAGAAAAATGGAAAGATATTAACAGTAGTTATGTCTGAGTGGTAACTTTGCAAGTGACTTTTGCATTCTTCTTTGTGCTTTTCTGCTATTATCGTTTGAGTATTTCATAATGGGTTTATTGTTACGGGTTGAATTGTGTCCCCCCCCCCAAAAGATGTGTTGATTTCTTAACCCCCAGTATCTAAAAATGGGACCTTATTAGCAGATGTACTTAGTTAAGATGAGGTCATACCAAAGTAGGGTGACCCCTTAATCCAATATAACTAATATCCTTGTAAGAAGAGAAGAGACACAGCCATGCGAGGTGAGAACGCATTTGATGATGAAGAGAGAGACTGAAGTGCTGCATCTGCACACCAAGAAACACCAAAGATTGGTGGCCACCTCCAGAAGCTAGGAGGAGGCGAAGAAGGGTTCTCCCCTACGAGTTTCAGAGGGAGCACTGCCCTACCAACCTTGACTTCTAGTTTCCAGAATTGTGAGAAAATAAATTTCTGTTGTTTGAAGGCACCCAGCTTGTGGTACTTTGTTAAGGTAGCCCTAAGTGACTAATACACATGTTACTTGATAATCATTAAAAAGTAAAGTCATTGCCATTTTGAGAATTAAATGGAGCTATAATTGAGGTGAAGGAAGATGACACTTGTCAGCCAGCACAAAGGTGACTTCTCTCACAGAACCTTCCCTGACAGTTCAGAGGGCAACACCAGAGTCCTTGTCCGGAGCAGCTATTTGCACGCCTTACATTTTCTCCTCCAGGTCTAAGTCCCACAGGTGGGCAGGGGCCAGGTTCACGTTCACTTCCCATGAAGTGTAGCCCTGAATTTTGAATAAAGATCTTAATGAATGCTCTTTGAATTACTGAATGAGGAATTCCTATTAGCAAGAAAAGCTTTCCCTCCCACTCTTACAGAGTAGGACAAACAAACAAACAAAAGCAACAAAACACCTAAAGGATGAAAATTGAAAGACTCTAGATTTGGGAAGAGAGGAAGGCAGGGGAACCAACATGTCTATGGGCACAGAGTCCAGATTCCTAGTGGTGTGGAAGGTTAAAAAGATCTCCTGTCAAATAAATGTGGGGATTTAAACCAGTTTCCTTACCATAGGGTCTCTAGGGGCCTTTAATACACCATTGTGCATTGGGACTTTCCAATAAGAGGAGGGAGTTGGACTGCACTTCCTAGTATTTTGCTGTTAAATTCTTTTTCTCATTATTTCAAAGCACTTGGTGGTTAGTGTCTGAGAAGTGACCTTTGGTGCCCTGTGCACCGTGTTCATGTAAACCCATTGAGACACCCTTCAGCAATGCTCTTCTCATTATTGGTGGGCTTTCCTATCTCTATACCCACACTGGGTCTGCAAGCTTTAGTCAAATGTTTATGTGGTCTCTCAGATCTAAGAAGTTTGGACATAGTTGTAGATCATATATGTTTCCCATTAAAGGAAGGAGAAAATAGAGTGGGTATGAGGAAAGTAACAGTTTGAAATCATCAAAAGCCTTTCAAAGACAGACGTTCCATCAATCTAAATATCCCTGGCAATTCTTGCTTGACCCTTGGAGTAAGCAGACAAGGATAGGGAGGTTGATGCTACTCTTCAGAGTAAGACCCGGGTAACGTATTCTTTGGGTCCTCTAAGAAACTGATGCCAACAAGACATGATTAGATGTGCAAGAGAATTATTGGGGGAAGTGCTTGTGAAGGATAAAGGAGAGGAAGCAGGAGCAGACAGGGAGAGCCTTTAGATCCTGAGGCAGTTCTGACACCCGTGAATGTGGAAGGGGAAGGAAGGAGGATTGGGTTAAGAACCACCTCCAACCACAGCACAGTTCTAAGAAATTTTGGCCAGGCTGATGGGGAGTTCTTCCCTTAAAGTCACACGTTAGAGGAGTCCTGTGTCCCACAGGAATGGGCCAGCACTTGTAACCCTCAGTCATTGGCTGGGAGCAGCCCGTGGTGCTAATGCTGTGGTGGATCCAGAGGGCCCGGAGCAGGGGCTGTCCCTCAGCTATCCTCCTCCCAGCAGGAAATCTGAGGGCTGAATCTTTATGGCCACCTGGGAGAGTGAAGTCAGATGACCAGAGTTTGAATTCCAGCTCTACCACTTAATTATGGGAAAGTTACCTAACTTGTCTGAACTCCAAATTCCTCATCTGTAAAATGGAAATTACTAGAGTATCCACGTCATTGGGTTCTTATGAGACATTTACATGACTCATGAAATTCTTAGTATTTTGCCCAGTGCATTGAAGACCTCAGTAAATGTTAACTATTATTATTACAGGTACTTGTAGCTGATACAAACTCAGAACTCTCAGCCCTCAGGGAATTCTGACAGCTGGAGGAAATGCTGAAAGGTAGGAGAAGTCTCTACCCTGTGTGCCATTCTGTGTGTAGAACTCTTCTCCAGGATCTTTCGAATGTGATCCTTTCTCTCTGCTCCTTAGAACAAAGGCATTCACCACTTCCAAATGCTTAAAATAAGGGAGAAGGACAGCATCCCCATTTCCCTGCTAGACTGACATGGCTGGTAGGAGGCTCCCCCTTGGCAAGATTCCCTTGAAGAGTTTAGTGTGTTTATCTATTTATTCTGTCTGCCTCATGCAGAGGTCAATAATGCTGTAAACAGAGAAGAGCTCCAGGTTCAGTTAAGCAAATTACAGAATACTGAAAAAGTCATGGCAGTAAAGTACATTACTATAATCCACAGAATATATGAGGCATTAAAATCCTAATGCCTTGACTCTTGATCAGAATTTATTGGAGATGGGAAGAACAAACTACCTCAGTGCATTTTTATGGACAAAATTAAAACAGGGGTGGATTCACTTAACCCCTGCCAGCAGTCTTAAATTCATTGAACCACCTTCTGTGTTCATAGAATTCTGTCTCTATGGAACTTGGTGTGATGGGGAACTGTTATTGCTTTGGAACTTTCCCTGAAGGTGAAAGGTGAGGTAAGTGATAGGTGATAATAGGACCAGCTGGTGAGACATGTTCACACATTTGAAACCAGGATGATGGTTAAGGGGATGCTGATGGTTTCTCAAGGGTGCTGGGCACATAACAGAGGACTCCCTTCCAATCCCACCATATACACAACATCTCCTTTTCTGGATGAAGACCGGCCTTTGGTGTGGTTGGTGGTGGTTCATTTCGCTTGCCCCACATCTCTTCTGTTCCACACTGTCGTACAGTATCCACTTTTCATCGCCCATCACAATTTGTTTTAAAAACGGAACATTTTCGTTATGTTTAAGTAGAGAATCCCCCGTGGAAATACGGTCAAGAAGGTTTTTTTTCACTTAACTTACGTGGAACCCAAACATCAAAGCGATTTACATAACCAAGCTGGTGCAAGTGATTTTCAGTGCTTGATTTGGATATTTTTGAGTATGTCGGCTATCTCCCGCGTGGTGTAACATTGATTGTTCTCAATAAATGTCTCCATTTGATCGCCATGAACTTCAACTGGTCCACCCGACTGTGGAACATCGTCCAGCGAGAGATCTCCAGCACGAAACTTCGCAAACCACTGTTGACATGTGCGATCAGTCACAGCACCTTCTCCATACACTGCACAGATCTTCTTTTGGATTTCAGTTTTGTTTTTACCTTTCTTGAAATAATAAAGCATAATATGCTGAAAACGTTGCTTTTTTCCTTCCATCTTCAGTATTAAAATGGCTACACAAAAATTCACCAATTTTGATAAGCCTTTCTTTAAATGCATGCTGATTTGACAGCTGTCACACACAATCTAACAAAATTGTTTTGAATGAAGTCAAAGGCGACTAAGTGCTACTAGAGCCATCTTACGGAAAAAACTGAACGAACCTTTTGGCCAACCCAATATCTAGTCTCTGTAATTTCCTGTTAGTGGCTAGTTGCTTTGGCTTTCCTTCTGATTTTCTTTTAAAGCTCAAATTATGCTGAGAGACAAGACACTTACTGTGAATAAATGTTTCAGATACTTTATTTCCTAAAGGAAGACCTTGATAGTATTAGACCATGGGTCACCTGGGGAAGAAACAGAGGGCTTTATAAAGGAAATGGCAAAAAAGGGAGGAGTTGGAGGTGCCAAGTACTTGAGTCTACTTCAGAAGTTTACCTGTGGCCAAGCCCAGTGATCCTTTTTGCTTTTTAGGAAAAGTAAGTTCTGCGTTTTAGAATGTGCATATCTATCGCATGCCGTTGTGAGAAATAAATGAGACAGACGCGAGAATGTTTTGTAAATGAAATGGCTTATACAAACAAGGTGTGGTACTATTTCAACTTGTGAATGAACTCAGTCTTATGGCTAAATGCCCTCTTCCTGTTCCATGTGGTCCATTCTCTTGACCATGCATCAAATATAAGTGGGGGGAAAAGCCATATGTGGACACTAGAAACAAATGATATAGACCAATGATTTATTCTAGAAAATAATGTTTAATAATTCAAACTGAAAGAATTGCATTATAGAAAATCTTTTCATGATTTTCAACATTACTTTCTTATAGTTTTAAAAACACAATGTTTCTATCAACTTTTTAAAAATTAAGCACTATATTAGAACTTACCAGCAGAGGGGAGTAAAGGAACACAAAACACCTTTCAGTTTTAGGCTAATTTTTGTGCATAAACAGGGCAGAAAAGTCCTCAAATCCATGCTTTTCTTTTATTAGCCAGTGGATCCACATGAACACATTAAATTTTATGAACAGCCCAGTCTCTGACAGAGGCAGACAAACAGATCTGTAGGCCACAAAGGCATTGACTTTTGATCAAAAGTTATGGTTGATGAGAAGAATGAACTACCAAGTTTCTTAGAACTGTGGTAAAATCGATTTCACTGTATTAAAATCAATTTCTTTTCTTAATTTTGCATGCCTAGTTTTGAATACTCATTTAGAATGAAATTCCAGTGAAATGCACTTTTCAAGGCAGCTCTGTGTTATTGTGGGTGTTAATCTGACTCTCAGAGACTGTATCTCAGACATATACAGTCTTTATTCAGATGAAGAGGGGATGTGGGAACACAATCTGGTGCCTGTTCAAAGTGTACCAGAAGCACATAGGCAGACACACCTTTGAGAAGCCAGTTATTTACCTCTAGATGGATGGTAGTTAATGTTCCAAAATCTCGTTCTCTAGATCTTGAAGGAAGGTGACTATAGATTACAAGGTCTGAACCCTTTCCTAGAGGGAAGAGATCTCAGGGAACATTGTCAGCAACCCGACATATACATTGAGCGATTCCCATGCTAGGCATCAGAGACACAGCAATATTGAAGGGGCCATTACCTTGAGAGGGAACATCTAGCTGAGGTGGCAGACCAGAGTATATTTTGCAGTGAGATATCCCTTGAAGGAAAGAGAAGACCAATCACCAATAGGTGAGAACTGCAAAAGCAAACCAAGGTATTATTCACCAAGTTTTCCCCTCACGTTCATTCAGTCCATAGTTTTCATAGAGTGGTGTTAACAGATGAACTGAGGCATACTAAAAAACACTTAAGAGTTTATCTGAGCAAAAATATATTTGAATCAGACAGTGCCAAACCAGAAGTGGTTAGGAGTGCTCCACTAACAGGAGCTCAGGGAAAGACTTTTATAGAGAAAGGGCGGAGCAAAGCAAGGAAATGATTGATCAGGTATAGTTGAAGCCCAGTTGGCTGTCTGTGACTAGTTGTCCTTAGGCTTCAATTTTGCAACCTGGAGGCATTTATAGGCTAAGACTGCAGTTTGCTTATGTGGGCCACAACAGCAGTAGAGCCACCTCGGCCTCATGGTCTCCTTGTTCAATTAATTTAACAGTGGTAACCAGAGTTTTGTGCTCTTACCAGAGAGTTCTAACCTGGTAGGTGAAAGAAGGAAAGTGATAGCTTTAGATTTCATCTCAAGAAATGTCCACTCATCAGTTTCATCTTCATTGGTTATTTTTTTATACAGGATCTAGAAGTAATACCATCCTCTTTCCTTTAATGAGTATACAGTATACATTGTTATTTACCTGTTTAGCAGCTTTGAAGTTCTTCTATTCATATTGATATTTTCCAGTCCCAGAACATCAAGTCTTGATAGAGGTCTTGATAGAAGATATCTATTAGATATCTTGATATCTAATGATCCATCATGGTTCCAGCGTGTGTTGTCAGTTGATAAGATAGGCTTGATTTGTTAGTGGCCTTAGTGAGGGCCTTAGTCAGCACACCAGACAATCAAAGAATTCTGGGACTGTTGGGGAGGTCCTGATAAGAAAATGGAATGATAGCAGGCTTCAAAGATAAGGTAAGAATAAGAGCATTAAAGGAGTAAAAAACTCAGTCCAGGGAGGAGAGTGCTTGGTAAGTAAGAAAGCAGTTATATATCAGGTGAGTTATAAAAAATGAGTATGAGAGGGTTCAAGTAGTAGAGATCACTTAATCTTCTGGAGTTTAAGAGATGCCCTACCTGGAAAAAAGAGAGGAGACTGTCCTGGATCTAACACATACACCTGGGAGCAACTCCAGTAGGTTTAAGTAGATAAGGATAATAACTATTTCACAGGTTTGGGAGATAAATGAGATTGTGTGCCCAAGGTTCCCAGCCTACGAGTGGGACCTAATCAACATTAGCTCCCTTTCCATTCTCCCAGTCATCATAATTCATCTTAGAAATACAATTCTCCTCAAAAAATGACAGTTGGTAAGCATTAAATGTTATCTCAGTATTACACAAAATACATTATTAGCAAGAATTTTAATAATAAATATAAGCATAAATAAGAAATATTGTATTTCTCTACCACCTTCTTGTGCTCTATGCTCAAGAAAATAGTACCTTGAAGCTCATAAAAAATGTTCATACTTAAATCCTATCTATAATTCTTTATGGCAGATCTTTTCTATTTTTCCCTAGCAGGAAACATGATGCAACTGTACAATGCATGGGAGTGTTTCTAAATGAAGTCACTAACAACTCTTAAGGATTTCCCTGGTTTCTGTTCTGGAATGGACATAGGCACTATTTTTGCATCGTGGGCTAAATGAATGCTGAAATTCCAGTTAAAGAAACAAATACCCTTTGTGTTTTATGGCAAATATTCCCTTTCAATAAAGACCACCAAATTTATGGGGGAGGGGGAGAGAGCAAAATGCAGTAGGGAGTTACGTTCGCACTTAAAGTCAGGTTATTTTCTGTGTCAGGCCATTGTGGTAGATAATATTAGGTAGTGACATGGTTGCTTAGCAACCTTGCCATCAATGAACTTGGGATCCCTCTTTGCTGGGAATTCCTAAAGAGTAATGCCTAGGAGAGTCCTTCTATTGTTTTTGGATCATTCAAACCAAAGGTGATTTTTACAGAAGATTTAACTGTAGTTCAAATGACTAAGAGAGGAGTAGAAATTTAGATAGTAGGATTTGTATTTCTGTTGTTGCTTTAATAATGGAGAAAGATATTGATCCATTTTCCATCTTTGCTGAGAATTAAGAGACTTGCTGTAAAGAATAAGGAATGATCTCACTTACATATAGAGATGTGTACCCCAGAACATCTGTTTTCATCTTCTTGTAAAGAAGGGACCCTTCTTTTGTCCAATGCTAATGTCTTCACTTGTACTTTTGAGCCCATCCAACTTTTCACTTTAGTATCTTGTTCCATCAGTTTTCCCCCTTCTCTTCCATTGCCAATTTTTCTTTCTCCACTGGTTCCTTTCTCCCAGCCTAAAAACATATTCATCTCAGAAAAACAACAAAAAAAGTGAAAAATAAAAACTTTCTTTCAGTTCTCCAGCTACGCCTCCTACCCTCTCTCCTCTTCTCTTTACAAAAACCTTGAAAGAGTATTCTACATTTATGGTTTTCAGTCCTCACCTCCCTCAGGTCACTGTAATCTGAGTTCTATGGCTATTAATCCACTGAAAATGCTCTTGCCAAGGTGACAATAACCTGGTTGCCAAATTCACTGGACAATTTTCAGTCATTATGTCACTTCTCTGGCCAACCAGAGAACCCTTTTCTTCTGGCTCTTCTAAAGTCCTCCCATGTCTCTCACCCTGTGAAGTCTGGGCTCCCCGGAGTTTTGTACTCAACCTTCTCCTGTTCTGCGTGGTCTGCCTGAATAATGGCATCCCTTCCCATGGCTTTACTAACTTATCAGTGGTGACCTCCAAATCTATGCTATTCTGGCTCAGACCTCATTCTGGGACTCCAGGCTCATTTTTCCAATTACCCCTTTAAACATCTCTCTATCTGTATCCCTACAGGTGTTTCTTGCCTCTCGATCTCCTTGTCATCCTCCTAGAGTCCCACCCCAACAAACACCAAACAGCCTGCTTGGCCTTCTTCCTATATTCTCATCTCAGTTAATGCCATCACCATCCACCCAAATCAGAAATATGAGCCATCCTGGATTCCTCACCTTCCATTATGTACCACATCAAGAGACTCATCAGAGCCCATATATTCAACCAATAAGTATCTTTTGAATCTGGTCCAACATTAACATCTCTATTTAATTTAACCTGTATAGGACAATTGAAGTTTCTAAATTGTCTTCCTATCTTCAGTCTTACCCTCCCCGCTGGTCCTCCCCCATTACATTTTGCATCCATGTCACTTCCTTGCTCATGGAAGTGACATCCTCTTCTACAGCATGACACACAAGACTCTTCACATCTGGCTCTTGCCTACATTTTAGCATCAACTCTGCCATTTCCTTTGTCACACTCCTTTGTGCCTTTGTCACATTCCACCACATATCCTATGCTCTGACCAGATCCAGAGAAACAACTGGTGGTTTCCTAAACTTGAATGTTCTTCCACTCCTTTGGACCTCTGCAAATGCAAACTCCCTAAGCCTTTCCTTTCTCCTTCTCTGTCTAATGCTTCAAGAATCAGCTCAACCATCATTTCCTTGGGGTTCTCTTCCCAAGTAGTTAAGTACTCACTCCTTAGTACTGTCTTGAAATATTGTACCTGAGTATATTTTGACACTTACCACATTGCTTTTGTGATATAAATGTAACATGTTGTATCACATGTAAATACATGATTATCTACAGGTCTGTCCCTGATGAGACTGTCAGCTCTCTGATGGCATGCAAGATGTCTTTTTAAAAAGTCTTTGTATCCCCTATCCCTAGCACAAAGTAGGCACTAAATAGAGGCTGACTGAACAATTACAAACCAAGGTATTTCAATAGTGAAGATTATAGGACACTGAAACAGACCCTAATAGAAGTTATGGGACCTGTTAGTCAAAAGTCAATAAGACTCATACCCATTAGGATGGCCACTATCAGAAAAACAGGAAATAACAAGTGTTGATGAGGATGTGGAGAAACTGGAACCCTTCTGCACTGTTGGGTAGTACTGTAAAAAGGTTCAATCACTATGGAAAACAGTATGGTGGTTCCTCAAAAAATTAAAAATACAACTACAGTATGATCCAGCATTCTCACTTCTAGGTATGTATCCAAAAGAATTGATATCAGGATCTCAAAGAGATATCTGCATGCCTATGTTCACAGCAGCACTATTTATAACAGCCAAGAGGTAGAAGCATTCAAATGTCCATGATGAATGAATGGATAAACAAAATGTGATATATACACTCAATGGAATATTATTCAGCCTTAAAAAAGGAAGGAAATCCTGTCAAATGCTATGACATTTGAGAACATTATGCTAAATGAAATAAGCCGGCCACAAAAAAGACAAATATTGTATTATTCCACTTATCTGAGATATCTAAAGTAGTCAAATTCTTAGAAATAGAAAGTAGAATGGTAGTTACCAGGGGCTGAGGAAAAGGGGAAAGGGGGATTGTTGTTTAATGGGTATAGACTTTCAATTCTACAGGATGAAAAAGTTCTTCAGATCCTTTGCACAACAATGGGAATATACTTAACCCAACTAAACTGTACACTTAAAAATGGTTAACATGGTAAATTTTATGTTTTGTGGTTTTTGCCACAATAAAACAAATCAATAAAAACACAATAGACAGTGCATTTGACATGAAAGAGATGCTGCCTGGAGGCCAAGTGTTTGACAGGAAGACCAAACATTCATGACTTCTGTTTTTATAGGTCACATCAGGCTGACTGTCTTTATCTCATCTACCCTGAATGCATTTTTTTTTTTTTTGGCAAAAAAGGGAATACTAAAAAAAACATAATATTTTAATATAATAAAATATGAAAATTTGCATTGAAAATATGAATTATAATATGATATGAATAACCAAAAAATTCCAATTCCCTTTTCAGGGAAGGTCCTCTGTCTTACACTATCTCTATTATGCTTATGTTTTAAGCATCATATAATAATATAATTCAATACTCACAGACCTAGGAGTAGTCCTCTTAGAGCTTATGATTCAATGAATATGACCCCAATGCCGACAATTATCTAGAAAACTTAGAGAGTTGTCCGAAGAGAGCACATGAAAATATACACACGTGCATGTGAGCACGCATGCGCGCACGCGCGCGCACACACACACACACACACACACACACCACACCACTTGCTGGCTGTAGCTCATGAAGCATTCATGAGTCAGGTTTTTGAATAATTAAGTAATGTTGAGAAAATAATTAAATAATTCCATAAAAGGCATATGTTGAGAAAATGTTTCTAAAGAAGAAAGTGGAGCTGGAACTTCAAAATGTCTCTACCAATCTTCATTGACTTAAACAGGTTGACATAAAGTCTCTAAGTAGAATCACCAGTCATCCAAAAAGTGGACTTCAGTTTGAGCTGATTGTTTAGTCTTTAACAATCCATTAGCAGCAGGAAACATCTCAAACTTTCCCATTAGGGTTTCAGAAATTTCCTTTTTCTGAATATACACATTTTTATCTCTCCCATGGAAAACTAAACACCAGGGGTGAAATGGAATTTAGGATTCTTAAATGATCCTCTACTCTAATATGGCTCATTTTCCATCATTGAACCTCTGGGGTTACTTTAATAAAAAAGCCTGTTAGCCACTGAAATAGGGTAGCTGATTCAAACTGGTTAAACTGACATGGAGAAGACCTGTGAAAACTGCCATGTGTCTAGGGTGCAGTAGAAAATCCCTGATATAATACTACTTTCCTCTATATCTACTGACTGGAGACTCAGCACAACCCCCAGGCCTGGCTTCTCACCCCTTCCAAATCTGCACGAAGTGCATCTCTGCTAGTCTGAGCCCTGCCATTTCTGAGTTGCCTGGGAGCTATAGGAAAACATCATTAACTCAATCTGTGTTAACCTGAAATGCTGAAAATAAAAATAGCATCTAGGAGGCCACTTCCTTAGATTCCTGTTATTTCATATAAAGATTTTATTTTTCCTTAAGCTACTGTTGCTTGCTAGCTATCTTCCTTGTTATAGCTGCTCTTTTATTTTTCCAGCTTTATTGAGATATAATTGACATATAACATTTTGTAAATTTAAGATGTACAAGGGATGATTTGATACAGGTACGTATTATGAAATGATTACCACGCTAAGGTTAATTAACACATCCATCACATCACATAATTACAATTGTGTGTGTGTGTGCACTGAGAACATTTAGGATCTACTTTCTTTGCAGCTACTCTTTTAAAATTTCATTTGCATCCAGTTCTGCCTGTAAGTAAATTTACTTGGGAGAAGGGGAAGTATCCTTCCTCTCTCTGTGCAGAGGCAGGAAGTGGAGGGGAGAACCGGTCCACTACACTGTGGGATCTCCTCTATAGGCTCACATATATTTTATGCAGACGGAGCAAGTCCTTTAAAAACCAGGCTTAATGGGAGAAATCACCAAAGCTATAATCCTTTAGAAACCCTTTGAAAGAACATGGAGGAAGAGAGGTCAGGTGTGATACAACCCCAGGCACTTGGACTCGGGGATGGTGGACGTTTTCTAGGCTGATGTTGTGTGTGTGTTTGTGTGTGGTACAGAGGCCTGTAACAATGTACTAAATATTGCTTTTCATTTGTTAGTGTGCTCATTTGTTTTGTGGTATGCCCCTGCCACACTGCCGCTGACGCCTGGCTCCCTTTCTCCTTCAGCAAATCATCCAGGGAAGCCGTTGCTTGATTTTCTGATCCCAGCTCGAAGAGATTTCTTGTAGAGATGTACGTTACCCCAACTTATCTATAAAGACGACTATATCACTTCTCATATAAGTCAGGACACATTTCAAAGTCAAAGTGGGCACTAAAAAGAATTAAAAGACAGTAACTGATCTACAATAGGTGAAAACATATGGTCAGTAGTTTACCACTAGGCGCCTGGGTAGTGGCAGTAATCCAGATCCAGAATCAGCCCAATTCAGTCTCTCAGAGGGCTTATGGGTGATACTGTTTTCCTCCAAACACCCTAAAACAAGGGTGAAACTGTAGGATCATTGGGTCATTTTATTTCTGCTTCACCCTGTAGCCTCAAAAAGAAGTCTCTTATTTTGTTTGTTTAAATGCTTATTAACAGTTGTCTATTGATATATGTATTAATTTGCTAGGGCTGTACTGGGGTGCACCCCACAGGCCTGCAAGCCTTCCAATTGCCCAGCTGCAAGACCAAAGAAAGAGCCCAGAGACAGCAATAGGAGACATCAGTGGCTTGTGGAATAGGGAATCTTACAAGTCTGAAGCAAAAGGTCCTGAAGCAACACCCCACTGTGAACAGCAGACAGCAGGCAGGACAGTCAGCAATCTTCACTACTCAGGGGAGAAGGAGGCTCCCATTTACAGGGGGAATTAATGTCAGGTAGGCTCATCAGTTACCAGGGAAACCAGTGGCTGGGGCAGGGAGCAAGCACGTAGGCAGTTACTGATTAAGCTGCATAATTAAGAGGATTGGATAGTCATGTGAGTGAAGGGACTAGTCGAGCAGGGGATGCACGGAGAGCAAGAGAAGAGCCATCTTGAATGGCCTGACCATACAGGCTGCCATAACAAAATACCACAGACTGGGTGGCTTAAAACACAGAAATTAATTTCCTCACATTTCTGGAAGCTAGAAGTCCAAAATCAAGATGTTGGCAGGATTAGTTTCTTCTGAGGCCTGTTTTTTTGCAGATGGCTACCTTCTCTCTGTGTCCTCACATGGTCATTCCATGTGCATCCCTAGTGTCTCTCTGTGTGTCCTAATCTCTTCTTACAAGGACATCAATCAGATTGGATTAGGGCTGACCCTAAAGTCCTCAACTTAACTTAATCACTCTTTAAAGACCCTATCTCCAAACACAGTCATTCTGAGGTACGGGGGCAGAGGGGTTAGGGCTTCAACATATGAATCTAGGGGGGACACAGTTCAGTCCATAATACTGTCTCTTCTCAATCTAGCTCTCCAACATGTGAGGACACAGCAGTAAGGCATTCATTTACAAACCAGGAAGAGGACGCACCAGTCCCCAAATCTGCTGGCACCTTGGTCTTGGACTTCTCAGCCTCCAGACTGTGAGAAATAAATGTTGGTTGTTTAGGTCCCCCAAGTCTGTAGTATTTCTGTTATAGTAGTCCAAACAGCTAAGACACAATCTGATCATTTTGCAAGCTGCAGATACGTGGATTTACCGAGAAATATGGATGAGGTGCCAGGGTGTTGTGACAGGCCTCCAGTGACAGTGGTACCACCAAAACTGCGCCAGGTGCTGCGATGTGATAAAATGTGAACTGGGGGACTAAAATCATCTCACAATACTACAGTCAAGTTTCTTGGATGTCAAGTGCCTACTGAAATCAGAAAGTCTGTCTGTTTTCATTATAACCCAGAATGAGAGAGCCCCATGCAAGCATTCCAGGCTGATGATGCCTTGATACTAGTCAGTGGAACAGCATTTATTATCCTCAGGGGGTGGCAGCAGGGGAGTTCCTGGTGACATTTCATTCTTTCTGTGAGAGAGATTGTCAACATGGTTTCCTCTGACACAGAGAAGCGATTCTATGGGGATCAGAAATTTGAAAAGAAATCATTCAAAAAGTACTGTTTAGCTTTCATTGTTGGCATTTATGGGCCACAAATAATTAAATCTAGGGATAAAACCATGAAGTCATGAGAACTGGAAGAACTTTGATAGATTCCAAATTTGTTTTCCTGTCTTCAAGAAGGACTATACCAAACCATGACAGATGAAGGATGGGGGAACGGCTGATAATGAGACCTTTTGGCCTAAATGGCCAAATGTGACTGATGAGTGGGTTTCATGTATGTTTTCTAACATCACCAAGCAATTCTCCAATTCTCAGTGGACGCTGACTGGGTGTCCCGAAAATTTAACTCAACTCTGACACTAGGTACCTGGAGATTGTCAGATCCCACAGGCTGAGGTCTCAGTCCTACAAGACTGTCCCACTTCAGATGGCATTCACAAGGGCAAGTTGTTACCTGTGCTTCTGACCTACCGGCTATAAATTGGTGGTTCCTGTGATCCCTCCTCCTCAGATTCAAGTATTTTACTAGAGCAGCTTACAGAAGTCAAACATTTACTTACTTTTATCAGTTTATTATAAAGGATATGATAAAAGATAAAGATGAACAGCCAGATGAAGAGGTACATAGGGTAAAGTTCAGAAGGACCCTGAGCACAGGAGTTTCTGTCCCCATGAAACTGCAGTACATCACCCTACCAGCATGTGGATACATTCACCAATGTGGAAGCCCATCAACTGTTGTGGTTCAAGAGTTTTTATAGGGCTTAATCTGCAGCCACCCCCTTCTACTTCCCAGAGGTCAGTGGGTGGGGCTAAAAATTCCAGTCCTCTAATCGCTTAGGCTTTCTGGTGACCAGTCCCTTCCTGAGGCTCCCTATGGGCCTCTAAGTCACCTCATTAGCATAAAATCAGGTGGGCTCAAAAGGGGCTCGTTATGAATGACAAAAGACACTCCTATCGCTCAGGAAATCCCGAGTGCCAGGAACTAGGGACAAAGACCAAATATATTTCTTACTGTACCACAGTGGGGAAAGGATGGCACGTAGTTTTTCAGTCAACTGTGTTTTAAGACACAACAAAGCAAAACAAAAAAAATCTTTTATTCAAATAGGAAAGCAAAGGCATTTGTAGTTTGTGTCATGGGCTGAAAAGAATGTCCAAAATAAAAGCTTGGTTGGAGAAGTGGATATGAAAGGTACAGACATGAGGTATGCACGAAAGGAATCATCTGAAAATCTCCATTTTAAGGAGGGATCTGGATGTGCCTTTTAGCTGAAAAGAAGCAGATTCAGAGTTGGCAAGCTAGAAACAAAGCCTAAAGTGTCTGCCAAATAGGCGGTAACAGGCAGACTGGGGGAATGGACCAAAGTTTGAATCCAGTGAGTCTAAACAAATTGGCTTAGGTTAGCTCCAGAGGACCAGGGAACCCAAGGAGATGGCCAGGGAACAGACAGGCCAAGCCTCAGTACAGAAGGGTAAGCTCCATGCTGCCAGTTTAATAGTTATCTGATCAATGATCAGACTAGCTGCCTTCTCCTCATGTGTCATGTTTTGCCCAGGCATGGGCAGACAGGGCATCTGCGAGCTGGTCTGCGGCCCCTCATCCAGCCTCATCTCCCAGCCTGCAGTCTCTGCTTTAGCAGGATCTAGCTTCTTTTTCCTCAGGGACTCTCTACTGCTGAAGTGCTGTTTATTCTGATTTAAACGTCCTCGCCCTTCTTATCCACCCGGAACACTCATCCCTCAAGACTCAGCCCAGGAGTTACCTTCTGAGTGAAGCCTTCACACACATATGCACACACACCCCACGAACACACGTCACACCTACCACACGCGTGAACACTTACACATACCACACACTCACGCACCAATCACATACTCAAACACACACCCACGCACACACACCTCACACAGTCCCGCCACCATCGCAAAGCTAGACGCCCTTTCCTCAGTGCTAGCAGTGCAAGTTGACATACCCCTGTTGTTACACATATCATACATTTTAAACAATAATTTCCTTATAATTATATTTAAAAACTATAAGAACATTTCAAGTGTTGTGAATTCCAAAGTGGTTTGCAACCACTGCTTAATCCAACCCCATCCCCTCACCTGCTCCCACTACCCTAGAACTGTAATAGTTTTAGGACTCTAAGCCGATGTCAGTTCAAAATCTGTTATAGGTGGGTAGAAGGAAGCCACAAACAGCTCATGATTTAATCAGAAAAATTTGCTTTCAAATTCCCTTGGTTCAAGTGAAAAGAGAAAGATCTCAAGCACATGAAAAAAGCATATCGTTTTCTTATTAGAGAAGGAAAATGCCATGATTTCACTTTCCTATTAGAGGAGAGGTGCTTGGCTTCTGATTTACTTCTCTTCACCTTAGCTCTTTACCCCCTGAAGCTTTGTTATTTTCAACATGACACCAAGTATTTCCTTAGCAACTATCTCAAATAGGATCAGATATACCTCTTGTCTGATGAAGATTACTTCTTTCTTTAAAAAAGAAGAAAGCATTCCTTTTATAGTTTAAAACCCAACCCTAATAGAACATGCTTTTTAAAAAGCAAACAAAAGTAAAATGTAGTTTTATAACAGAAGCCCCTGCAAGCAGAGGTCTAATTATACCATACAAGATATAGTTAGCCTAGGGATGAAGTCAGCTATGATATAGCCGTGAAAGGGCCAAAAAGCAGACCACGAGGAGGAGCAGACAACGAAAGAAAAGCAAGAAGCCTTGGTAATTGGTCCATGAATCATCTAAAAAGCTGAGCCTTGTCATTAATGTGGAATTTTAGTGTTTCTGCTGGAAGGAAAATGAAGATATTACATCCTCTAATTCCATTTAGCGTGGCCCTGAATACAAGCTCTTTCTAAGGGCTGATGTTACACACCTTAAAGGGCAGACCAAGGTTTTACAGTTGTGGGTTTGGACAAGGGCTGGGTGTTCCATCTTCCAATTCATTACCACACATTATCTATGGCTTTTGGGTAATTGAGCAAATAATGCCCTTGACAACAATTCTCCCTCTTTAACTCCAATGCAAGGTAATTAATTGAGGCCAGAAGGGGATTGTTAACGGCTGTTAGTTAATGAGCCACAGTTGAGGGAATTACTTGGGAGAGCGCTCAGAGGCTATAAAAGTGCATGAACAAGAGTAGCTTGCGTGTCTAACGTTCCTTGTTCTTCCCATCACCGTTCAGTCGTGGAAGGACATATTAAATGGGAAACAACTGGGGAATTGCCACAACATAGCCCTCTCTGATTGTGCTTGTACAATTTTGAGTGGCTATTTATTTTCAAACCCCATGATAATTTCTGAATAAACTTTTCTAGGACACACACGTCACGTGTAGCACACACCAAAACATAATGACACAGACAATTAACTGATTAACCCGTATTGATTCACCGCTGTGTGATACGATTTGAGCGTCACACACACATATTAAAGATGTGAGGGGGGGACCTTCAAGATGGCGGAGGAGTGAGACATGGAGATCGCCTTCCTCCCCACAAATACATCAAAAATACATCTACATGTGGAACAACTCCTACAGAACACCTACTGAATGCTGGCAGAAGACCTCAGACTTCCCCAAAGGCAAGAAAATACCCACGTACCTGTAGGGTAGGGCAAAAGAAAAAAGAAAAAACAGAGACAAAAGAATAGGGACGGGACCTGCACCAGTGGGAGGGAGCTGTGAAGGAGGAAAGGTTTCCACACACTAGGAAGCACCTTCGCGGGAGGAGACTGCGGGTGGCGGAGGGGGGAAGCTTCGGAGCCACGGAGGAGAGCGCAGCCACAGGGGTGCAGAGGGCAAAGCGGAGAGACTCCCGCACAGAGGCTCGGCGCCGAGCAGCACTCACCAGCCCGAGAGGCCTGTCTGCTCACCGGCCGGGACGGGTGGGGTCTGGGAGCTGAGGCTCGGGCTTCAGTCGGATCTCAGGGAGAGGACTGGGGTTGGCAGCGTGAACACAGCCTGAAGGGGGCTAGTGCGCCACCACTAACCGGGAGGGAGTCCGGGAAAAGGTCTGGAGCTGCCGAACAGGCAAGAGACTTTTTCTTGCCTCTTTGTTTCGTGGTACGCGAGGAAAGGGGATTCAGAGCGCCACCTAAACGAACTCCAGAGACGGGCGCGAGCCGCGGCTATCAGCGCGGACCCCAGAGACGGGCATGAGACGCTAAGGCCGCTGCTGCCGCCACCAAGAAGCCTGTGTGCGAGCACAGGTCACTCTCCACACTGCCCCTGCCGGGAGCCTATGCAGCCTGCCACCCCCAGGGTCCCGTGATCCAGGGACAACTTCCCCGGGAGAACACACGGCGCGCCTCAGGCTGGTGCAACGTCACGCCGGCCTCTGCTGCCGCAGGCTCGCCCTGCCTCCTCTGTACCCCTCCCTCCCCCCGGCCTGAGTGAGCCAGAGCCCCCGAAGCAGCTGCTCCTTTAACCCCGTTCTGTCTGAGCGAAGAACAGACACCCTCAGGCGACCTACACGCAGAGGCGGGTCCAAATCCAAAGCTGAACCCCAGGAGCTGTGGGAACAAAGAAGAGAAAGGGAAATCTCTCCCAGCAGCCTCAGAAGCAGCCGATTAAAGCTCCACAAACAACTTGATGTGCCTGCATCTGTGGAATACCTGAATAGACAACGAATCATCCCAAAATTGAGGCAGTGGACTTTGGGAGCAACTGTAGATTTGGGATTTGCTGTATGCGACTGACCAGTGTCTGATTTTTATGTTTATCTTTGTTTAGTTTTTAGCACTTATCATTGGCAGACTTGTTTATTGGTTTGGTTGCTCTCTTCTTTTTTTTATTACTTTTTATATTTTAATAATTTAATTTTTTTTTTATTTTACTAACTTTATTTATTTTTCGTTCTTTCTTTTTTTTCCTCCCTTTTCTTCTGAGCCATGTGGCTGAGAGGGTCTTGGTGCTCCGGCCAGGTGTCAGGCCTGAGCCTCCGAGGTGGGAGAGCTGAGTTCAGGACATTGGACCACCAGAGACCACCCGGCCCCACGTAATATCAATTGGCGAGGGCTCTTCCAGTGATCTCCGTCTCAGCACTAAGACCCAGCTCCACTCAACGACCAGCAAGCTCCAGTGCTGGACACCCCATGCCAAACAACTAGCAAGACAGGAATACAACCCCACCCATTAGCAGAGAGGCTGCCTAAAATCACAGTAAGTTCACAGACACCCCCAAACACACCACCGGATGCGGTCCTGCCCACCAGAAAGATAAGATCCAGCCTCATCCATCAGAACACAGGCACCAGTCCCCTCCACCAGGAAGCCTACACAACCCACTGTACCAACCTTAGCCACTGGGGGCAGACACCAAAAACAACGGGAACTATGAACCTGCAGCTTGTGAAAAGGAGACGCCAAACACAGTAAGCTAAGCAAAATGAGAAGACAGAGAAATATGCAGCACATGAAGGAGCAAGGCAAAAACCCACCAGACCAAACAAATGAAGAGCAAATAGGCAGTCTACCTGAAAAACAATTCAGAGTAATGATAGTAAAGATGATCCAAAATCTTGGAAATAAAATGGAGAAAATACAAGAATCATTTAACAAGGACCTAAAAGAACTAAAGAGCAAACAAACAGTGATGAACAACACAATAAATGAAATTAAAAATTCTTTAGAAGGAATCAATAGCAGAATGACTGAGTCAGAAGAATAGATAAGTGACCTGGAAGATAAAACAGCAGAAATAACTACCGCAGAGCAGAATAAAGAAAAAAGAATGAAAAGAATTGAGGACAGTCTCAGAGACCTCTGGGACAACGTTAAACACACCAACATTCGAATTATAGGGATCCCAGAAGAAGAAGAGAAAAAGAAAGGGACTGAGAAAATATTTGAAGAGATTATAGTTGAGAACTTCCCTAATATGGGAAAGGAAATAGTCAATCAAGTCCAGGAAGCGCAGAGAGTCCCATACAGGATAAATCCAAGGAGAAACACACCAAGACACATTAATCGAACTATCAAAAATTAAATTCAAAGAAAAAATATTGAAAGCAGCAAGGGAAAAGCAACAAATAACATACAAGGGAATCCCCATAAGGTTAACAGCTGATCTTTCAGCGGAACTCTCCAAGCCAGAAGGGAGTGGCAGGACATATTTAAAGTGATGAAAGGGAAAAACCTACAACCAAGATTACTCTACCCAGCAAGGATCTCATTCAGATTCGATGGAGAAATTAAAACCTGTACAGACAAACAAACGCTAAGAGAATTCAGCACCACCAAACCAGCTTTGCAACAAATGCTAAAGGAACTTCTCTAGGCAGGAAACACAAGAGAAGGAAAAGACCTACAGTAACAAACCCAAAACAATTAAGATAATGGTAATAGCAACATACATATCGATAATTGCCTTAAATGTAAATGGATTAAATGCTCCAACCAAAAGACATAGGCTGGCTGAAAATGGATACAAAAACAAGACCCGTATATATGCTATCTACAAGAGACCCACTTCAGACCTAGGGACACATACAGACTGAAGTGAGGGGATGGAAAAAGATATTCCACACAAATGGAAATCAAAAGAAAGCTGGAGTAGCAATTCTCATATCAGACAAAATAGACTTTGAAACAAAGACTATTACAAGAGACAAAGAAGGAAACTACATAATGATCAAGGGATCACTCCAAGAAGAAGCTATAATGATTGTAGATATTTATGCACCCAACATAGGAGCACCTCAATACATAAGGCAAATGCTAACAGCCATAAAAGAGGAAATTGACAGTAAACACAATAGTAGGGGACTTTAACACCCCATTTTCACCAATGGACAGATCATCCAAAATGAAAATAAATAAGGAAACACAAGCTTTTTATTTATTTATTTGTATATTTTTAAGATCTTTATTGGAGTATAATTGCTTTACAATGATGTGTTAGTTTCTGCTTTATAACAAAGTGAATCAGCTATACATATACATATATCCCCATATCTCCTCCCTCCTGCGTCTCCCTCCCACCCTCCCTATCCCACCCCTCTAGGTGGTCACAAAGCACCAAGCTGATCTCCCTGTGCTATGCGCTGCTTCCCACTAGCTACCTATTTTACATTTGGTAGTATATATAGGTCCATGCCACTCTCTCACTTCGTCCCAGCTTCCCCTTCCCCTTCCCTGTGTCCTCAAGTCCATTCTCTACCTCTGCATCTTAATTACTGTCCTGCCCCTAGGTTCTTCAGAAACATTTTTTTTTTTTTAGATTCCATATATATGTGTTAGCATACGGTATTTGTTTTTCTCTTTCTGACTTACTTCACTCTGTATGACAGACTCTAGGTCCATCCACCTCACTACAAATAACTCAATTTCGTTTCTTTTTATGGCTGAGTAATATTCCATTGTATATATGTGCTGCATCTTTTTTTTTTTTTTGGCTTTTTTAGTTTCCACATATAAGTGAGATCATAGGAATAATACAGTATTTGTCTTTCTCTGTCTGACTTATTTCACTTAGCATAATGCCCTCAAGGTCCATCCATGTTCTTGCAAATGGTAGGATTTCCTTCTTTCTCATGGCTCAATAATATTCCACTGTATATGTGTCATTCACATATATACATATGTATATATAATTCATATGTCATTCGTGTATGTATATATATGTATGTGTATATATATATATATATATATATATATATATATATATATATATATATATATATATATATTTATACACAAACACATACATACACACCATGATTCTTTATCCATTAATTTGTTGACAGACACTTAGGTTGTTTCCATATCTTGGCTATTGTCAGTAATTCTGCAGTGAACATGATGGTGCAGATATCTCTTTGAGATAGTGATTTTGTTTCCTTCAGATATATATCCAGAAGTAGAATAGCTGGATCATTTGGTAGTTCTACTTTTAATTTTTTGAGGAAACTCCATACTGTTTTCCACAGTAACTATACAAATTTACATTTCAACCAACTTTCCACAAGCGTTCCCTTTTCTCCACATCCTTACCAACACTTGTTATCTCTTGTCTTTTTTTAAAAAAATTTTTAATTTAATTTATTTTTTTATACAGCAGGTTCTTATTAGTCATCAATTTTATACACATCAGTGTATACATGTCAATCCCAATCACCCAATTCATCACACCCCCACCCCCACCCCCCCGCCACTTACCCCCCTTGGTGACCATACGTTTGTTCTCTACATCTGCGTCTCTATTCCTGCCCTGCAAACCGGTTCATCTGTATCATTTTTCTAGGTTCCACATATATGCGTTAATATATGATACTTGTTTTTCTCTTTCTGACTGACTTCCCTCTGTAGGACAGTCTCTAGGTCCAGCCACATCTCTACAAATGACCCAATTTCGTTCCTTTTTATGGCTGAGTAATAGTCCATTGTATATATATACCACATCTTCTTTATCCGTTCCTCTTTTGATGGACATTTAGGTTGTTTCCATGTCCTGACTATTGTAAATAGTGCTGCAATGAACATTAGGGTGCATGTGTCTTTTTGAATTATGGTTTTCTCAGGGTATATGCCCAGTAGTGGATTGCTGGGTCATATGGTGGTTCTATTTTTAGTTTTTTAAGGAACCTCCATACTGTTCTCCATAGTGGCTGTATCAATTTACATTCCCACCAACAGTGCAAGAGGGTTCCGTCTTCTCCACACCCTCTCTAGTATTTATTGTTTGTAGATTTTTTGATGATGGCCATTCTGACTGGTGTGAGGTGATACCTCATTGTAGTTTTGATTTGCATTTCTCTAATGACTAGTGATGTTGAGCATCCTTTCATGTGTTTGCTGGCAATCTGTATATCTTCTTTGGAGAAATGTCTATTTAGGTCTTCTCCATTTGTGGATTGGGTTGTTTGTTTTTTTGATATTGAGCTGCATGAGCTGCTTGTAAATTTTGGTGATTAATCCTTTGTCAGTTGCTTCACATGCAAATATTTTCTCCCATTCTCAGGGTTGTCTTTTCATCTTGTTTATGGTTTCCTTTGCTGTGCAAAAGCTTTTAAGTTTCATTAGGTCCCATTTGTTTATTTTTGTTTTTATCTCCATTTCTCTAGGAGGTGGGTCAAAAAGGATCTTGCTGTGATTTATGTCATAGAGTGTTCTGCCTATGTCTTACTCAAAGAATTTCATAGTGTCTGGCCTTACATTTAGGTCTTTCATCCATTTTGAGTTTATTTTTGTGTATGGTGTTAGGGAGTGTTCTAATTTCATTCTTTTACATGTAGCTGTCCAGTTTTCCCAGCATCACTTATTGAAGAGGCTGTCTTTTCTCCATTGTATATTCTTGCCTCCTTTATCAAAAATAAGGTGACCATATGTGCATGGGTTTATCTCCATGCTTTCTATCCTGTTCCATTGATCTATAATTCTGTTTTTGTGCCAGTACCATACTGTCTTGATTACTCTAGTTTTGTAGTAGAATCTGAAGTCTGGGAGCCTGATTCCTCCAGCTCCATTTTTCTTTCTCAAGATTGCTTTGGCGATTCAGGGTCTTTTGTGTTTCCATACAAATTGTGAAATTTTTTGTTCTAGTTCTGTGAAAAATGACATTGGTAGTTTGATAGGGATTGCACTGAATCTGTAGATTGCTTTGGGTAGTATAGTCATTTGCACAATGTTGATTCTTCCAATCCAAGAACATGGTGTATCTCTCCATCTGTTTGTATCATCTTTAATTTCTTTCATCAGTGTTGTAGAGTTTTCTGCATACAGGTCTTTTGTCTCCTTAGGTAGGTTTATTCCCAGGTATTTTATTCTTTTTGTTGCAATGGTAAATGGGAGTGTTTCCTTCATTTCGCTTTCAGATTTTTCATCATTAGTGTATAGGAATGCAAGAGATTTCTGTGCATTCATTTTGTATCCTGCTACTTTACCAAATTCACTGATTTGCTCTAGTAGTTTTCTAGTAGCATCTTTAGGATTCTGTATGTATAGTATCATGTCATCTGCAAACAGTGAAAACTTTACTTCTTTTCCGATTTGGATTCCTTTTATTTCTTTTTCTTCTCTGATTTCTGTGGCTAAAACTTCCAAAATTATGTTGAATAATAGTGGTGAGAGTGGACAACCTTGTCTTGTTCCTGATCTTAGAGGAAATGGTTTCAGTTTTTCACCATTGAGAACGATGTTGGCTGTGGGTTTGTCATATATGGACTTTATTACATTGAGGTAAGTTCCCTCTATGCCTACTTTCTGGAGGGTTTTTAACATAAATGGGTGTTGAATTTTGTCAAAAGCTTTTTCTGCATCTATTGAGATGATCATATGGTTTTTTGTTTTTTGTTTTTAATGTATTTATTTATTTATGGCTGTGTTGGGTCTTCATTTCTGTGCGAGGGCTTTCTCCAGTTGTGGCAAGCGGGGGCCACTCTTCATCACGGTGCGCGGGCCTCTCACTATCGCGGCCTCTCTTGTTGCGGAGCACAGGCTCCAGACGCGCAGGCTCAGTAATTGTGGCTCACGGGCCCAGCTGCTCCGCGGTATGTGGGATCCTCCCAGACCAGGGCTCGAACCCGTGTCCCCTGCATTGACAGGCAGATTCTCAACCACTGCGCCACCAGGGAAGCCGCTGATCATATGGTTTTTATCCTTCAATTTGTTAATATGGTTTATCACATTGATTGATTTGCATATATTGAAGAATCCTTGCATTCCTGGGATAAACCCCACTTGATCATGGTGTATGATCCTTTTAATGTGTTGCTGGATTCTGTTTGCTAGTATTTTGTTGAGGATTTTTGCATCTATGTTCATCAGTGATATTGGCTTGTGGTTTTCTTTCTTTGTGACATCTTTGTCTGGTTTTGGTATCAGGGTGATGGTGGCCTCGTAGCATGAGTTTGGGAGTGTTCCTCCCTCTGCAATATTTTGGAAGAGTTTGAGAAGGATAGGTGTTAGCTCTTCTCTAAATGTTTGATAGAATTCGCCTGGGAAGCCAACTGATCCTGGGCTTTTGTTTGTTGGAAGATTTTTAATCACAGTCTCAATTTTAGTGCTGGAAACACAAGCTTTAAATGACACATTAAACAAGACGGACTTAATTGATATTTATAGGACATTCCATCTAAAAACAACGGAATACACTTTCTTCTCAAGTGCTCATGGAACATTCTCTAGGATAGGTCACACCTTAGGTCACAAATCAAGCCTTGGTACATTTAAGAACATTGAAATCGTATCAAGTATCTTTTCCGAACACAACGCTATGAGGCTAGATATCAGTTACAGGAAAAAAACTAAAAAATACAAACACATGGAGGCTAAACAATAAATAACAAACTGATAAATAACCAAGAGATCACTGAAGAACTCAAGGAGGAAATCAAAAAATATCTAGAACCAAATGACAATTAAAACACAATGACCCAAAACCTATGGGATACCCCAAATGCAGTTCTAAGAGGGAAGTTTATAGCAATACAATCCTACCTCAAGATACAAGAAAAAACTCAAATAAACAAGCTAACCTTACACCTAAAGCAATTAGAGAAAGAAGAAAAAAAAAAAAACCCCAAAGTTAGCAGAAGGAAAGAAATCATAAAGATCAGATCAGAAATAAATGAAAAAGAAATGAAGGAAATGATAGCAAAGATCAATAAAACCAAAAGCTGGTTCTTTGAGAAGATAAACAAAATTGATAAACCATTAGCCAGATTCATCAAGAAAAAAAAGGGAGAAGACTCAAATTAACAGAATTAGAAATGAAAAAGGAGAAGTAACAACTCACACTGTAGAAATACAAAGGATCATGAGAGATTACTACAAGCAACTATATGCCAATAAAATGGACAACCTGGAAGAAATGGACAAATTCTTAGAAAAGCAAAACCTTCTGAGACTGAACCAGGAAGAAATAGAAAATATAAACAGACCAATCACAAGCACTGAAATTGAAACTGTGATTAAAAATCTTCCAAGCGGGGAAATACAAACGATCATGAGAGATTACTACAAGCAACTCTATGCCAATAAAATGGACAACCTGGAAGAAATGGACAGATTCTTAGAAATGCACAACCTGCCGAGACTGAACCAGGAAGAAATAGAAAATATGAACAGACCAATCACGAGCACTGAAATTGAAACTGTGATTAAAAATCTTCCAACAAACAAAAGCCCAGGACCAGATGGCTTCACAGGCGAATTCTATCAAACATTTAGAGAAGAGCTAACACCTATCCTTCTCAAACTCTTCCAAAATATTGCAGAGGGAGGAACACTCCCAAACTCATTCTACGAGGCCACCATCACCCTGATACCAAAACCAGACAAAGATGTCACAAAGAAAGAAAACAACAGGCCAATATCACTGACGAACATAGATGCAAAAATCCTCAACAAAATACTAGCAAACAGAATCCAACAGCACATTAAAAGGATCATACACCATGATCAAGTGGGGCTTATTCCAGGAATGCAAGGATTCTTCAATATACGCAAATCAATCAACGTGATACACCATATTAACAAATTGAAGGAGAAAAACCATATGATCATCTCAATAGATGCAGAGAAAGCTTTCGACAAAATTCAACACCCATTTATGATAAAAGCCCTGCAGAAAGTAGGCATAGAGGGAACTTTCCTCAACATAATAAAGGCCATATATGACAAACCCACAGCCAACATTGTCCTCAATGGTGAAAAACTGAAACCATTTCCACTAAGATCAGGAAGAAGACAAGGTTGCCCACTCTCACCACTATTATTCAACATAGTTTTGGAAGTGTTAGCCACAGCAATCAGAGAAGAAAAAGAAATAAAAGGAATCCAAATCAGAAAAGAAGAAGTAAAGCTGTCACTGTTTGCAGATGACATGATACTATACATAGAGAATCCTAAAGATGCTACCAGAAAACTACTAGAGCTAATCAATGAATTTGGTAAAGTAGCAGGATACAAAATTAATGCACAGAAATCTCTTGCATTCCTATACACTAATGACAAAAAATTAAGGAAACACTCCCATTTACCATTGCAACAAAAAGAATAAAATACCTGGGAATAAACCTACCTAAGGAGACAAAAGACCTGTATGCAGAAAACTCTAAGACACTGATGAAAGAAATTAAAGATGATACAAACAGATGGAGAGATACATCATGTTCTTGGATTGGAAGAATCAACATTGTGCAAATGACTATACTACCCAAAGCAATCTACAGTTCAGTGCAATCCCTATCAAACTACCAATGTCATTTTTCACAGAACTAGAACAAAAAATTTCACAATTTGTATGGAAACACAAAAGACCCCGAATAGCCAAAGCAATCTTGAGAAAGAAAAACGGAGCTGGAGGAATCAGGCTACCTGACTTCAGACTATACTACAAAGCTACAGTAATCAAGACAGTATGGTACTGGCAGAAAAACATACAGATCAATGGAACAGGATAGAAAGCACAGAGATAAACCCACACACATATGGTCACCTTATCTTTGATAAAGGAGGCAGGAATATACAATGGAGAAAATACAGCCTCTTCAGTAAGTGGTGCTGGGGAAACTGGACAGCTACATGTAAAAGAATGAAATTAGAACATTCCCTAAAGCATACACTAAAATAAACTCAAAATGGATTAAAGATCTAAATGTAAGGCCACACAGTATAAAATTCTTTGAGTAAGACATAGGCAGAACACTCTATGACATAAATCACAGCAAGATCCTTTTTGACCCACCTCCTAGAGAAATGGGAAGAAAAACAAAAATGAACAAATGGGACCTAATGAAACTTAAAAGCTTTTGCACAGCAAAGGAAACCATAAACAAGACGAAAAGACAACCCTCAGAATGGGAGAAAATATTCTCAAACGAAGCAACTGACAAAGGATTAATCTCCAAAATATACAAGCATCTCATGCACCTCAATATCCAAAAAACAAACAACCCAATCCAAAAATGGGCAGAAGACCTAAATAGACATTTCTCCAAAGAAGATATACAGATTGCCAGCAAACACATGAAAGGATGCTCAACATCACTAATCATTAGAGAAATGCAAATCAGAACTACAATGAGGTATCACCTCACACCAGTCAGAATGGCCATCATCAAAAAATCTACAAACAATAAATGCTGGAGAGGGTGTGGAGAAAAGGGAACCCTCTTGCACTGTTGGTGCAAATGTAAATTGATATAGCCACTATGGAGAACAGTATGGAGGTTCCTTATAAAACTAAAAATAGAACTACCATACGACCCAGCAATCCCACTACTGGGCATATAGCCTGAGAAAACCATAATTCAAAAACAGTCATGTACACAATGTTCATTGCAGCACTATTTACAATAGCCAGGACATGGAAGCAACGTCAAGTGTCCATCAACAGACTAATGGATAAAGATGTGGCACATATATACAATGGAATATTACTCAGCCATAAATAGAAACGAAATTGAGTTATTTGTAGTGAGGTGGACGGACCTAGAGTCTGTCATACAGAGTGAAGTAAGTAAAAAAGAGAAAAACAAATACCGTATGCTAACACATATATATGGAATCTAAAAAAAAAAGAAAGTTTCTGAAGAACGTAGGGGCAGGACAGGGATAAAGACGCAGACGTAGAGAATGGACTTGAGTACACGGGGAGGGGGAAGGGTAAGCTGGGATGAAGCGAGAGAGTGGCACGGACTTATATATACTACCAAATGTAAAATAGATAGCTAGTGGGAAGCAGCCGCATAGCACAGGGAGATCAGCTTGGTGCTTTGTGACCACCTAGAGGGGTGGGATAGGGAGGGTGGGAGGGAGACGCAAGAGGGAGGGGATATGGGAATGTAAGTATATACATGTATACACGTATAGCTGATTCACTTTTTTACACAGCAGAAACTAACACAACAATGTAAAGCAATTATACTCCAATAAAGATGTTAAAAAAAGAAAAGATTAAAAAGGATGTGAGGCACTCTCTGCCCTAAAGAAGTCATCTCAATGGGGTCATATGACAGACACAAGAAATAAAGGGAGACCATTGAGAATATAATTAAGTGCTACACTTAATTAGTTTACAGTCGTAAGTGCTACAGACCATAAGTGCTAAAGGAGTTTAGAGAAGTGAGAGACAGCTGTGTGAGCTGGGTGAGCAGAGCAGGGTTAGAAGAGGTGGAATGTAAGCTGCCCTCAGGGAATCAGAATAGCAGAGAGGAGCAGGGACAACACAAATAAAGGCAGGGAGTCTGGCCTGTTAAGAGAATAGAGTCCTGCCTTAAGATAAGAATTTCATGCCACAGTCTACAGCATTGTCCTTCCTTCTTCTTCCTCTTCTTTTCCTTTCCCCCTCCTCTTTCTGAAGTTTAAAGAGACAATTTGAGATTACCAAGTCTTGCTACACACCTCCCAACACACACTCACACACACACATACACACACGCACGGGCTCACACAGGTCTTTAGTGACAGAACCGGGAACTAGACTCAGACAAGAAATTAGACGGCATCATTTTGAGTCTGATATGCAATGCTTTCCTCACTAGGGCATAAGGCTAACTAGATAGTGTGGGGACAGATTATAAAAGGTATGAATATCAGCCAGAGGAGTTCAGGCAGATGATGCTATAGACAAGGAGCCTCCGTAGGGAAGTACATACTGAAGAGGTGTTGGGAATAACTATTTAATAATGTCTAAGACTTATTAACAGGTTACTGTGTGTCAGGTTCTGCTAAGGCTCTCACATGAATATTCTTATCTAAGGCTCACAACAACTCTCTGGAGTGGTAATAAAGTTTATTCTCAGTTACAGTTGAAGAGATGGGTTTAGAGAAATTAGCTAACTTGCCCAAGGTGAGTAACGGTAGGACCAGAAGTTCTAAAACCTGAGTTCCTAAGGATCATGCTTTCTTGCGTCTCATGTAAGTCTAGCTTGTGGTTTTTATAACTTTTTGCTTAAATACCCTGAAAACAATGGTTCTCAACTGGGGGTGTTTTGCCAACCCCCCCCCCCAAGACATTTGGCAATATGTAGAAACACTTCTGGTTGTCACAATGTGGGGAAAATAGTACTGGCATTAGTGGAAAGAGGCCAGGGCTGCTGCTAATAAGCATCTTACCATATAGGGTAGCTCTTCACAGCAAAGACCTATACAGCCACAAATGCCAATGGTGCTAAAGTTGAGAAGCTCTGCCCTAAAAGAATTTTGAAAAATATGAACCTTTTACACATAGGTTGACATGTAAATATTTCATCATAAGTTTAAACAGTGGCAAAGGATTGTAATGGCAGGTATATCATTAAGTCTGATATTTAAAAATAAATATTTTACAAGTTATATCATTCTTTTAAAGGTATCTAATGATATTTAAGCACCATATCAAATTGATATCTAACATCATCTATTTTAAAAGATACATAAAAAAGGGTATTTCCATTCCACTTCCTCCGTGGAATATTATTGCAACATAATATAGTTTA
The DNA here is from genome assembly GCF_028021215.1 of Eschrichtius robustus. Classification (NCBI taxonomy): domain Eukaryota; kingdom Metazoa; phylum Chordata; class Mammalia; order Artiodactyla; family Eschrichtiidae; genus Eschrichtius; species Eschrichtius robustus. The sequence goes on from NC_090824.1 coordinate 82,463,510, forward strand.
TGCTTATAAGACTTATGACACAACCATTTTCTCTGCAACAAAAGAAGTAAATTGAAATTTAAAAAATCATTTCCTGTGAACCTGAGACTCTAAGTCTGCTACTCCCCAACTATTTACCCAGGTGTGCCAGGGGCTCTTCAGTGAATCCGCAGGGGAACTGTGGGGTATTTTAAATTTGCAAGGGAAACACAGTGTCAATTACCAGTTTAGAAGTAGTTTATAGCTTCTCCGTTAGATTGAACTACATTCCTTTGATGAGGTTATATTTTTGCAAAGCTGGTTTTTCGGCAGTTGCTGTGATTCAAAAGCATGTCAGCGCGAAAGCCGGCGTGGGACAGGAAATGAGGGTGTGGGAACCAATCCGATCCCCAGGTTTGAGAAGCTGTGCAAAGTACAACAGGTGCACACATCTCATTAAGTAATTGTGATTGTTTAAGAATCACATTTAAATGAAATTTAAAAATATTAATTTTTCTTTCAGTTTATGTGTTTTATTGTTGCCAATGGCTACTACGTTGTTGGGATATAAATACTTATTACATTGTTGGGATCTAAGCAGTTAATAAATGGAACCGATAGGTAATTCTTTTAGTCTGGGGACACTGGAAATATTGCTGGCTCATTAAGGGTGCTGTGAAATAAGAAAGTTTGAGAACCTTTGGCCTATGTGTTAAAAACAGTCTTCTGGGCTGAGATGTTATCAAAATGACTATTGGTATGTAATATATCAAAACGATATAATTGTATTATAATCTTTGATGATTATTAAAGATAAAAGTAGATTCCACATATAAGCGATATCATATGAATATTTGTCTTTCTCTGTCTGGCTTACTTAAAAAAAAAAAAAAAAAGATTCGATAAGTTTATTTCCAAAACAGCAAGAGACTCACAGACATAGAAAACAAACTTATGGTTACCAAATGGGGAAGGGAGAGGGGAATAAATTAGGAGATTGGGATTAACATATACACAGTACTATGTATAAAATAGATAAACAACAAGGACCTACTGTACAGCCCAGGGAACTCTACTCAATACACTGTAATAACTTATATGGGGAAAGAATCTGAAAAAGAATATATGTGTGTATGTGTGTATAACTGAATCATTGTGCTGTACACCTGAAACTAACATGATATTGTAAATCAAATATACCTCAATAAAAAAACATAAAAATAAAAAATTTTGGAAATACATCTCTAGTGGGTATCACCCCAGCCCCCCAATTAGTCATATATCTGTGGGTAAAAAGTATTATATATCCATGGATGAATATTACAAATGAAGGTACAATTATAGTCCTAGTTCCATTTTAACAGATGTAAGCACTAAATAACCTTGTTCACATACACATCTGAAGAAACAGTTTTTTTAATAGCAATGTCATTCAGTTCTCAGACTCCTGAATCATATACTAAAAGTCATGTAGTACTCTAGCATCAACAATTATTTTTAATGATCCATCATCTCTATTCGGTAGTGTTTCAGTTTTGTTGAAACACTGATTTTCTAAAGAATATGTTATCCACTCATTAGAGTTATTCACTTTCTCAGCTCCAGAATTGCGGCCCTAGATGTTTACAACCTGGGACAATGAACCGTATCAATATTTGGGAAGGTTGAGAGGTGTGCTCTTCTGCTGTTAATTGGAAGAAGGGCTACTATGGAAGGGAGATGGGACGGAGAGCCTGCCTGTCCATGCTGGTAAGTTCTGAAGAAGATCCATTTTAGGAAAGAACACATGGAAGGTGGGGACATGGAAATCAGTCCCCTTAAAACTGACTGCACCTACATTACCCTGGAAAGCCTCTGCACAGGCCTAGGGGCACTCATTCCCAGGTGTGAAGACCACTGCTGACCTTGGGGAAGAGAAGTTTTACTCCAAGACGTGGACACCATGATGTACTCAGCCATACCCATATGGACGGTGGCGCTAATAGGCAAAGCATTTTTGGATCACTTCCTTCTTTCCTTTTCCTTTCTTGAGGGGCAGCTGAACGTGGCCTCTGAAGTCAGATTCCAGAGTTTAAGTTCTGATTTTCCTACTGGTCAGTTTACTTTGCCCAGGTTACTTAATTTTGTGTTTCAGCTTGCTAATGTGTAAAATGTGGATTATAATAGCATTTAGCCCATAGAATGGATGAGAGAGTTAAATTAATTCAGGAAATAAAGCTCTCAAGAATAGTGCCTGGCATATGAGAAGTACTCCATGTCAACTGTTGCAGAGGTTCAACTGTACCCCTTTGGGGGAGTCCTGCCCTCCATCCCGGAAGGCCTAGCAGGGCCAGGGTGGGGTCCGAGGGAAAGGGAGCCTTCGTGGTCAGTTCTTAAGGAGAAGACTCTACTTTCTATACCTGAAGCCCATAAAGTACAGAGATTAAGAGAACAGACTTACTATAGACTCAGAGGAAAGGAGTCAAGGAACAAACCACTTGAGTTTCCTCTGTTCTAGACAAAAGGAGCCTTCATGAGTTTGCAGGAACTTGGGGCCAAATTGCTGATCTATAACAAACAGTGGGCATTAGCTTATGTTGAATGTGTTTCAAATAGAAGTGGGGAGTCTACACTGGACTCAATTAAGGTGACAAGACTGGAACTAAAATGGCAGAGACTAAGAAAGAATCTAAGTCCTAAAAAAGAACTAAATTTTCTTCTCTTTTGTTCTCCAACATTAAGCACATCTGTACATCATCCTGCATTTCCTTATCTGCTCAACAAAGCAAACTGTCTGGTTTTGTCTCTTTTTCCTTAGAATAGTTTGCTAGGTATTGTCTAGTTAATACCCAGCATTTAGGTAAAGTTTGCATTTCTCTGATCTGCTGGAGCTGGGCACTGGGGAGGACAGAAGAGATAACCTTGATGCCAGAAGATGAGTTAGGCTGAAAAATCCATAAAATAATGTCATAAGATGCTGAGGGTTCCCAAGGAGAAGGATTTGTGAAGACAGACATCTCCAAATTGGTGGCAAAGACTGTACTGCTAGGCTGACTCTTTCATTTTCATTTGCTATTTCCCCTGCTGCTCTACTTGGTAAATAGGCAGTTAGGGTAATGAAAAAGAGTTGAAACTGGGAAGGAATTAGGAATTTTTGCAATCAGAGAAGGGCTTTGGTGATTTATATAAACCTGAGTCAAAACAGTCACCTTTGAGCAAGGAGGGAGACATTCATGCTTTGTTCCCATACCAACAGCAATCAGTAAGATTAAGATTTGGAAGCTTAACATGTTTTTGTCTTCCTTATGTTACCCCAGGACCCTAAGAAGCCATGCCGACCAGCTGTGGGAAACAGAAAAAAATCCCCAAATCAATACTTGGAGAGTCAATGGGGGTGAAGTGGTAAGAGTGGTAGATAATGAGATAGTAGTCAAGAATTTGGAAATATTGGTTCTGATCCTCTTCACCATGGCTAAAAGATAACTCTGTGAGAGTGTCATCAACTACTGCAAGTCCTGATGGCAGAGGGACTTTAGGGGATCTGGTGCATCAAATGTATGTAGGGTAGCTTGGCGGCATCATAACTAGAGAAAGGCTAGCTGTGGAAATGAGCACCTGCAGGAGACCCATAAGTGTGAATATGATGGTTTTAAATCCACTGGGTGGTAAGGCAGGCCAATGAAGTTACCTCTAAATTTAAAACAAAATATAATGGTGGCTAGGAGGTTTGGTGCTCATTCTCTAGACAAAGGGTAGGCTGTCAATACACTCCAGCCAAAGAACACCAGGAACACACTTGCAGTTGAACAAGTTGGGCTTATTACTCATTGCAGTGAGGCAACACACACCACAGAGAGCCTTAGGGCATCTCAGTAAGAGGGTATAGAAATAACCTGTTATGAGATTTGGGTTTTTGTTGGGTTACTCAGGGGATGGTCTAAGCCAGTAAAAGATTTGCTCTAGCTTGGACGCTGTCAGTGGGGGCAATTCTTTAATTGGGTATCTCAGTAAGTCTTATCTACAGAGAAGGGAGACTCGAATAAGTATAAAGTTGTAATTGGTAAAGAGGTAACAGTTGCTCATTTTCGCTGAGAGAGGGGTATTTGGTATTTTGTAGTTGGCGTGGTGACCTTGTTTTTGTCTGTGCTTAGGCAAAACTATGACATGGCCTTGTTTATCATGATCTCAGAGCGACCTTGTCTGAAGCTGGAGTTCTGTGAGATTTTTATATCTAAGAGGAGAGCAACACGGCTCATCTGCGAGTACCAGCCACCTCTGAATGTCAAGGGCTATCCCCTCTCGTGTCCCCGTCCCCACTCATTTTAGACCGGATCCAGCCACTATTCTGGACTAGGTTGGGAGCTTAGGGAACTAGGAAGGGGCTATTTGAAGAGTCAGGTTAGAAACTGTAGAATGCAGAGCTAGGCAGGCACCAGATAAGTTCCAGATGTAGCAGAAGTAGGCAGCTCACACAGGTGACAGCCAGAAGGGCTAGTGAGTATGCCTGAGCCAAGGCAGTTACGCATCAGGGGACACTTCATATGGGGCTCCAGCAGAGGCTGTGTTTCCTAGGTCTTCCATCTATGGCTATCCTGGCTTCCTGAGGTGTGCCCTGTTCTCACAGCAGAACACTTTGGACATTAAAAAGCATGAAACATGTATTTGACTTCTGATCCTTTGGTGTGCAGAATCTTTCTTATCCCTTCAAGACAGCCAAGTCCATATTGACTTACGGAAGATTAGCATTGGAAAGCATTATACAGGTGTTCTTTCTATCACAATACTGCCTGTCAACTGTCTGACTGTGGTAGATTTACAAAGATCTTTATTAGGTTAAGTGAAAAAAGTCTGTCCTGTAACTTTAACACATGGTCCTTGCTGTGCCTGTTGGAACCACATCGTCTACTCTGTCTCTTATGTGACAGCCTTCCAAACATTAGAGAACGGCTATCACACCCCACTCCACCCTGCCTTGTAGTGTCTCCTCATGAGTGCTAGGGAAGCACTGGGATTGCTTCCCAGGGCTGAGTCAGGCCTTATGTAGAGGCGCCAAGCTCCTCCTGGGGCAGTTTGTCTGTCAACAGAGAAACTGACACCCTTTGAGGCAGGGATGGAGGCCCTATTAACTTCATTCATGATACAACGAGACATTTCAAAATTACTTTTTAAAAAATCCACTTCTGCTCTGGGGTTTCTCTAAACCTGACTGAAAAATCAAATGCTTCCCTGCTGCCTCCATTCACCCTTAGGCTTCAATCCATTCATTTCAGCAGATGTCAGGATGGAAGTGCAGGCTTGGGGTCAGCCTCTGTGTACTCTGAGGCAGCCCCAGCTGCCTGGGCTGCAGAGCTGCTGCACCCTTGGTCTTCGTGCTCAGGTCCAGCATCGGGCTCCCTCTGGAAGTGCCCAACGTGCTGTGCTTCAAGAAAAAGAGTGTGAGGCTGGGGTATGCATGTGAACTCAGCCCCCCAGGATAGTAGCTCTTAAGTGGGGACTGTTCACTGCAGATCTAGCTGGTACTGACTCCTAGAAGCCTACATACAACAGGCTCTGCACTGGGCCAGATAATTCCCCAAAGCCAGTTGCCCCATGTCTCAGGGACGATTTTTTTGAAGTTTTCTCATGATAAGAATCATTTAATGAGTGTTTTCTAGTGGTTGGCATTGTGCTAAATATTTCTTTAACCCACACAACGGACCTATGATGTAGGTTCTATTATGATACCCATGTGGAAGCTCATTGAGGTCAAGCGATTTATCCAGTAAGGAGCAGAACCTGAGAGGCCACCATACTGTGGCAGGAAGGCTCATAGTCAGTTCTATAGGCTAGTTATGCTTTTGTGTCAGAGACAACAGAGTAAAGGGTGTGGGCACTGTGCGGGCGCTCACTCAAAGGACAGGATGTGACGGTGATGGACTGTAATTCTTGAAATGGAGATTCTGGAGGGGTGTAATTATTGCCATAAGTGCTATAGGATCTGAAAAGCCTCCAAGCTTACGAAGACCCTCATATCCTTTCAGGATGATCTCTTGAAACGTGAACCCTGGATGCCAGGTACACATGACCAAAGAAGTCATCTATGACATTTCTAATTCCTTTCTTAATTTAGAGGATAGAACCATTGCAGGTGAGCATTTTTGCTTTAGCTTGGGAAAGGGAGTAGAAAGAGAAGGAAAGAGTGAAAGAAAAAAAAACAATAGGGAGTATCCTGGACTGATCTGCAGGCTTCAACAGTGAAAGAGGAAAATTAAAATCATTCTCCCCATCACAAAAAAAAAACACCCCAATATCACGAGCACTTTGGTTACAGAGTACACTAGGCATAGCCTCCAGAATCCAGCTCCATTTGACAATGTAACACTATGTAATGCAGACTATTTTAAAAAATCATCTCTTAGCTGCTAATTTAGAAGTGGTGTAAAATAATGGAAAACTATGAGCTTGGAAACCAGAATATCCTAGTTCAAATCCCAGCTCTGCCTCTTTTTAGCTTCATGACACTGTACATGTGATTGAATTTCTATGAGCCTTGTTTTCCTCACCTATAAAATGAGTATAACAGTATCTTCCTCAGAGGGTTGTTGTAAAGATTAAATGGAATGGTGTCTCTAAAACAACTAGCACAGTGCTGCTAGCCCATCATCAAACCTTTGCAGAGCTGGTGGGAGAATGAAATGAGGTAGTGTACGTAAAGGGCTTAGCATTGCAGCTAGTCCATACTAGACTCAGTAATACTGTATCATAAGATAATGGTTAGTGTCACCATGCCCTATGAGGAAGGCAACCTGGGTTAATGGTAAAAACACAACACCAGAAATCAATAGTCCAGTGCTTTTTAGCTATGTGATTTTGGACCAGTCACTTCACTTTTCTGTACCTCAGTCCCAACAGTGGCTCCTGTCCTGTTTATTTTACAGTTATTATAAACTCACAGGAAAAACTATGGGGGAATCTTTTACAAAATATAAAGTGGGTCACAAATGCAAGAGACTAATATGAAATGATGAGTTAGTATACAGGCTGAAGCATGTTGTCGAAGTATTTTAGGGTTTCATCTTCGAATGTGTAAGCTTGAAAATGATATGTTATTTTTTCTCCATAAAACTTCCTCTCTGTCTCCACAGTTAGACCTAGAACCACTTACAGTCCTCAGAGGTGATATGACCAGGTCAGACAGAAGAGCTATTTATTATTTCCATGTAGGACATTTCAAAATCTGACCTGCCCAGTCTTCCCTCCCCGCCCAGGTCAATGTTTGTTTTTCTCTATTATTGATACTACCATTCTCCAAGGCTCCTGGAGGTCTTGGAATTTTTTTGATTCTACCTCCAAATCCTGATCCTATGAGGAATATGCACTCTTTCTTCAACGTTTCAATGTGTTTTCCAGATTTGACTTTTTTCTCTTCATTCTATACCCAATACTCTTTTCCAGGCCCTTGGTTACCCACACCCAAACTACTACACTATTCCCCAAGGGGCTAGATCTTGAATTTTTCTTGTCCTGGGCCATGATGCAGACCAATTCCATGATTAACCCCCTTTGAATATCATTTGACATGTGATTCACCCACACAGGAACTCTCAGTGGCAGTGCATCAGAAATCCCCTAGCCAGATATTTGAAGTTCTTCATGGCTGGGTCCACTTTACTCTCCATCCTCATCTCTCTCTTCTCTATTGTACAGCCACCTGGTTAGAGCGATGCCGGCCTCTGAACTCTCCCTTGTGCACTGCGTGTTCACTTCTCCTCAGTGCCTTTGCTCTTGAGGGTCCCCCACCTTGGAATACTCCTCCTTTTTTCTCTACTGAGGAACCTATATGCTGCATTTCTTTTGAGGCCCAGAGTAAGAATCAGTTTCTCCAAGGAGTCTTCTCCAATTTATCTTGCCCAATACTTTTCATTTCTTTATATTTTGCATCCTTAGCATTTAGCCAAGCACTGCTAGCATGCATGACATATGGAGCCTTGTAATTTTTCTCTAGTGTGCCAGGAACACAACACACAGTTAATAGACACTTGTTGACTTGGCTTCATGCCTTGTCTTCTTCATTCAACTGTAATTTCCTTTAGAGTGATGCTTGTGTCTTATATCGCTTCTGACACCCCATAGAATCTAGTGCAGGGCTCTGCTAGTAGTGGAAACTTCATTAACATTGAAAATGAATGCATAAATGATAAGGGAAATAGCTGGACCCTGAGGTCCTAGAGCCTCCTCCACCCCCTGGCTTCTGGGGGCTTATAAGACCCATCTGCCTCACCTTTTTAGCTTCCGCCATGATGGGAAGCTGGAGACAGATGGAAATTGGTAAGAACCAAAGGTTCACTCATCTAAAATGAACTGGCTCTGGAGCAGGTATGTAGTTCTCAGCAGGGTACCAGGGCAGCACCACACCCTCAGTTCTTCCCAGCAGCTGCGATTGTTTAAGGAGCCTCAGAATACAGGTTCCTGCCTTGATGAGGGAAACACAAAGGATCTCATTCCTGGCGTTGGAATAGACAAGTGGGGAACATAAGGCTTCTTTATCCCCAGCTGCTTCCTGGCCCTCCACTTCTCTCCACACTGAAGTCACTGAGCAGGTAAGTGAAAGTGATAAAATCTGTGCAACCTCAAGTTGATCAAATCCCATTGATTGTATTTCAGTTCCAGCCCGAGCACCGCCATAGCCCAAACTCTGCAAGTCTATCATTTGTAATAGAGCAACAAGCCCTGACTGACCCTCCAGATACCCAGATACCAATCTCTCTCCACTCTTGTTCACCGTCCACATTGCCACCAACGTTATCTTTCTGGAAAAAGAAGAATCCACACACAGTCATTTGGCTGTTACTACCTCTGCTGACTCTCACTGCCTACAGGAGAAAGTTCAAATTAATGAGCTGGTCATGCAAGTCTTCAAAAATTTGGTTTCACCTCTCTCCAACCTCCTCTAGCATTACTTCACTCCACACATTCTAGGAACTAACAAGCAGAATTTCTGAATATTCTCAGATTAGGCCATACCCTTTGCCAAGAACGTCTGTCAGTTTTATTTATTTATTTTCTGGCTACTCAGTTTATGAACCCCTTTCCTATTTGGGGAGAATCCCAAGGCGTGAGTTTGGGTGGGAGTCCAAGGGTATTCTCACTGGGGAGCACTGAGAGTATGGGTGTACCCTCTGGTTTGGTCACTTGAGTGTTCTGGCCCAGGACTTTGAAAGATGCAGAGGCCATTGCTAATCCATTCTGCTAGTGGCAGTGGCAGCAGCATTCTGTGTGCAAGGACAGTGGTGGGGTCCAGTGACTGGGGTCCTGACAGGCTGCTCCTAGGTTAAGATCCAGCCCTTTAGCACCAATCCCTTGATTGCTGCCAGTTTTCCAGCCCTAGTTCCAGCCTTTCTGTTGACTCTGAGCTATCAGCCATGCATCTCATGAATTCCTTTTCGAATTAAGTTGGCCAGAATCAGTGGAAGCTGGTTATAACAAAGAATTCTCAGTTGTTCACTTTTCATGATTACATAGCTTTGTATAAGCTTTCCTCCCCACACACAAGAAGGGTGGTTACCTCCCTCTCTTCTCCAGGACGCAACTCCCACTGATCCTTCAAGACTCATTTCAAATGGTATTTCCTCACTGTGGCCTTTTCCTATTTCCTGGGGTTTAGTCACTCCCTGCAGTGGGATCCAATAGCACTTTTTGCACTATATTAAATGCTGTTACAATGGGCACTGCAGTGGAACTGTCCCCTGACCTGCCTGTCTCTCCCATTTCACTATCAGTTACTTGAGGACAGTGGCTGTGTCTTATTCTTGGAATCACACACAGTGCTTGACACATAACAGGCGAGTAAAAGGCACTTATCATCTTGGGAACGGCTCACCATTTTGCTCCCTTTCTATATTTGAGGGAATTATTCACTTTATGAGTCTCGATGCTATTAAAGTAACCAGATTGGGCCCAAGATGGAGTCACTCATGCTAAGCCCCACATCAGCAAGCCCAGATTTAATTACGATTCTATGCTTAACTCTCCCAGAAAAGGCAGTCCTAGGTCAGCCAATCGGCTTTTGCTTAGTTACCTGACCTGGCTCTAAGGCTTCCCTTTGTTCCATATAAGGAAACGAACCCTGTTTTAACCAATCAGCAAACACCCAGGATATCTCCTTTGTTCCTGCTCACTTTGGCCTATAAAATTCTCTTGCCTTATTCAGGTCTTCAGAGCTCCTTTCTCTCTGCTAGATTGGATGCTGCCTGATTCAGGAATTGCTGAATAGAGCCAGTAGGATCTTTAAATTTTACTCAATGGGATTTTGTTTCTTAACAGTTTAAGACAGAGTACACCTCCCACTGAGAAGTGAAAACCTTGGCAGTTTTATATCCCCAGCTCTGTAGATAGGGCATGGGCATGAGGCCTGGGGTGGACCAATCAAATGAATGCTCCCCAGGGTGCCTTTGACACAAAGCTGAAGAGACAGCCAAGAATCCACTGGAAAATTTTGCAGAACAGCAAACAGAATGGAATGGAAATTTTCCTTTCTTTGATATGTCCTTCCTCCATCTCTGTGCCCCCAGTTTCCCTACCCATTCTACTAGATTAAAGGAAGCCCTTGGCTTCGTACTCTAGAGAAGATATAATAAAGACATTTACATGAATTTGTTAATATCTAGTGGTAGCAAAATATTACCTTTCTAAGAAATATTTGCTTTTGAAAAGGGGCAATTCTATAGCTTAAATGAACAACTCCATAATGGTGGCATTTTGCATATATCATCCAAGTTAGTAGGGAGGTATTTTATAGCAGAGAGACCACAGTGGCATTCCTATACTACAGAATATGGGTGATCACTCAGCTGTCTATTTGTAAGACTGATTCTGCACGTATGTAGTGCTTATTTGCATGGTACTGTGTTGGGGATTTTCTATGTGTGTTTAAAGGATAGATCTGTGCAGAACTGGCTTGGCAGGGGTGGGCAGGTAAAAATTAGAGGCTACCAACAAATTGAACTGCATCCTTCAAGAAATCCATGCTTCTGTAAATCAAATGTCTCCTGCTCTAATGCATACATCCTTTTGATTAAGTGCTGACTGATGGAGGCAAAAGGCAAGAAGACCACAAAAGCACAATTCTTTGGGTTGCTGACTCAGCTGTCCATTCCCCAGTTTCCAGGCAGCTGAAGAGAATACATTCTGTTTGGGTTCTAGGCAAGGAGAGAGGGTAAGACAAAAGCCAATATTTGTAGAGTTTATAAGCCATCCTCACATGTGTTATCTCATGTAATCCTTATATCAGTCCTGAGATGTGGATGCTAAGCCCCATTTTGCAGATGAGAAAGCTGAGGCTCCCAGAGTTAGGTGACTTCTCAGCGAAGGGGAGGGCCATCTAGAGGGAGTCATGCTCCGTGCACATGCACATACGTGCTCTGATTGAGCTGAGTGAATTTACCAAACAGGTAAGGAGACAAGGGAAAGACTTCAAATCAGACCTGACATGGAACCAAAAGAGCCCTCCAGCATGGTGCACGGCCAGACACAGTAGCACATTTTTACCTTGTCGTGAGTGTTTTATATACTGCTTTGAATCTTCCTGAAGCTAGCTGACTAAAGGAGATCCATTTGAAAGTTCAACCAATATTCATTAGCCCACCTCACACAGTTCAGTTTCATTTTTTGCAGCGGGAGTAGGATCAATGTCGTGCACTTCATTTCTTCTTGCCTACAGTTCTGACACGAAAGTTAGCCTTAATCTGCCGACTCATTCTGATGAGACTGCTTTGGAAGTCACCCCAAAGTCACTATGGCTAAATGGGATGTGGCTGTTAAGATAGAAATGCATTTCAGTTAATACCTCGGCTGCACTGAAGCTAAGCCAGTGCCAGCCCTAATTCCTAAAGGAAAACAAATCCACAATAATCCACCTTCTAATTCTGCACAGACTGGCACAACACCAAGTCGTATCAGCTGTGAGTCCTCCTTCCTTCACACCGAGGCCCAGACCAACCCCTCACAGGCATTCACCGAATTTGAGGTCAGCGAGTCAACAGTTTCCTTGGTTTATCTGAAATGAGAGCATTTCCTCTGATGAGAGAAATAAGCTCATTCTTTTTCAATGAAAAATCAACCTGACTTGAGCTGTAACCAAAGCGAGCTGTTTTGCAGGTGTCAGGCAAGGCTTTGCTGGGTTAAATTTGGCTTTATCTTATTTTCTTTCGAGTATCCTTGATCTTCATTTTCTTCCAGCCTTTGAGGAAAGGCCTTGATATTTACTCATTCCCAGTGAGCTGGAAATGACTGAGGAGAGGGTCCATTCCTTTCTAGAAATATTCACATGTGCATATTTGCATGGCCCACACAGCCTAAAGCATTTACTATCAGGCCCTTTACAGAAAATGTTTGCTGCCGCCTCTAGATAGACTGCTGAGCAGCAAACAAGTAGTTCCCAAGAAGAAAGCAGTTCACAAGGGGAACGATATACCCTTTCAACAACAAATGTGTCTGATTGAGCAAAGCTTTTACTTCAGTTAGCTTCTCCCTTGCTAGCATTAGACATAGGTTCCACTCTATGACATAAATCACAGCAAGATCCTTTTTGACCCACCTCCTACAGAAATGGAAATAAAAACAAAAATAAACAAATGGGACTTAATGAAACTTGAAAGCTTTTGCACACCAAAGGAAACCATAAGCAAGATAAAAAGACAACCCTTAGAATGGGAGAAAATATTTGCAAATGAAGCAGCTGACAAAGGATTAGTCTCCAAAATTTACAAGCAGCTCATGTAGCTCAATATCAAAAAAACAAAAAACCCAATCCAAAACTGGGCAGAAGACATGAATAGACATTTCTCCAAAGAAGATATACAGATTGCCAACAAACACATGAAAGAATGCTCAACATCACTAATCATTAGAGAAATGCAAATCAAAACTACAATGAGGTATCACCTCACACCAGTCAGAATGGCCATCATCAAAAAATCTACAAACAATAAATGCTGGAGAGGGTGTAGAGAAAAGGTAACGCTCTTGCACTGTTGGTGGGAATATAAATTGATACAGCCACTATGGAGAACAGTATGGAGGTTCTTTAAAAAACTAAAAATAGAACTACCATACGACCCAGCAATCCCACTACTGGGCATATACCCTGAGAAAACCATAATTCAAAGAGTCATGCACCACAATGTTCACTGCAGCACCATTTACAATAGCCAGGACATGGAAGCAACCTAAGCATCCATCGACAGATGAATGGATAAAGATGATGTGGCACATATATACAATGGAATATTACTCAGCCATAAAAAGGAACGAGATTCCGTTATTTGTAGTGAGGTGGATGGACCTAGAGTGTGTCATACAGAGTGAAGTAAGTCAGAAAGAGAAAGACAAATACCATATGCAAACACATATATATGGAATCTAAAACAGAAAAAAAAAAGGTTATGTAGAACCTAGGAGCAAGACAGGAATAATGACGCAGATATAGAGAATGGACTTGAGGACACAGGGAGGGGGAAGGGTAAGCTGGGACGAAGTGAGAGAGTGTCATGGACTAATATATACTACCAAATGTAAAACAGATAGCTAGTGGGTAGCAGCCGCATAGCACAGGGAGATCAGCATGGTGCTTTGTCACCACCTAGAGGGGTGGGATAGGGAGGGTGGGAGGGAGATGCAACAGGGAGGAGATATGGGGATATATGTATACGTGTAGCTGATTCACTTTGTTATAAAGCAGAAACTAACATACCATTGTAAAGCAATTATACTCCAATAAAGATGTTTAAGAAAAAAATAAAATAAAATGCAACAGAAAAGACGAAAAACAAAACAAAACAAAAACATAGGTTCCTCCCAGGGATAGGAAGCCATAGAAGACTTCCCAGGGCAGTGTACCTTGGGGTATCTTCCCTCCAAAATACTTGCTAAGGCAGAGTGCAGATGATCTCACCCATGGCTGGGCAAATGTGCAGTGGCTTTTGGGTGGCTTCCAAAAAGTGACACTGCTCTGGTGTCCAGCTGCCACCACAATTTTGACTTAAGGGCTGCATAAATAATTGTAGCTGGTTATGTCTAAATCTCCCAGAAAAAAAAAAAAAACTCCTGCAGGTTATCTTTTGGATAAAGGTGGCTTTTTTTCTTTTAATGTATTCATTTATTAACTCATTTGTTCCATAAACATTTGTAGAGCACCTACTATATACTAGGTACCAGGCATACAAAGAAGACTGAAATACAACCACAGTCCCTGTTTTTCAGGGGCTCATGGTCTTGTGGAGAAACAGATAATGGTTGAAACAGACAGTTTAAACATAGGATATAGTTTTATAATCAAGGTACAAGTAAGATGCCTGTGGGAGCTCAGAGAACATTAGAATTTGGGATGGAAATGGTGGGAACTAATATTTCACTATGTACTAAGTAAATCTATTGACAAGTCACTCGATTACACAGAGAATTTTGAAGAAAAGTAAGACTGACACCACATAATGAGCCCCTCCATAATACTTGTGGATTTCTGAAAGTTCCGAGCTCTTTCTCCCTGAACTAGTTTGCTAGGGCTGCCACAGCAAAGTACCACAGACAGGGTAGCTTAAACAGAAATCTATTTCTCACAGTTCTGGAGGCTAGAAATCCAAGACCAAGGTGTCAGCAGGGTTGGGTTAGCATGTTTTGAGAACTCTCTCCTTGCCTTGTACATGACTGTCCTCCCCCTTCTACCTTTGTGCTAGTAATTCTACTTCTTGATCCTAGGGAAGGAGAGTTGAAGGTAAAAACTGTTTCTTGGGCTTCCCTGGTGGCGCAGTGGTTGAGAATCTGCCTGCCAATGCAGGGAACACAGGTTCGAGCCCTGGTCTGGGAAGATCCCGCATGCCACGGAGCAACTAGGCCCGTGAGCCACAATTGCTGAGCCTGCACGTCTGGAGCCTGTGCTCCGCAACAAGAGAGGCCGCGACAGTGAGAGGCCCGCGCATCGCGATGAAGAGTGGCCCCCGCTTGCCGCAACTGGAGAAAGCCCTTGCACAGAAACGAAGACCCAACACAGCCATAAATAAATAAATAAATAAATAAATAAATAAATTTGAAAAAAAAAAAAAAAAAAAAAAACTGTTTCTTTTCCTTTAAATAGAAAATCTGTAAGACACTAAAGCACAAGGCCTTTGGTATCCTGCTAACAAAATGTTACATAAAAAAGAGGGGAGGGGGTGGGACTTCCCTGGAGGTCCAGTGGTTAAGATTCCACGCTTCCACTGCAAGGGACGCGGGTTCGATCCCTGGTCAGGAAACTAAGATCCCAGGTGCCGGGGGGTGTGGCTCCCCCCCCCCAAAAAAAAGAAAGAGAGATGGGGGCCATTCCCAATGCTTTGAACTCAAGAGCACAGGGCACCAGGAGCAGTGCCCAGCAAAGTGGTGACTGTGACAGGAGGACCGGTTGCTACAGGGCTACCAGGAGGGGCCGGGAGAGAAGTGGTGAACAGCTCATGGTATCTGACCAGATGCCTTCACGAGCAGCTGTGAGACTAGAACTCTCTGAAATATTTGGTTAGAAGGACTTTGCAGGGGGCTGAGATCATGCAGTGAAATAGGTTACAGTAGATTTTAGATAAAAGGATTATGGGTATTAGTGTTGAAATTATACCAATAGGAAGTAAAGTTTACAATCTGTATTCTTCCTGTTTGTAATCTTATTTTCAGATTTACTTATTTTTGTCTATTTTTAAACTTCTTTCTTCCTTCTCTTTATCACTGAACAAGTATTCAGCAAGTATACCTAGGAAGGAAGAAAATATGGCTATTTGCCTTCTGGTGAAGGCAGGGGAAATTGGGTAAAATCTGCCTTAACATCCTAAGTTGGCTCAGTCAGTCTCCAGGCTCAGATCTAGTCCAAATCTGAGGTTTCAACCAGCCTTGGTTTCAAAAGAAATCTTTTAGTCCTGAATTTCTCAAAATTGACCAATGTGTGAATCTTTCTTAAAGGAAAAAATAAGTGCACACAGAATTCCAGCATGAACTAACATTTTTAATGTTACCTAAATATAAACATGCATATATTTATGGCTCTTATGTAAATACAAAACCCAAATTTGTACATTAAGTACAAACAAAATACAAGACTAATGAAAATTAAATTTAAAATACCAATTAAATATGATAAATAATGATTTGCAGAAGCAAAACATGATTTTGGGTTTAACGCTAGAAAGAAGTAGCCTCTGGTACAATTCTAAATTTAGTAATTTTTGTATTTCAAAATGAAAGCATTAAAGCAGTGAATGCTGGTTTTCATAAGTAGCTATGATAAAATGGTATTAGTAGTAATAATCAAAATATTTTTATAGAATTGAATAAAAGAATGCTCTATTGTCTATTTGTCACTCTGCTCACTGTCAATCACTGTTGTCTCAAGGTGGTATATTCACGACTGGTATCCGTGCGGGGTATCCATTCACAAAGCAAATACTGTAAGATTGCTATGCTATGAGAATGTGATGACTCCATTCTCCCATCTTTCTGTAGTCAACTACCAAAGTTTTAGGGCAGCACTCAGCAACATCACCGACCCCTTGCAGGGTTAGAACATAAACACAATTTCAGGTACCTATAGCAAGTGGCATCTTAATTTTAAGGTATTCAGATGATCAGAATTGTGCTAACATACTGTTTAGAATGACATGACAGCACAACATTAAAAATATTCATGAAAACTCTTGGACTCTTGAGGATACAACTATGGTCCTGTGCCCCATTTTGATAAAACACTTTTCGTTTATCACAGTCCATCAAGAGAAAGAGGCCTATTTCCCTAAACATCTGGGGTCCTTCAAGGAGGGCACTGGGCAGGGCCAGAAGATGGCAACCCTTGGGAAATGAGAAGTAGGCTGCCTACTAAAAAATGTTCATTTCTTGTGATGATGAAATCAGCTCTCTCTTATTGACTTCTACTTCTCCCCTTGTTCTGAGAAGTCTTTGACTCTGGCTTAGATGTTTAAAGTCAGCCGTCTGAAGCACCTTTTGCTTGCTGGGGGGAAAACCATGAGTTTGGTTTGAATATGGCAGTGGAAGAGTTCTGTCCTCTTGTTATTCCATCAGAATTCACATCTGTTAACCTCTGGGGCATCACACCAAAACCATCTGCTCAAGCGGTATTTTCTAGGGCGATTGGGAGTGAGGGCGAAAGGGACAGAGAAAGGGTGAACTGGAAAACCTTCCTTCGGCCTTTCAGGATGCTAAGAGGCATCTGGGTTCCACTGGTGCATGAGATCCAAAGAAGAAATATTCCTGTCTTCTTCAGACTCAAGTAAAGGTGAAAGTCAAGTTTTGGGGCACCAGAGGAGGGCTACATTATTCTCTTTAACTTATAATTTTTTGAAAAAGATTAAGAAAACCCTTGAGAACTTATAGGTATATAAAATTTGGGTCATGCATAGATCAGCCACCAAAAGTGAAATATCGCAGGTGATCAAGCCACATGAGTGAAAATCTCAAATAGGCCTTGATTCAAATAGTCAACCTGACGCTTAGGGGGAAAAAAAGCATTTCTACATTGACAGAAACACCACTATCCCCCGCTCCTGCAACTGAGCTCTCTCTTTGTGGGTGCATGATTAGTACAGTAAATAACCTTTCTATTTATTTAGATTCATGGTGCTCAACCCTGGTGGCCCATTAGGGTCATTTGGGAAACTTTTGAAACATACTGCAATTAGGTCCTAATTCTGGATATTTGGATTAAATTGGTCAAGGATGCAGTCCAGACACTGACATAGTTTGAAAGTTCCCCCGGGTGATACTAATGTGCAGAAATGTTGAGGACCACTGACTTGGAGACAAGCCTGATACTTTTCTGCAGCTACTGTAACCTAATTTCAGAAGCTAATTATTCAAAGGAATCCATCAGGTCAGGAGAAGAGGTATTAGAATGAAGAACCAAAAAGTGTGATTCAATGAAGAAAAGGAATAATATCAAGACCAGCTTGGGTTTCTCAACCTCAGTAATCTTAACATTTGGGGTCAGATAATTGTTGTGGGTGCTGTCCTGTGTGTACTGTAAGAAATTTAATAGCATCCTTGGCTTCTACACCAGTAGCAGTGCCACCTCCCTACACCCCCCCCCCCAAATTCTGACAACCAAAAATGTCTCCAGCCATTGCCAAATGTCTCCTGGTGTGTAAA